>NW_022147208.1:0-326143 GCF_002938485.1 Sitophilus oryzae
GAATATACACCATACAGAAGCGACAAAGAGCTTTGAATAGCATTGGTCAAATGGGAACTAATTGCGTGACGTCACGTTTGACATCCGTGCGCCTTGAACAGCATTTCACACTGAAAGAAAATTGTTAGATTTTAATAGAAAATGATGAAAGGCAGGTTTATTTAATTTTTAAAAACTAGAAGGATTTAAATCAGTGTTTTTATTCAGAATTAAAAATAAATAAATAATTATGAAATATATTTTTTAGTCTTTTATGGATAATATCTAGAAATAATTATACCTGCGGTCGTGAATTTTTTTTTTGGTGTATAATTCTTTGACGTCACGTTTGACAGTTAACCAGCATTACCCCCTCCTAAAAATTTTGAAGCAAATCTCTTTGTCGCTTCTGTATGGTGTATATTTTGTGACTGTATCCTCAATGAACATCTCAGAAGCTTGAAGCTAAGAAACAACAACGAATGCAAATTCTGTGGGAAAAATGGGAAAATATCAGAACACCTCATCACTAAGTGCGTCGAGACGATAACCATTCGTGCAATAAACTTTGATACGACTGATATCGGAGATGGAGAACTACCCTATGTAAAACCATCTCTGTATGATGGGTGCGGTGATTATAACATCTCCTCTTCCATAAATCCACACAAAAAAAAACGCAACGGAGATAATTTTGGTCAAATTTAAACTGTTATATTTTTGTTATTTTTAGCCCTATTTTCATGAATTTGAATGAACTAGCAAGCTGTTTATAATTACATCAACTTTTATTTGTAAACTCAGTTTTTTATAAACTGTAGTATTTGGCATATTATACAGGGTTAATCGAGGGGTTGTTTTTTTACTCTAACTTTGACACGCCCTGTGCAATAATTTCGTGTGTAAATTTTCCTAAAATATAATTTCATGGTCAGAACCATGTCTCCTGAGTATTTTATTTTTTGGATCATGTCAATACATGTCTTGGTTATTTTTTAAGAGCCAAATAAACTTGCCACCAACAATTTGCAATTTTTTCAATTGTAATTTCTTTTTGAAGTTTTTTTTTCAATATAACAAGGCAGCTTTGGTAATTATTGTGAACTATATACTACTATGAAGTAACTGCACATCATGTTCGACGTTTGGGAAATGCTTGGCAGGAGGGTTAGAGGTCGTGAAGCGTTACCAGCTTCATTAAATGAACTTCGCTTGGTCCTTAAGAAGAATGGGAAAACATAACGCAATATGATATATGCCGCCTCAATGACCATATGAACGAACGTATACAGGCAGTTATAGCTGCCAGGGGAGGCAATACAAAGTATTAGGGTATATTTTTCAATTTTTTTTCTGTTTGTATACTTCAGTATTACAGATGTTCTCTTAAATATCGTTAGTTCAGTTATCGTTATTAATGTTTATTAAAACCAGGACTGTATCGTTAGTCTTTAACGTTTTTTTTTTAATTTAGTATAGAGTATCCGATGCAGCGTAATATGACGTTACGACAACAGTCACCAAAACCGTCTCGTTTTATTAAAAAAATACATCAAAAGTAATGAAAATAAAAACAAAAAGTATGAAAATAAAAAAAAAGTTATTGCTGAAATAAAAAATAAGAAATCCAGTGGAGATGATGACATCTCTGCTGAGGTACTGTTAAAGCTACCAGATAAAGCCTTAGAAGCCTTATCAAACTGCATAAATGAGTCCTGGCAGCAGGGGGTTTTTCCTTCCTGCCTAAAATCTTCAACGGTGGTACCTCTCTTCAAGGGAGGTGATACTAAGGAGCCTTCTAACTTTCGCCCGATTTCTTTACTTCCCACTCTGTCCAAGGTCATTGAAAAGTTAGTAAAAAATAGGATGTGTAACTATCTGCAATCCCTTAACATTATTACTGATAAGCAGTTTGGATTCCGGGAGGCCAAGAGCACACACGATGCTGTCTGCAGTTTCCTTGAGGAAGTCTATGTTGGGCTGATTCAGGGGGGAGTAATGGCTGCTGTGTTCTGTGATCTATGCAAGGCTTTTGATTGCGTGGATCACGAAATTCTCTTACTGAAGCTCGAGAAGTATGGTTTCCGTGGACGTGCTCTTGCCTGGTTTAGATCATATCTTGAGGGTAGATATCAGTGTGTCATGTGCTCGGGAAAAAAATCCTCGCCGTTAAGTGTCTGTTGCGGTGTACCACAGGGCTCTGTTTTGGGGCCTATTTTATTCTTATTGTATATTAACGATTTGACAGAACTGCACATCTCTGGACATTTCACACTCTTTGCAGATGACACTTCAATACTATGGCAGGCCAAGGACATTGAGCATCTTAAGGGAATCATAAGCAAGGACTTATCCTTCATTAAAGAGTGGTTTAACTCAAATCACCTTTGTTTAAATTTATCCAAGACGCATGTTGTTGGGCTTAGGTGTGACATCGCAAATCTACATTTCGAGGGGGGTTTGCTTGCAGGAATTCCTGCGACTAGATCCTAGGAATTATTATTGATAGAAATCTGCGATTTGAAGACGATATTCTGGCCTTAAGTGGCAAGTTGTCTTCTGGATGCTTTGCTGTTAGGGCAATTAGGGAAGAACTGGGTTCACAAGTGGCAAGGACGGTCTATTTTAGTTTGTTTGAGTCTCATCTACGGTATGGAATACCATTCTGGGGTGTGGCTAATCAGGGTCTATTAAACATTCTTTTTATTTTACAAAAAAAGGCCGTACGATTTATTGTAAATGTACCACTTAACGAATCCTGTAGACAACACTTCAAAGCTCAAAAAATTCTTACACTACCATGTCTTTTTATTCTGGAAACATCATCCCTTATTTTTAAAAATCGTATTAGACTACAGGGTCCTATACCCAATATTGTTACCCGCCAAACCCTGAATCTGCCCTTACCACTTCCAAATAGCACATTGGTCAAAAGATCTATAATATATGAGGGCCGAAAGATCTTTAATCATCTGCCGGTTGCTTTAAGATTGGTTAATTCCATCAAAACCTTCCGAAGAATTGCTTGTTAGTCTGACTTATTCTTTTTAGCGTTATTGTTAATTTTCTCTTTATTCTGTATATTGTATATGTTATTTTACTTAATTGTTTACACCTATTTTTCTGAATACTGTTTGTTGTTTAAATGGATGTATTTCTATCTTATATTTACACAATTTTTTTTATTTTAGGTTTAGATTTAGGAATATTTATGCTTTGTTAACAAAAATTTGTATATTTTTTAAACAATAAAGTACTTTTGAAATTGAAATTGAAAATTGAAATGATAACTGTAAAAATTGCAAATTGATCGTGATCAGTTCATTTCGCTCTTAAAAATTAACCAAAGCATGTATTGACGTGATCCAAAAAACAAAATGCTCAGAACTCAGGGGACATGGTTCTTACCGTAAAATTATATTGTATGAAAATTTACACACGAAATGTGAAAAGCACAGGGTGTTTTAAAGTTAGGATAAACAAACAACCCCTCCATTAACCCTGTATAATATGCACATTACTAAAGTTTACAAAAAACTGAGCTTACGAATTAAAGTTGATATAATTATATACAGCTTGCTAAAAAATTCATGAAATTGGGCTAAAAATAACAAAAATATAACAGTTTAAATTTGACAAAAATTTCTCTGTTGCATTTTTTTTGCATCTGAGTGTATATCTACATCTACAATACCTATTTGCTCAACATAAAATAAAACCGGAAAGTTCTACTTTAGTCATACTAAAGCCCCATCGAGGTCGTGATAATTTTGCCGATATTTTCTTTCCTTAGTTTTCGGTGGCTATTAGTAGTGATATATTTAACCGATTTAAATAATATATGAAACGTGAAACTGATAAATATTTTTGAAAAAAAATGTCGTCTACGGTCGTTCCCACAGATTCCATCGCCTATTTTTTCTACAATCACCGATAAGATATCAGGTACAAAGAAAATACTATTTACTACATACAAAAATACACCATAATCTACGATAAACTGTACTGTTGCAAGTGAATTCGAGGAACCGTTTCTAAAATAGATCGCTGCGGTTTTCTAGGTTAAAAACGCAGAATTCCCAAAAATGACAGAAAAAGACACAGTAAAGAGGAATAAAGGCATCGTTACGAACTTTCACGTATATTAAAACAATCGTAATAAAAAGTTATCATGCCGTTTATTTATGTGTGTTCGCGTTATATTTTACTGTCGGGATTTTTTCCTTTTTTCTTTCACTGGCATGATGGAATGAGCTCCATCATTTTCCGCTAAATAATAAAGAATTTTAGATGTCATAAAAGAGAAACGCATAAACCGCAAGGCGGGTTATCGCATTAAAATATATAAATTTTTCCAGGTATTTAATAATAAAGCCGAACGAAATATAAAGATGGCGAATTGTTCGTGAGATATTTACAAATTGCAAGAACATTAAAAACAACAAAGTATGAGAAGAGTATTATAAGCATATACAGTTTAAATTTTATATATACCTGATGTTAAAGTTAGAATCTTTTGTGACTTTAATGTACAGGGTGGGTCAAATTCGACGCTTTTAAATGGAAACACCCTTTTCTATAGGAGATAGACGAAAACTAATATCGGTGTCTGGAGCTCAATTTTCATCAAAAACATGATGGTGAAAACCGCACATCAATATCTGTTACCATTTACGGGGTGTTTTTCAAAAATGTACATTTTTAACAAATCGCTGTAACTGTTTTGCTATGGAAAATTTTGTATTTCTATGAAAACATTTCCAAAGCACCTTTTTACGTAGAATTTAATGGTTTAAGTATAATTTTTTTAAATTAATAATTTAAGAGTTATCAACAGAAAAATTTATTTTAACATTGAAAATGTTTCTGTTATCCTATATAAGGGAGCCCAAATCGAATTAAAATGCTACATTTGCCACACCATGACGTCATATATACAAGGGTATAGAAAATCCCGACGCAGCAGCGGCAGTCGGCCAGCGCGCGCAAAAACCATTACATCGCTAATTGTTTATTGATATATCTTTATTAGTTTAAAAGCAAAAAATATGGGGTTTGCTTTGTTACCTTGTCAAGACATAAGCGAAACTTTTAAATTGTTTCTTTTTTTCATTTAGGCCTTCGTTTTTCGTTAAATGAAAGTTATATTAAAAAAAATCTATTTTTAAACCAAATTTTCGCATGATTGAAATGAGTTATTCATGTTTAAAGTTTTTTTCGGTCATAAGCGCTAATGGAAATGTTTTTTTGTAAATAATTATAAAAAATTACTCCCTACGAAGACTTTATTTTGTACTGGTCCAAAAAATAAGTATTTGTTTTCTCTATACGGTGGTATTAATATATGGATTTTTGATGATAGTGCCCTTTTTCCCGGTCTAATTTTGAACTACTTTTGGAATAAGGGTCCCCATATCACGTACTTGTACTTCGTTCCCTGAAAAATTCAGCTTGTACACCGAAGTGGGATGCATATATAAAAGATCAACGGTTTTTTTTACATCCATCCCGCCGGAACCGCCTCACCAATCTTGATGATTCTTTTTTTAAATGAAAGGTATATATGTCTAGACTTGTATGAAGTATTATTATATCGTTTAATCGGTATTTCTTTATGTAAAACGAATAAATATTAAAAGATACCTGAAAAACACCTACACAAAATACCTCCAGAAATCAATTATTTGTCATTGTCAGTGGTGTGTCAGTAAGATTATACATCAAGTTTTTAGATATTTTAGGGGTCAGTTCATACCATCAGCTTTAGATACATCAATATTAGCACAAAGGTTCGTTTAAAGGACATTAGTGATTAGTGAATTAGTTATGCAAAGCGATTTTAGAAAATTCATCCTCTTAGAGTGTAAAATTATGTCGAACGATTTGTTGTATGAAAATCATTTACCATCTGGTCTAGAAGAATGAAATTCTACAGAAAGGAGAATAAGAAGAGATTTTTGAAATGCATCAACCAAATGGGTAAAGTTAGTAAAAAATTATATAAACCTTCGTGACATCTGGATTATACACATAAAAATTTGCACAAAGGATCATTTAAAAAATATGAGTTAATTATTTGGACATAGGGATTTATGAAATTCATACTAAGGGTATGAATTGGGAATAGGGTAGAATAGGGAATGAAAGTTTGCTGTACGAAAATGCATTACTAAAACATCTAGAAGTATAACATATTATACAAGGGTTTATTTAGTGACATCAATAATATGAACGAAATATTTATTTTTCAAATCATCCTTCTAGGAATAAAAATAGCATATAAAGAGAGTATTAGTGCTCTGGAAAAAAATAAAAATAAAATCAGGGGGAGTATATCAAGAAAAGCGAAAATTAAAAACTTTATATGTCAAAGCTATTTATTTTAGTAATATAGTTTATATGGGACCATAGGTAGGGTTCTATCCATAGAGGGTAAATGTCATTTCACTATTTATTATTTTCGAGAGATTTTCTTTTTTCAGATTTTGCAAAATTTCGACTTTGGTTCGAGTTCTAAAACACCTTATATATAATTATTAAGAAATATAAAACCGCCACAGAAGAGCGCCATAAACCCTCTATCCAAACATACATAATTAGTTTCAGTCAATGGAAGTGGTTAGAAAAATTTGAAAAAGAGTTTAAAAAGCAAGATTTCAAAATCACTTTGGAGCCAAAATTGAACTTCTTTGAAATACTTTGACTTCGATAACTTCTAGAATTATTAAGATTATTTATTTCAGACGGGTCTAATTAAAAGTTTTATTTTTGATATACAAAGTGTGTCTTAAATACTGGGGGATGAAAAAACGGTTTTTAAATTTTCGGATTTTTTTACATGCATAATCCATATCCATACATATAAAAGCTCAAAGGTTTTTTTTGTTATGTCCATCCCGCCGAAACCGCGATTGTTTTTTGAAGAATTGTTATGAAGATTGTTATGAAGAATTTTTATATTGTTTAATGGCTATTTCTTTGTGTAAAACGACTAAATACTAAAATATACCTGAAAAACACCTATATAAAATACCTCCAGAAATAAATTATTTATTTGTCATTGTCAGTGGTGGGTCAGTTAGATTATATATCAAGTTTTTAGATATTTTAGGGGGTCAGTTAATACCGCCAGCTTTAGATACATAAATATTAGCACAAAGTTTCGTTTAAATGGCATTGGTGATTAGTGAATTAGCTACGCAAAGCGATTTTAGGCAATTCATCCTCTTAGAGTGTAAAATTATGTCGAACAATTTGTTGTATGAAAATTCCTTACTATTTGGTCTAGAAGAATGAAATTCTACAGAAAGAATTAGAAGAGATTATTGAAATTCATCAACCAAATACAAATCACTTTACCATAACAAAAAAGTAACAACATGTCATGGCGGAAGATATTCAGGTGGTATTTCACACATTTATCTATTAAAATCGAGATTAAAATAATAAACTTGCGTAACATGTTATACATGAGAAAGAAAGTTTCAGAATCGATTAATACGCAATACGCTACGCAGTCAAGTTGTTCCTATGCGCGGATGAGCGTCTTCAAGACTCTTCCATCGGCCAGGGTCACGACGCCGCCGAAGAGGAATCGGCCTACGTTTGGTTAAACAGGCTGGACACGGTGGACTACGATATTGGCGAGTCTGAATATTTATAAAAATTGCAAAGTAAAATATGTTATATTATATATTAAAAATAATTAATAATTTATTAAATTATTTTATTTAACTGATTAATTTTCATTGAAAAGGCATTTTTGCAATTCGCCACTATATTAGATAAAAACTAAGAAACTCATATCAAATTTAAGTTTTGCGATTTTGACCTATACTTTTAACAAAATCTGAACACATTTTAAAAAAATCTGTTGTTTTTTGTTAAGTTCGTTATTTAAACATATGTATGTAATACACTCATATTAACACTAATCATATTTTTACGTTTTTATTCATCATTTTCAATGCCCCCCGGTTGCATCTTTGTAAAGGACTGTGAATTTTTTATTTGGGATACCCTCTATATTTTTAATTAACTGAAAATAATTTAAAATCACATTTCCAAAAATATAGCACACTTGATATTTTGTTACAATCCCCTTCGAAATACAGAATTTTTAAAAGTTCGCCTTTGTAGGCTTTGGACCCCTTATTGATGATATGCCCTTAATGGAACTCGAAAACATATTTTTACAGCAAGACGACGCACCGCCTCTTAACGCTGAAGTTATCAGCAAATTTTTGCAGTCAATTTCAAGAATAATTGAATAGCTAAGATCCTCCTTATTCTTCCGTATAATCTAGACAAGAATTAGAAATAGCAGAATAATAACAAGAATTAGCAGTTATGAGAGGGTATTTTTCACTCCCACTGTGTTAATGAATTCCGCGAGAAATGTTCAAAAACTGCCCCGTCTGTCCATAACAGAAGACGGTTGATATGTTGAACACCTGTAGCAAAATCTCAACTCTTGGTTTGCTATTTATTTGTATTGTTATCAGATATAGTTTAAATGTATTGATGTTGGTTAAATGTATTTAAAATTGTTATAAAATTCGGCATCTCTCATAGCAAATATTATTTTCGTTTTAATTGATGCTCACAGCTAGAATTTTTTTGCATTACAGCCGGTGCCGTTCAAAGCCTACTTATTTAAAGCTGACGAATATATATTTATATACTCTATATCTCGAAGAGGAATCGAGCAAAATATCAAGTGTATTATATTTTTGGATAGGTAATTTTAAATTCTTTTCAATAAATTAAAAATATACAGGGTGTCCCATAGAAAAAATCAAATTTTCTGTTGATAATTCTTAAATTATTAATTTTAAAAAAATTATACTTAAACCATTAAATTCTACGTAAAAAGGTGCTTTGGAAATATTTTCATAAAAATACAAAATTTTCCATAGCAAAAAAGTTACAGCGATTTGTTAAAAATGCATATTTTTGAAAAACACCCCGTAACTCCGAAACGGTAACAGATATCGATATGCGGTTTTCACCATCACGTTTTTGACAAAAATTGAGCTCCAGACACCGATATTAGTTTTCGTCTATCTCCTATAAAAAAGGGTGTTTCCATTTAAAAGCGTCTAATTTGACCCACCCTGTACACTCGCATCGGCACGAAAAACAGGCACCTTAAAATTTTCATTTATCTTAAAAAATATTTTGTTATATGTGGGCCGATTTTGATGATTTTTAAGTAATATGTAGTTAAATTATTTGATAAAAGTTTCCATCTGCCAATTACTCGAGGGAAAACAAAAATTTGATAAACCCTGTTTGAAACACCCTGTGGAATATGTTAATACAGCAAGGAATTTAAAAATTATTTATCATCTAGGTAGGTCTTTTTTGGTTCATCTCAACAGCTTTATTTTTGTTTTAGATATTCTCTTTTAAAGAAGACACTAACATTTTTTCCTAACTTTTACATTAAAACCACCGTACATAAAACTCATCGTGTTAAAACCATGCTTTTGCTTTTAATCCTTGTCAACAGACCTAGCAAGTTGTGCTCCCGAAGCAGGCCTTCTTGACATAAGATTTGCTTTGTATGATCCTCTTCTGACAACCCGTTCACTTACATTTACGTTCCTTAGGTGCAATTCATTATAAATTTGAAAAGCTGGCAAACGGCGGTTTCTTAGCGATAAACTTACAATATACATCGATTCGAAGTTCACATACGAAGGTTTCTGAACGTCTAGCTTATGCCCTTCTCTCGATGAAGCGACTGCACTGTACTTGGTGCAGATGCATACCTAAATCTCTGCTCGAATAACTGCCCCCCTCCCCATTACAGAAGCCATAAATACTATTCCATATTTAACTAGAAGCAAAAGCAAAGGCATGGCTCTAATGTAAGAATTACGAAAAAATGTTAGGGTCTTCTTCCAAAGCGAATATCTCCAAATAAAATAAAGCTATTGAGATGAACTAAAAAATAAACATTGAACGGGGAACGTCGTTTAAATTTATGTTGTAATATGATGGAAAGATATAATAATGATAGATTTTTTTACAAAATATTTGCTTGTAGCTATTTCCGTCATAGTATAATTTAATCATGATCAATAATATTATAGACTTCTTCATAAATTAATAATTTATGAATCATTTTATTCCTTACTGAATTAATATAAGCTTATATCGTCTTGGTTACTTTAACCAAAAATAGAGTCATAACTCCCTTGGGGGGAATACTTATTAACGGGAATTAAGATGCCATAATTCCCTCTACTTTTTAGAGGTAACAACCATAAAATGCAATAGAGATTTTGAGTAATAATATAAAATGAAAAAGGACACTCATCTAACTACTCTAATAAGTTATTTACATAATTAATTTTACATATTATAATAAATTATTTACAAGAGCACAGTTTCATCGACATCCCTTACTACAAGCCTATGAAGGTATTTTTTATATTTCTTTGATAAATGGATTCACTTTTTCCTCCATTTTAATGGAAATGTATTCGAACGTGTGCCGAATTCGTGCGAAAGGCATTTTTTTTACGAAAAACTGAACTCGATTGACAAAAACCGTCAATTTATAAACAGGTGATTTAATGCAATATGTATAGTAACCTGAGAACAAAGTTCTTACCAGCAGCGTTAATACAAATATACCTGAAGATTAACAAATGCAACATTTGTGTCGTTTTAAAATGGGATAAAATAATATACTAAATTGTTGTCCCTCGGACCATTGACCATCGGGACAGAAACTTTTCCCTCGGTAATTAACACTCTTATAATTCCCTTGATTCATAATATACAGGGTGGTCCGAACTGTATTCCGGAAACTTCGGCAGCTTATTCTGCAGATAAAGATAAGTAAAAAAGTTCATATAAATGTATGTCCTAAAATGCTTACTTTCAGAGATACAGGGTGTAAAACTTTCATTTTTATTTCGATTTTTTCTAAATAATTTCTTTAGTAACATCAATATTTTGATGAAAATTGGTATCTGGGAGTTTTTTCACATGAAAATTTTGATTTTGATGTCGATATGATTCCTACTTGTAGCGGGCACCACATACATATGTTTTAACTTGTTTGAAGAATAATAACTCTTCGTCCGTACCTTTATAAAACTGCTGAGTAAAAAAATATACATTTATGACGTTTTTTACGAAAAAAAGGTCTCTTGGTAAAAATAGCTAGGAGTAATGGTTCTCGAGATATTTGGAATCGAAATTATGAATACCTGTCACCATTGACATAAAATTAAACATGTTGACTAAATAGTTATTAGACTGAAATCATAAATTTGAAATGATTTTGTGTCAAAAGTTGAACAGAAACTGTTTTATTTTCACTTTTTCGAAGGAAAATTTATGATTAATCTAAAAAAATAAAAAGTTCCCAAATTTATCATTTCCGTCAAATAACTATCTACTTAACGCATATACAGGGTGAGTTTCCTACGATGTTCTCTATGGGTATCTCGGAAACTACTGGAGATAGAGAATCGGTTAAATGGGGAAAGAACTGCAGTTTTGTGGAGCTATAAATACGCGTCTTTCAGATTTTTGAAAAAGTTCATGGCTTACTAGATATTTCGAAAAAAACAAATTTCGGCTGTTTTAAAAATTGTCCCAATTCCATTATAAGCTTTTTTAGCCAAAAAGTGTTCAGATAAAAGTTGTAGATAATTACATCCTTAATGAGATTGTGTCCTGCGTTTTTTTCTAAAGCCTGCCATTTTTGAAATATGACACAAACATATGTTTTTTTTAAATGGAAACCATAGGTAGCCGTGACTTCATAAAAAGCACCATTTTTTAAGCTTTTTAGCGATATAAGCTATAATATGTCTTCTTCGAAAAATTACTGAGTTATAGCCAATTTTTATAATTTTTAAACAATTTCTGAATGTTGCGTTTTTTAGAGAACGATTTTTAAGACATGTTAGAAAAGTTAAATAGTTATAGCCAATTCTTATCTTTCTTGACTAATTTCACTTAGATTGCATGGTATTCTCATTCTGTTATGATTTATAACTTACAAAAAGTCAGAATATACTAGTAAACGGTTCTTTACAATTTACATTACATAAACTAAAACTTAAAAAAATAATATCACTACATACACATTTAGTTATTTTAGAAAATGTTCAAAAAATCCGCCATTATTTTGAGTTGCATCTTTTTAAAACTAAATTACTACCTATTATCACAGAAGGACCGGTCGACTTGATTAAACTTCTCTCGTACCGCCACTTCGAGTGCCTCTCTTAATTCATAATTTTTTTTTGTCAACCTTATTGTGATAAATGGATTCACTTTTTTCCTCCATTTTAATGGAAATGTATTCGAACGTGTGCCGAATTCGTGCGAAAGGCATTTTTTTTACGAAAAACTGAACTCGATTGACAAAAACCGTCAATTTATAAACAGGTGATTTAATGCAATATGTATAGTAACCTGAGAACAAACAAAGTTCTTACCAGCAGCGTTAATACAAATATACCCGAAGATTAATAAATGCAACATTTGTGTCGTTTTAAAATGGGATGAAATAATATACTAAATTGTTGTCCCTCGGACCATTGACCCTCGGGACAGAAACTTTTCCCTCGGTAATTAACACTCTTATAATTCCCTTGATTCATAATATAATGTACACTATCACTTCGCGTTTTCATGGTACCGAGACCAAATATATCAATTATTTGTGGACGCACTGATAAACCTAATATATTTACACATTTACGAGAAATATAACAGGCTTCGCTACCGGAATCCAATACAGCACGCATAATTTGGTAATTTCCAAAAGCATCTCTAAATCTTAAGCGAATTGTAGGCAAAAGATCGGAAAACGGCAGTGTATCGATATTTATTTCGGTTTGTTTGTTTATATCGCGTTTGACACCGAAAATACACACTGAAGGGCTAATTTCGTTTGGCGTACTAGATAAATCAGATGTAGAAGTAGGAACAGGGCCGGACTTAGAGTCGAGCGAATTTTTTGTAGCGGTAATTGGCGACGAATTCGAAAAATGAAATAAAGTGTGATGGCGGCGTTTGCAAGTACGGCATGATGATTCCGAATTACAGCTTGATGTCTTATGTATATTGCTTAGACAATTAACACAAAGTTTTCTATCTTTAGCCAAATTAAAGCGTTCGATTGGGGTTTTATTAAGTAATGTAGGACATGTATATATAGCGTGAGCGGTTGAATTACATATTGCGCAATTTTTCAAGTTATTTTTGTTAGCGGGAGAAGAAGTAAAAAATGCTTTGGGGGGGGGCTCTTATGAAAAGAAGTATTATGGCGTTGCGAATTGCGTAGCGTAGAATTAATATTGCGTTGACATTTACTTTTAATATTTTGCGGGTTAGATATAGCGGAAACTGAAGAATTTAAATCTCCATTGTAAGTTATTGTTTCATATGCGGTACAACATTTTTTTACATAAGCTAGAATGTTATTAAAGTCTGGCATTTCAGAATTAGAACCAAATTGAGTTTCAAAAGAGGTAACTACTGACGACGGTAAGCGTTTTAAAAACATGTTTGCGAGAATAAAGTTCCAAGAATCTACTGGATAGTTAAGATTTTTTAAAGCGGCGATATTTTCATTAAATGTATCTAAAAGAGTTCTTAATGCGGGGGAGTCTGATGAGTTAATACGAGTAGAATTTTCTATCTCATTCCAATGGTAAGTTGCTAGTAGTCTTTTACTTGAATAGCGAGATTTTAGAGCTTGATAAGGAGATTCAAAATTTGACGAAGTTAATGGAAATCTAGCAACCAGTTTCTTTGGATCACCCTCTAGGGAATTAATTAAATGAGAAAACTTTTCGATCGGAGATAAATGAGTATTATTATATATTATGGCATTAAATACTTCTAAAAAAGATGTAAACGATTTTAAGTCACCCGAAAAAACAGACAATTTCATTTCCGGAAGTTTCGGTCTTGGTAAATCATGCGTTATATCACGGCTCGTAGATGGACTAGCGCTCTGAGATTTTTCAAATATATTATAATAAATTGCCTTAGTAGAAAAATATTTACTTTCAAATTCTTTGCGTATTTCATCCTCAACTGCGAATTTCTCATCCGATTCAAGAAGGGAACAAATTATATTATGTTGCTTAGCAAATGCGTCACTAATTGTATCAATTGTGCGATATCTTTGAATAAATTCAGGTTGTATATTGGTATCTTTTGAGCTTCAGAAGCAATTTTGCCAAGTGTCACGAATACGATTTATTTCCGTATTTCGCAAGGTTTTGGCCTTTTTTAATTTATCTACTTCGAACTTGAAGGCGGCATATTTATTTTAATAAGAAAATTTTTACTAAAAAAAGCGAATTAAAATATTTAAAAAACTAAATTATATTATAAATCAATATAATACTGACCTGCAAATTATAGGCAAGTACAGGTATGTGCGGAAAGGGATAAACAATGCGAAGAATGCGTATAGCGTGCAAAAAAATTAAAAGGATAAGGCGTAGTATAGATTTCCGCCGGAATCGCGTCACAGCCAGCTGATTTGTTGTTTTTAAGCTGTTTTATGGAGGCCTTTATTTCCTGTTCTGTTATTGGGATATCTAATACATCGAGGCTGTTATACTGAGGTATTGTGTTTAGCGCTTCCATATTGGGGTTATTTTCTTGGTTAAGGATATGGCTGTTTTATTTTATATTATATTTAAATGGGTTGTAAATCCATTGGGGCTGGTTCTAGTGTTTTATTTAGTTTAAGAAAATAAGAAGTAATATTTAGATAAATTAAAAGTTAATTGAGATACTAACAAAAAGAATTATTGCGGATGTTCGCCTACCTTATTTCCAAGTCAGCTCCTTGCACGTTCTTGCACTTTTTCGTGGATAAAAAGTCTATTTAATTTCTTCGGATATCGCGATACAGAAAAATGACCAGTTGAGTCTGCGGCGGACTATATCGAAGTCACACTCGGAGTCGTAGTTTCCTGCCCGAGGCGCAATGGCGTAGCGGGCGAACATTTATTATGAACAAAAAAATTATGCGCGAAATTAAATTTATAAAATGAATAGTAATAAAATACCGAACATACAGGGTGGTCCGAACTGTATTCCGGAAACTTCGGCAGCATATTCTGCAGATAAAGATAAGTAAAAAAGTTCATATAAATGTATGTCCTAAAATGCTTACTTTCGGAGATACAGGGTATAAAACTTTCATTTTTGTTTCGATTTTTTCTAAATAATTTCTTTAGTAACATCAATATTTGGATGAAAATTGGTATCTGGGAGTTTTTTGACATGAAAATTTTGATTTTGATGTCGATATGATTCCAACTTGTAGCGGGCACCACATACATATGTTTTAACTTGTTTGAAGAATAATAACTCTTCGTCCGTACCTGTATAAAACTTTTGAGTAAAAAAATATACATTTATGACGTTTTTTACTAAAAAAAGGTCTCTTGGTAAAAATAGCCAGGAGTAATGGTTCTCGAGATATTTGGAATCGAAATTATCAATACCTGTCATCATTGACATAAAATTAAACATGTTGACTAAATAGTTATTAGACTGAAATCATAAATTTGAAATGATTTTGTGTCAAAAGATGAACAGAAACTGTTTTATTTTCACTTTATGATTAATCTAAAAAAATAAAAAGTTCCCAAATTTATCATTTCCGTCAAATAACTATCTACTTAACGCATATACAGGGTGAGTTTCCTACGATGTTTTCTATGGGTATCTGGGAAACTACTGGAGATAGAGAGTCGGTTAAATGGGGAAAGAACTGCAGTTTTGTGGAGCTATAAATACGCGCCTTTCAGATTTTTGAAAAAGTTCATGGCTTACTAGATATTTCGAAAAAAACAAATTTCGGCTGTTTTAAAAATTGTCCCAATTCCATTATAAGCTATTTTAGACAAAAAGTGTTCAGATAAAAGTTGTAGATAATTACATCCTTAATGAGATTGTGTCCTCCGTTTTTTTCTAAAGCCTGCCATTTTTGAAATCTGACACAAACATATGTTTTTTTAAATGGAAACCATAATTGGCCGTGACTTCATAAAAAGCGCCATTTTTTAAGCTTTTTAGCGATATAAGCTATAATATGTCTTCTTCGAAAAATTACTGAGTAATAGCCAATTTTTATAATTTTTAAACAATTTCACTTAGCCATGGAAACAAATTTAATCGTCTTTGCTCTCAGAAATGTGAAGCTGTCACATCCAAACTTTGTAAATTAAAATAAACAAAAATTGTAAATATGAATTTTTCAAATGAAGAAAAGCGTGTAGGATTATCGGTTCAACTTTTCTTGACCAGACGTTTTCGAGGATACGTTGACCGGTGAATGTTACGTTTTTTAGAGAACGATTTTTAAGACATGTTAGAAAAGTTAAATAGTTATAGCCAATTCTTATCTTTCTTGACTAATTTCACTTAGATTGCATGGTATTCTCATTCTATTACGATTTATAACTTATAAAAAGTCAGAATATACTAGTAAACGGTTCATTACAATTTACATTACATAAACTAAAACTTAAAAAAATAGCATCACTACATACACATTAAGTTATTTTAGAAAATGTTCAAAAAATCCGCCATTATTTTGAGTTGCATCTTTTTAAAACTAAATTACTACCTATTATCACAGAAGGACCGGTCGACTTGATTAAACTTCTCTCGTACCGCCACTTCGAGTGCCTCTCTTAATTCATAATTTTTTTTGTCAACTTTATTGTTAACCATACCGCATAAAAAAATTTAAAATGGATAGATCAGGTGATCGAGGAGGCCCATGCAATTGGTCCACCTCTTCCTTTCCCTGAGTTCGCATAATTATGATATGATCTTCTTTTCTTCATTTCTTTATTTGAAAAATTCATATTTACAATTTTTGTTTATTTTAATTTACAAAGTTTGGATGTGACAGTTTCACGTTTCTGAGAGCAACGGTGATTAAACTTGTTTCCATGGCTTACTAAGTGAAATTGTTTAAAAATGATAAGAATTGGCTATAACTCAATAATTTTTCGAAAAAAACATATTATAGCTTATATCGTTAAAAAGCTCAAAAAATGGCGCTTTTTATGAAGTCATGGCCAACTATGGTTTCCATATAAAAAAACATATGTTTGTGTTATATGTCAAAAATGACAGGCTTTAGAAAAAAAACGGAGGACACAA
This sequence comes from Sitophilus oryzae, assembly GCF_002938485.1. Classification (NCBI taxonomy): domain Eukaryota; kingdom Metazoa; phylum Arthropoda; class Insecta; order Coleoptera; family Curculionidae; genus Sitophilus; species Sitophilus oryzae. The sequence goes on from NW_022147208.1 coordinate 17,161, forward strand.
TCTCATTAAGGATGTAATTATCTACAACTTTTATCTGAAAACTTTTTGTCTGAAATAGCTTATAATGGAATTAGGGACAATTTTTAAAACAGCCGAAATTTGTTTTTTTCGAAATATCTAGTAAGCCATGAACTTTTTCAAAAATCTGAAAGGCGCATATTTATGACCCTACAAAACTGATTTTTTTTTCCCATTTAACAGACTCTCTATCTTCAGTAGCTTCTGAGATACCCATAGAGAACATCGTAGGAAACTCACCCTGTATGTTTATTTTTTCTCAATAATGACATGTAGACTACTTCCATTCTAAATATCTTGAGAACTGTTGCTCGTAGCAATTTTTACAAAGAGACATTTTTTACGTAAAAAATCACGGAAATGTATATTTTTACTCAGTAGTTTTATACAGGTACGGGCAAAAAGTTATTACTCTTCAAAACTGTTTAAACACATGTATGTGGCGCCCCCTACAAATTAGAGTCATATTGACATCAAAATCAAATTTCTCATGTCAAAAAACTCCCAGACACCAATTTTCATCCAAATATTGACGTTACTTCAGACATTATTTGGAAAAAATCGAAATAAAAAAGCAACTTCTACACCCTGTATCTCTGAAACTAAGCATTTTAGGACATACATTTATACAAACTTTTTTACTTATTTTTATCTGCAGAATATGCTGCCGACATTTCCGGAATACAATTCGACAACCCTGTATATTAATTATCAATTGGCTAAAGTCCTAGTACAAAAATAAATTATCACCCTATACAACACACAAAATCAAGTCAAGTGTATCTTTGATAATCTACCGCATCCTATAAACTGTCATAGAATCAAACAATACAATATTAAAATTAACTCTAACTAATGCCTTTTTTCCAACCCATTTAATATTATTCACCTATACGTAACACACACATAATCGGAATATTTTCATTGTTCCGTGAAAATATTTCGACTCCTGTGGGAATTGTTCATCGACATTTTTCCGAATATTTCCTTCCCCGGTCTCGTCGCCGCTCGTTTCTCTCTGACGTTTAAAACGTCAACTTCCGGCTAATCAAATTTATAGCGGCAACGCCGTAACGGATAAATAATTCGACACCGCCGGAAATTACCCTAAAGCCTGGGGAAGGGGGTTACGAAGAGGGCGGATCGAAACACTCTGTTGATTGAGGAGACGAGTAAACTTGTTGATTTAGCGGTGTCTGATGGTGCATAGTGTAATGTGCAATTAAATTAAAATTATAATTGGAATATTGCAATACAGGAGTCATTTCACGGAAAAAAATTAATAAACCCAACAATAATTGTAAAAAATACTGCTGGAACTTGCGCCTAAAATGGTACTAGGCATCACGTTGTCGTTTTTAAAAATGTTATTTTTTCCTGTGGTTAGGTACTTCTAAGAAAATCAAAAAACTAATTACACAATCTCATAGCGACTTTATCAGGGCTATCTGATAGTTTTCTTATATTTTCAAATTAGCTGATAATTTGTGAGATACATAGGCCAACTTATTTTTTTTAATACGGACCTGCATTTTTTTTCAGGTTTTGAAAGGATTCGGTCTCCTGTGTACAAAGATATACCACACGTTTTATTTTTTGTTTCAGGTATTTAAACTATCTTTTTTTTTTAATTTAAACTAATTTCAAGTCCGGCTCTGTTTTTTTTTAAATATTTAATCTATTCATCCTTACAATATTGATGAGCTATAAAACTTAACAATGACGTGGGGTAAAACATTGAAAACGGAAAATCAAATACAATAAAACAATAAAAAATAATATAAATATCGATAAATATAATATAATATAAACAATCAAATAATTTTCCCGGGAGATGGAATGAAAATGGTGGAGCAGTATAATAGCCAGCGAGGTTCCCGGACCTATCGCCAAGGGGCAAGGGCATTACTTCACGTCATTTGTAAAAGTGAAATCAATATACCTCAACAGTTACAACAAAGGGTACAAAATGCATTTGGAAGTATAAGAAAACGATCTGTTGAAAGGGCTATAGATAAAATTGAACAAAAAGTAAATGTGCGCAACAGGAAGGGGGGTAACCCTTTCAAACATCTAGAGCATTAGAAACTAGTTTGTAGAAGTTGATATATTTATAATAACTACTATTAATATTATGCATATTATTAGATCGTTCACTGAAATTTTAAATTCGCAGTAAAAAAAATTAAACATAATATCTTAAAATTACTGACCTGAATATTATTTATTTCAATCTATCAATTGGCTCGATTTTTCTTATTCAATATTCATTAGCGCTCATCAATATTGTTGCGATGAATATAATCAGGTTAAATAATTTAAAAATCCAGAGTCGAACTTGAAATTATTTTAAATAGTAATTAAATATTTTTGTTGTTGTTAAAATACCCAAAACGAAAAAAAAAATGTGGCCCTACTCAGAAAACTTAATTCAAAAAAATTAAGTTGGCTTATCAAATTATCAACTAATTTGAAAATCTAAATATACTATCAGATAGCCCTGATAAAGTGGCTATGCGAATGTGCAATTAGTTTTTTGATTTTCTAAAAAGTAACGACAGGAAAAAATAAAATCTATTTTCAAAAATAAATCCGTTTTTCTCAAAAAGCTCAGTGATCCTTGGAACTTTTAAAACTTTTTTGATAGCATGTTGGCGAACATCTCAAGGCGCAACTTTCCCCAATTTAACCATCTTCGTATCTATTACGGTTTCCGAGATACCAATGCTCGTACTTCGAATTTGTAGCACCCTGTATACGTATTAGCTAATACAACAATTTTGTGTCATGTTTTTAAAAATCTAAATAGTTCTAGTTTTGACCGTGTTCACGGGAAATTCTATTTCGGATAGTTGGCAACACTGATTTTTCTCACACCATAAACACGTTTGCGGTTTTAACACCAGTGACTGTCGCCTAAGTAAAAAACTTAAGAATTTTACCTCAAATTATTTTAACGTCTACAGGGTGGCTCAAAAAGTGTGAGGATGCATTTTTAAATGGAACACTCTATTTATTATTGCATTTTTGGCTTCCTTTTTGACTGCTTTATATTGTTACGGATTCCGTGGGTCCACTAATTTAAACTCACGATAAAATACTTAACGAATTTATTTTCTCTCACTCTGTACACAAAATTTATACTAATTTAACACAATTTATGCAGCTACTATTACTCTAACGTTTCTGGCACCTTCGCCAATTAATTCACTATTTAAAACGCGGTATTATCAAACTTCAAACTATCCCAACTGTCGATAGCGCGCCTTTTATATAGATGTGGATCTTCAGGAAAATTCTATTCTAGAATTCTGTAGAATTTCTTTTACTTTCTGGTGAATTCGCCAGGTTTCTCAATACACGTTGCGGTTTTAGTTCCTCAAGCTTCCGACAGATGGCGCCACATACACCTTAACAATATTATAATCCTATGATATTATTACTTAAATATGTTTTGATTGAAGAAGAACCCAAAGAACTGGAGCACAAAAATGAAACTGAAGAAAAAAATGAATAATGATAAGCAAATGCAAGACCAAGAACAATAAAAAAATATTAAATTAATATCTTCTAACGTTGGATATAGGAACGTTTGCCACATCGTGTAGGAGACACATTTACCAGCTGCTATATTGTCGAAAATTATGCCAAATGTTGGACACATCGTGGAAGACCGATTATAGGAACAGAACAGAAAACCAGAACCAAAGTAAGACGGCATACAAAGTGGTGCAGAGCGTAAATTGTAGAAATTATAATACACAACATGTTTTTTTCATATTTACACTGTTATATAAATAAACAAAAATGTCATATTACAATTTATGATATAACAGCAATTACTCCGACTAATTAAAACCAACCCAAAAGGGCATTTTGCGTGTTACGAATTATAGGCCGTCCGTCCTTGCGCATTAGCACGCGTTTTCAATGCAACACAAAAGATTTTTGCCATTATATAAAGAAATTCTTATATATTATTCATGTGCCGACCTTGACATTAAGCGCGTTATTATTTATAGCGGAAAAGGTCTAATACGAGACCGCGTAATAATTTTTTCACTGTATGTACATATCTCGTTTTCTTTGGTATTTGTTTGACAAGATCAACGGTTGGCGTCTGTTTCAATATAATTATTAGAAAAACAATGCGTTTGCTATGCTATACTTAATGGTATTCAATGTCGGATGTCAGTTCCCATAGAATTTTTAAACATACCTATACCCGGGTTAATATACACCACCAAACTTATATGGAATTACTCTTTAATTCTGACTAAAGATAAGGCTTTTTGTTACAAATAAACATGATAATACAGAATACACGATTGCTGCGATTTATGTTCTTGTCAATTTAGTGTTCCAAAATACTGTCTTATGTTATTAATGATTAACAGATGTACAGAGGGGAAGAATTATTGCTCTCATTGAACAAGGAATGCCCCAAAGAGACGTAGCAGAGATAGTAGGCGTTAGCCAGGGTGCTGTCTCGAAAACATATACAAGAAACTAGAAACCATAGAATAACTAACTGAAAGAAATGAAAACTCCTATGTTAAAGCCTGGAAACACGCGCTCGACGCGATCCAAGCGGGCTACTGGCAGAACTAAAAGTTCGCGCCATATTTTTAAATGGACCTTTACTGCCAGTTCATAAGTTTTTTACTTATATTTGGTAATTTCAATCTAGATTATGAACTTATTTGTAACAAAACATTTTACAAAATAAAAAATAATGTATTTTGATACAAATAAATTAATAATCTAGGTTGAAATTATCCCTGAAATTAGAATAAAACACGAAAAATTTGTAACTTGATTATTTTATTATAACATTGTTAATAAAATTACATATAACACATTCAACACTATACAAGTATATATAAAAGTTATCAGAATGTATACAATCAGTTATAAGTAATTATAAAAATGGTTATAAATTATAAATAAATTATTCATTATATAAAAGACATATAGTTACCGTGAATATAATTTGGTATAACTTTAATCTCAACTTTAATGACCTATTCAAATAGAAACATCTTACAATTCACATTATATAATACACAAAGCCAAGGGACAAAATTGTTATTAAATCTATTCTCGATGACTCGAAGCATTTTTTTTTCAAATAAAACAGGACATATAGGGCTTATAAACAATACAAGGGTATAGAAAATATATAAATAAGTAAATACAAATATATTTTCAACCTAATGATTAATGATTATACTCGTTTAAATAAATAAATGATCTTTTTAAAATTACTTGTTTGTCTTTGCAAATTTGTATATTTAATATTTATCTAAAAGCGTACACTTACATAAATTACTGCACAACGTTTAAAATTAAGCGTTTAATATGTTATACAAATTCTTGATTCGATATAAATACACTTAAATAAAACTTTAAAATTAATGATCTTCCAAATTTCTGAGACAGCCATTTTGTTGAAAGAATTTGTTTTGATTATGAGAAATTTCATAAAATTATCACAGGGATTAATTAATATTATATATTAAACTACTTGGCTTTTAAATTTCACAATCCTATCGTCCAAAATACTCTAAATTCGCAAAAATCCGTAAAATATTCCCATAAAAACAAATCACAATTCACTTCCACTTCACAGAAACTGACAGACATTGTCAAATATGGAATGAAGTTTATTTTTCAATTTATTTTACTGATCCGGGTCACTTAGAAATTAAATTTTTATTAAATTATTTAATTATAATTGTTTCTGGCGAAAGCAACTTCATATCAATGTTTATTCATAGGGTAACAAAGCACATCACTGTTAAATTATCAACATTTTATATAAATATTTATATTTTTCAACTACTCCAACTACTCCAATTACTCCACAGAGAATCAAACGAATTGTTAATTAAACTATACTCTGTGGATGACTTGATAAAATCATGATGAAATTAAAGTCCCTAGATGAATATCTAGGGACTTTAGATGAAATTTCTACGCAGCGCCATCTATCCCTCTACTGGCAGAAACTCCGCCGTGTTTCCAAAATTCAAATGGCAGTTTCATCCGCCTGCTAGAAACTATCAAGAACAGGCTTAAACAAAGTCGTCAAAGAGTCACAGCTGAACAACAAGGCCGCTTTGTATGCCAAATTGTTAAAAGAATAAATCCAAATGTTTCTTATCCAGAGCTACAAAGAGAACTTCTGGCAGCTACAGGTGTAAACGTTTCAGTTGAAACCATAAGAAAAAGGCTTCGTGCTCGAGAGTTGTACTGTAGATTTATCTCGGCAAAATAAAATTGACCGGCTAAATCTGTACCAAGATATAAAAGAGGAACTGATATGTTCTGGGATCGTATTATGTTGGGAGCAAAATCTCCATTGTTATGACTTTGACAAACTTTAACGGGTTGGAGGTATGTTGATTTAGTGCTAGAACCAATAGTTAGGCTTTGGAGAGCTGCAATTGGGGATAATTTTAACTTCATGCACGATAATGCACGACCCATACCAGCGGAGTGGCTAGAGAATGTCTTGAAACTGAAGGTGTCATAGATTTGGACTATCGAACACTTGTGGAACTAGCTCAAAAGAAGGGTTAGAGTTCGTCGAAACAACCCAGGAAATCTCGCACAGTTTATTAATGCAGCATTAGCAGAAGAGGAAACATACCCCAAGACAGCGATTCACGCCAGCGCGGATACGGCTACAGGTGGCAACAAAAATTATTAATATCAATTTTCTTTTAGTTATTGCTTTTTGGCGGAAGCGAAACTTTTAGAGGAAACGTTTCGAAACATTTTCTGCAATTTGTATACAAGATGTTCCCGTTTTCAACAGCCACTGTTTTTAATTGTAAAGAAACAAAATACCAAACTAAAATAGTCTGTCTGTGTGTGGATTTTAAAATGAAATAAAAAAAACATCAACAATGTCGCCATAATTTTTTTGTCTTAAAATCTTTGTTTTTAGATTTTCTCGCACAAAAAATGTTTCATAAAAGCAAATTTATCGTTTCATTTAATAATTGTACTTTCATATAACATGGTACATAATATTTTTGTTTGAAATATAGATCTTTATTTTTATTTTTATATCATGGTGTTGAAAATAAAAATACATAAATCAATGTAAGTAGAACGCGTTCTTATGAGTTTAAAAGCTCAACAGTCGTTAAAAACATATATTTTAGTTAAAACCTCTATCACTAGCCAACATGGCGGAATTTTAATTCATTATTTTATAAAATTGGCATGAAGTCGGACACAAATCATCTACATCATATCATATTATGTGTGTCTAAAAAGAGAGAAACTCGTGTTTCGAAAATGAATCGACAATAAATGGAAACGTTGTTCCCTTAATGTTTCAATTCAGCGCTATCTGTGTGGAAATTTCGAACTAGTCACCTGTCAACAACGCCAATCAAAATTTGTGGTCAAAATAATTAAAACACTTTTATTTACTTATTATAACACAATTAACGCATAAAAACATGTTTTCCATACATCTCTTTCTTAAAAGTTTCGAAAAATTTGTGACACTAAGACCTTTATTGTTATAATTTTGGTAAAATCTTTCGAAACAAAAAGCGCAACTTATATTACGAAACATATCTATCAAAAATGTAACGAAACAGTTAGGCAATGTTTCTCAGAAGAGATTTTGTTTCGATTTTGTGTCTAAAAATGCTACTTGGGGTGAGGGAAACAAGTGAGGAGGATATAAAAGAGGGAAGGTCGATAATGTCACACAATCAAAATTTTAAAATATCGGTAATATCAATATTATATTTGTGGTACTAAAAAAATATTCGAAATTAGAACAAGTGTAACATTTTCATCAACTGCCTATTAATAGCAAAAGAATTCTAACGGTTTAAAGATCTAAAAGCTATTAGATCAGCCTGATACGGAAGCAAATCCTTTCCTAATCTCGTTCTGCCTTACAAATTATGATATTTATAGACGGATTATCGAAAAAATATTTATTTCTTAACTGGGGATCAGTATCGATGAGAGAGTGAGACGGGATTAAGCCTATCCTATCGTTGTACGAAAAACAAAAAAAAAACATCTCCGAAAAACGGTAAATAGTAATAAAATATTTAGATGCGGGATCTCGGCAATTATTTATTGGCGGTAATAAAACGCGTCAAGTGTGCGTGTATTGGTATTGATCGTTTTATAATCTTCCTGATTAAACATTTTTCAGGTACTAAATCTACGGTTGATTTAAAGGAGATGTTTCATCAATGACGTTGAAATTAAGTAATTAAGAATATATCGCACACAATTTTTTTTTTTCAAACGTCACAAAAGTATTATTTTTTGCGACGGGAATGACATTATAGAAAGGGCATTTTAACTCATAAAAGTACAGCAATTTTATGCCTAAGCACAAAAGTACAAAAATATAGTATATTAAAATGTCTTATAAACATATATTAGGTAAAATATAGGAAGTACCGCAAAAAGTTAAATATAAAAGTTATAGGGTTTATAAATATCTATTGGCGGGTAATGAATAAGTATACAGGGTCGGTTATCATAAAGTCGTGGCACATCAATGTTTCATTTTTTTAAATGGAACCTCCTGTATAGTATTGGATATTTCGGTTCTTCCTTCAATTCCAAGCAAAAATCGAAATATACACAATGTACCTCAAACCAACCGTTTCCGAGTTATTGACTTTTGAAAATATCACTTAAACAATTTGATTTAATTAATTTCGATATGTTCAGTTTCATTTAACGATGGCATTTTGCCGAAACTGTGATACTTAATAATGTTTGACATTAGTTCTCAAGTACAAGTACATTTATAGATGTATAAAATGAGAGTATAGCAAGTCTAGAAATACAAAATTTTCTCTCCTAAAAAAACCTTTATGGGTATTTCGCCACTGCACTGCAACGTCAGCGGTTTTCTTGTAGACGTATCTGTTTTAAAAAAGTAAAGTGTTCTCGAATAGTTGAATTTAAATCTTTTAAATAGTTTTTTTATTTATTCTTTGTATTTTTTTTGCTTCCGACGACGGAAAGAGATAAACTTTCAGAAACGTTAAGCATTTTTTTCTTTGTTAGGCAAATTTGTATAACTGTAAACATAACTTCTGACAAGCAGTGTCCGTTTAGGTTTAACGCAGAAGTGTTTACAAAAAATAACTATTTTATTTTGTAGATTTTTTTGCAGTGCAGTGGCGAAATACCCATAAAGGATTTTTTGGAGAGATAAATCCGCCACATAGCTATAGACATTTTTTACAAAATTTTCGTTTAACATTTCAATTTTTCAATTAACGTACATTGTGTATTACGATTATTGTTTAAAACTGAAGGAAGAATTGAAATATGCAATAATATACAGGGGGTTTCATTTTAAAAAAAAAGTTTGATGCGACACAACTTTATGACCAACCCTGTAAACTTAAATTTACTAGTAGCTAATAGGAATTTAAAACCCCATTACAACAGTATCACAGTTTCGGCAGAATGGCATCATTAAATCAAGCAAAACACATCGAAATTAATTAAATCGAATCGTTTAAGTGATACCTATTTTCAAAAGTCAATAACTCGGAAACGGTTGCTTTGAGGTACATTGTGTGTATTTCGATTTTTGTAAAAAATATACCAACATGGCAAGAGATACAAAGAAATATGTTGTTCCAAATTTATACACAGCAAGTGGACAAGCATCAATTAGTTCCTTACAAAATATTAATTCTTTAAAAATTAAAATATGCCTAACAGTCTCTTTATTTTCTAAAAGGTACCAGCCATTGTACGCTGTCTAAATAATAAGTACCTACCTGCATTTGAAATAAAAGAGCGTCGAAGTAGGACTGCGAAGTACCCTGATGGATTCCCCAAAAGTCACTTGCTGCTCCGTACGGCACTAATTGTTCTTCTGTCTTCGAGGTGTCGCTCGATGAACTGGTTAGGGCCACGCAGATCGCCCCCGTATTCATTATTGAGCCCCTTTGGACGGGGCCACAAGCACGGCACTGTGTTTATTAGTTTGTTTTATAAGTTTATTAAAAAATATATAGTTTTATGTATTGTTTTTGTTAGTTTTGTTGTCTTTTTTGTAAAAGTTCACAGAGCTTAAATTTTAAAGAGTTGATACATAATAGAATAATAATATTTGAAAAGGAAACTTTTTTATTCAATCTATAGATACTTAATGCATATAAAAATATTTCTTTAAATCACTGAATCATGTGTAATAAAAATTTAATTAGAAAAATATATTTTTATACTATTTTAGCCTAAGATTTGAAAAGAAATATTTACAAAAACCTTACTTACTTAATACAAAACCAAAATAAATAAAAATAAGACTTTTTTAACCATTATGTTTAATAAAAAAACTAAGAATATTTACAAAGGCTAAGTTTACTACTAAACTTAAACTACGAATATTTTACTAAGAATATTTTATAACCAGCCTTAAAAAATATCCTAATTAATCATAATTTAATTTTTAAATTTTTGAAAATGAATAAATTGTAGTAATTTCTGTAAATTTTCTAGCATATTTTTTCTGTTTATGATTTTTCAATTATTGTAATCTTTGATATTTTTCTTTTTCTTTTATTAATATTCATTTTTGTATTTTTATCTTTGTTACAATAAGAGTATTTGATTTTTTTGTAGAAAGTAGATACATTTTAGTGCTATATGATTTATTTAAAATTTATCTAATTTTTTTTTTGTTTAATATACATATACAGGGTGGTCCGAATTGTATTCCGGAAACTTCGGCAGCATATTCTGCAGATTAAATTAAGTAAAAAAGTTCGTATAAATGTATGTCCTAAAATGCTTAATTTCGGAGGTACAGGGTGTAGAAATTTCATTTTTATTTTGATTTTTTCCAAATAATTTAAGAAGTAACGTCAATATTGGGATGAAAATTGGTGTCTGGGAGTTTTTGGACATGAGAAATTTGATTTTCGTGTCAATATGACTCCTACTTGTAGGGCGCCACCTACATATGCTTTACTGGTTTGAAGAGTAATAACTTTTCATACATACCTGTATAAAATTTACTGAGTAAAAAATATACATTTACAACTTTTTCTACATAAAAAAGGTCTCTTTGGTAAAATCGCTACGAGTAATGGTTCTCGAGATATTTGAAATTGAAATTATCAATACCTGTCATCATTGACAAATTAAACATGTTGACCAACTAGTTATTAGACTGAAATCTTAAATTTGAAATCTTTTTGTGCCAAAAGTTCAACAGAAACTGTTTAATCATCTTTTTTTCGCAGAAAAAATTATGATTAATTTAAAAAAATAAAAATTTATTATTTCAGTCAAATAACTCTACTCAACGTGTGCTTATTATTTGTCAATAATGACGTGTATTGACTATTTCCATTTTAAATAACTTGAGAACGTTTGCTCGTAGCTATTTTTACCAAGAGACATGTTTTACGTAAAAAGTCATGAAAATGTATATTTTTTTAGTCAGTAGTTTTATACAGGTACCGTCAAAAAGTAATAACTCTTCAAAACAGTCAAAACGCATGTAGGTGGCGCCCCCTACAAATAGGAGTCATCAAAATCAAATTACTCGTATCACAAAACTCCCAGACACCAATTTTCATCCAGATATTGACGTTATTTCAGAAATTATTTAGAAAAAATCGAAATAAAAATGAAACTTCTACACCAAACCGAAACTAAGCATTTTAGGACATACATTTATATGAACTATTTTACTTATTTTTATCTGCAGAATATGCTACCGAAGTTTCCGGAATACAGTTCGGACCACCCTGTATATTGTTATTATTTTAAAATCCCTTTTTATTTTTTTTTCAAGATTTTAAAGATATAATTGTTAAAGTTATGAAAGAAACAGTGTTTTATTATTCTTACAATTTTTGTTTTCATTCGTTTATTAATGCTTGCTTTGTGTTTTTTTAGGAATATGCTAATACAAAAAGTAATATACACCATGTCCCCAAATTGTCTTTACAAGAGGAAAAACTTTTTTATTATTGACATTTTGAGGAAAACGCATCTTTATAAAAAGTTTTGCTTGTTCTAAAATGGTTAATCTCGTTTATACTTTTCCCAATTTCCATATTTTCCATACTCCTTTTGATTTTCCGGACTTTTTATCCACGAGAGAAATTCAACCATATATTTTCATGTTTTTTAAATTTTCTCTGAAATGGTATGGAAATTTGGAAACGTGTAAATAGGATTGACCATTTTAGAACAAGCAAATTTTTTTTTATAAAGATTTTTTTTTAATTTTCTCAAAATGTCAATAATAAAAAAAAAAAAAGTTTTTCTTCTTTTGTAAAGACAATCCGGAGACATACTGTATATCAGCAAAATTAGCTGTACTCTATAATGCAACTTGTAGGTATAATTATTAAAGCAATTTTTAAAAAAGATTTTTTTTTTTTTTTTTTTTTTTTTTAAATTATATTAGTGTTTAATTTATATTTTATTTCTTATTCGTATTATTTATGCTAAAAATCAATATCAAAAATTTTTAGAATGTTTTTTTTTTTCAATAAAATTATTCAATAAATATTTTTAATCGGAAAGAAGTTTTTATTGATTGGAAAGTTGCATCGACAAACAATGACAAACTTTTCATGCATCATTTCCTGTTTTCAATAAGAATTTGAGAGGAATGAGGAAACATTTTCCAAAAAATAATTTGTTTTTAAAAAATGAATTTTGTTGGTGTTAATTATTAGCTCAATTTATGTTTTTGTTTATACGTATTATTATCTCATAAAAAAACAAAATTTGTTTTAAAAACTCGCAGATTATTAATTCTAAAAGAACGACCTACGTTTTTTTTTACTTTTTTCAAATAGTATTACTAATTTTTATTTATGACCCGAAAAATATGTTTTTAGCTGTGCTATTTTCACTACAATTACAAGGTGTATCAACAACCACCGACTCCTGCAAATCCTATTTTCAATATGAATTTGAAAAAATAATTAAAAAAAAAAAAAATGTTTTTAAAAATTAATTTTGTTGCTGTTAATTATTAGCTCAACTCCCCCTATGTTTTGATTTATATTCTTTTTCCATAAAAACTAAGTTTGTTTTAAAAACTCACAGATTATTAATTCCAAAAAAAAGACCTATTATTTCAAATTATTTCTTTTAATTAAGCGGTTTTCTTACTATTTCTATTAATATTTTCTTTTCAATATTATTACTCTATCAATTTTTTATCTATGCACGAAAAATGTTTTTTTAGCTCCTCTTTTCACTACAATTACAAGATGCATCGACAAACTATGCCTCCTGCTGTCTCTAAAGTGGTATCGACACCGCAACACGTGTCGTTCGATTCCTGCGACTCAGCGACGCGTCGATACCTCGATCCACGGCGAGCATAACGCGACTGAAAACCATTCTAGCCATTGCAGGAAACGCTCAGAATTTCGCGCTGTGTGATTCGTTATCGGGCGCAGGAATACGTTCCTGCGGCTCAGCGGGAAAGAGTGTGCGCTGTGGTTCTGGAAAATCGGGAAATAGAGAAAAGCTATTGGTGGAAATGGAGGTTGAGGATTGATTTTCCTGCTGGAAATGTCGCAGGAAAGAGGGGGAGGGTTTCCTGAAAATGGGGACCCGTCTGAATCGATTCGGCCTTTAGTTTTAGTTTTTTTGTTTAGTTTGGTATTTAGTTTTCTCTGTTGTTTTTAACCATGTTTAGTTAAGTTTTTCCTGTATCCAAATAGCGAATAATTTTCGGTTCTTTTGGAAAGAAACGGTATTGGCCTTTTCTTTATTATTAATATTCACTTGCCATTAGAAATTAAATCAGTTATCTCCAATAAAAATTGGATGCAGGACATCGAAACTATTTCTAAATTAAATTTTTAATTTAATAAAAAAATACTCATGTAAAGCTTAGAGCTCATTTGTAAATGAATTGGCCGTAAAAAAAAGGCTTTATGTTTGTGTAGTTTTTCCGAAGTCAATTGGAACTCTTGGGAGTCTTAATTTTGGGAATGTCTTTGTCGGTGTCATTGTCGGCATCGTCTAGGTTTAGACAAAGAATTATGAGACTCAATATTTCTAATAGACTTGGAGGAGATTTTTCATGACATTAGCCAATTTTATGTTTATTCTTGACAATTTGGCTAAATTCAATCTGCGTTTTGTTTAAATAAAACTGCGATTATCATTGCAATGAAATGCCCAAACCACTAAACAGTCGGAATCGGCAACTTGTCCTGTCTTTACCTTCAATTATTTTGGAAATTATTATAACAGGAAAGAGCTCTTAGCTAGACCCTTTTGCAGTTAACCTACGTTAGAGAGGTAAAATTAATACTGTTAAAAATTACAAAATTAAAAAAAAAAATTATTTTCAAATGTCAAATATTCAAATTCTAATCTTTGCAAAGATTATATACCTAGTGTTTCTCAAAAGTGGGTCACCTTTATAAATTTTTATTTTTTTTTCAGATAAAAAAACGAGATTTTGATACGTCAATCAGGATCGATTGACGTATTCAACTGCTTTCGGTCACTTCCTGTTTCTAAAAAAAGTAAAAATGTTCTGCATTCTATTCAAAGTGTCATTTTCTATCGAATAAAGTAAAAATATATCGGGGGTGCCATTTAAAAATCAAAAGTTTGTAGTCATTTTCGGTGAAGCAGGAACTGACCAAAAACAATTGAATACGTTAATCAATCAGTGGTGGACTAAGGGGGGGGGGGCGGAAGGGGCGGTCCGGGACCCTTTTTCTAGGGGGCCTCCAAATCTTAATAAGTAATTTTTTATTCAACTGGCAAACAGTGCCAATATGTGTTCAGTAGTTACAAAGCAATTTGTAGTTAGAGTATGCAAACCATAAGTATACACAAACTAAACACAGTGTAAATGGAAGCAGATATTTACTTAATTATCAATTATTAGGCCCCAGTAATTGTCAATGGCATTTTTCTATTTACGAAATTAAATCAAGGGGTAATTTTCTTTGTTTAGAATATCGAATAATTATTATTTTTTATATTCGAATAATTATTATTTATTTTTGGACCTATATAGGAGTATACCGTGATTTTGTAAGGGGCCCCTTACAAAATCGCGGTATTTACCTGGAATGGTTGCGAAAGTAACGCGGCTTATATGTGGAACCGGTATTCCCATCACTTTGTCATCATAAATTGCCATTAAATATATGTAAACATTCGCTCGGGGATTGTTTTATTACGTCAAATTGGATTCGTTTTTCAATTTAAATGTTTTATTATAAGCTTTAAAAAAAATGATGTTATCCTTTTTGATACCTTTTCGAAGCTGGAGCCCTCGAGGGGGCCCTCAATTCTTTGGTCGGGGCCCGTCACGCGTCGAGTCCCTACGTAAAAACGGCACTGCCGATGAATAACATATTTATATCTACAGTATGTCCGCGGATTGTCTTCATAAAATTTTTTACTTCTTCTAAAATGGTAATATTGCTGTTTATACTTTTCCAAATTTCCATACCGTTTTAGAGAATAATAAAATGAAAAACATGAAAATGTAGTTGAATTTGGAACTAGTAAAAATAAAACGCCTTTCTATGGTAATATAATTTCGTGATAATTTTTTGATAGATTATTATTGACAGAATTTTAATTAAAGTTATATTTTTTGCTGTTTTAAAATGTTAAAGAAGCACAAAATTTATTTAGTTCAATGCTACGGAAAGGGTGATAATAGTTATAGGAGAATGTGATACTGTTACATCAAAAAATATGACGTTAGTCAAAATGAATTATAACAATGTATCAAAAAATGAAATCGAAATTATATTACCATAGCGTTTTAATTTTTAGGACTTTTAGTTTTTTTAGATTTTTTGGGGGGAAAATTACATTAAAGAACTACATTTTTATGTTATTTTTTTATTTTTTCTAAAATGGTATGGATATTTAGAAAATTATAAACGCCATTTTACAACAAGCAAAAATTCTTATGAAGAACGCATTTTTTTCAAAAAGTCAATAATTAAAAAGTTTTTCCTCTTGTAAAGACAATCCGGGGACATACTAACTGTAATATACAGGGTGTTCCAGAAATAAGTACAAGTATTTTATGGTAGTATAGTTCAACCCCAGAAACATGCCTATGAGTTTTTTCTCGCGAAAAACCAATTGAAAACTTCGGGAATTTTTTTAGTTTTTAGTTAAAAAACATAATTTCTTGTTAATATGACAACATAGGTATAATATTAAGTTTACAAGAACAAATTTACAAGAGCAAAATTTTTTTTGTATATTTTCAAAGTAAAATAACTCCGTTATTTTGGACTTATTTGAAAAACGATAAAGAAAAAATAGGGTTGTTTTATCTACCACCCCTTAAAATACTTGCACTTATTTCTGTGACACCCTTTGTATATACCGATTTTTATTACAATTAGTACAGTATATAAATACTTGAAATTGGTCAACCATTATTCATACGTCATTCAATCTTTACAAAATGTGCAGACCGGGGGCCACATTTAGCTTTGCCGCCCCGGGCCCCCGACAGGCTTAGTCCGCCACTGCAATCAATCCTAATTTATGTCATGAAATAACATACCAAATCTCGTTTTTTTATCTGAAAAAATAAAAAGTTATAGCGGTGAGCCACTTATGAGAAACACGCGGTATGTAGTACATTAAATAAAAAAAAGGTAAATAGGGTTTGTGTCGCGATTATGAAAATAAAACGATACACAAAAACAAATGTTTTTGTGTAGCAGAGTGTGGGTTGGTTGAATGATATAAAAAATACATTTAAAAATATAAAATAAAACAAAATGTAAAGATAACACAAGAGTGGAGGCAATCAACGTGTATGACCACAGATTAGGTATCCTATAAGTATACAGATAAAAATCTTGTCCCTAATTCGTGGTACGAAAATTGTTTTTTATGACGATGTGCAAACGAGTCAAATTTCCTGTGCGCAAAAATAAACTCGCGTAAAATAACAATAAACAGCGTAATAGAGAGGTGGTATTAACTCTCTTCATTTACAGTTATCGGATCGGAAGGAATTCTGATCGCGTCGCGTCCGCTATTTAAACTTAACCTAACTTTGAATTTAAAACTTTGAAATTGTTTTGTTTACTAGGTATTTTAAAACTAAAGGGCTAAAGTGCTTATTTCCAGTGCTTTATTGTTCAACGACAAAAGCCAGTATCTTAGACGGTTTTACAGATGTTAGTTCTCCATCTCTCTGTCGTCTCGGCGCACTCAGTGATGAGGTGTTCTGGTGTTTCCCCATTTTCTCCACAGAATATGAATTCGCCTTTGTTTCTTAGCTTCAATCTACTGAGCAACTCATTGAGGAAACAGTGCCCTGTTAAAAATCCCGAGACAATCCGTAGATTGGTCTTACTTAAATCAAGGATAGACACATTTGGGAAGCTGATAACACATTTGTATCGCTACAAAACTGAAAGATCTCTGAAATGCCGCTGTTTTGTGCTGAGAGTCTGAAATTGTTTAGATTTCTAGTAAAATAAGAACGTTGTTCGTGAGAATTAAAAATCAATTCAAATATAAATATAGTAACTTTGAATGTATAATTATGTGACATTTATATTCAAAATATACTTCCTATATACCACTTAAACTTAATAAGTTGCAACACAAGCTAAAAATAATACAATTCGAAGAAACGCGCGATAAGTCTTTCAGAAAAGACGGGAAAAAACGGAAACAATACGAAATATGTAGCAACAAGACCGTTTCCTATTAATTATAATTCGAGAAATCGTTTAATAAAGTTCGCCGGCGGCGCACGGGCAGCCATAATCTCCCCGGTTAACGAGACTTATTCCTATTAACAATGGCCATATCTCACACGCAATAAAACGTTAACGGTGTTTAATAGTTCGACGGCTTGTTACGCAAATGAGAACTCCAAACACACCAGAAGAAAATTATTTCAAACGAGCATATTATGTAAGTTCATTTCAAAAGTTTTCCAATTTTTATATAAAAATAAACAGTGGTGGTTATCATTCCTTAATTCGGTTCTTTGCTTCTACTGGCCAAGTAGCATTTTTAGACACAAAATCGAAACAAAATCTCTGCTAAGATACATTGCGAAACAGTTTCGTCACATTTTTGATACATATGTTTCGTAACATAAATCGCTTTTTGTTTCGAAACATTTTACAAAGCTATAACAATAATGATCTTAGTGTCACAAATTTTTCAACATTTTTAAGTAACAGATGTGGCTCACATTTACAGATTTCGTACCCGTTTTGTGCCTGAAAAGTTTCCATAATGTATTTGATATTCTGTCATACATGAGAACATAACCTTACTTTTTTTATTGTTTTGATTCTTATCCAGTTTTTGCATTTTAGCATTCTTCAAGTTTTCATAGTACTATAATTAAAAAAGCAAAAGAAAGGACATATAATGAGTACAAATACAGATATTTTTCTTATGCGATTTAATTGTTATTTATTATATGCATTGCTGAGATGATTTGTTTTAGGAATAAATGTAACAGCCACTACCCATACCCAACAAGAGACCACAGAAAAATGTTACCAGCAAACGTTTTTTCTCCTTTTTTCCACAATGGAATACATGTTTTTATGTTTTAATTATGTTATAATAAGTAAATAAACATGTTTTAATTATTTTGACCAGAATTTTTGATTATTCTACAACCTAATCAAAACTAACCTAACCTAGTTCGAAATTTCTACAGAGATAGCGCTAAATCGAAACATTTTGGAAACAAGGTTTCCTTTTACTGTTGATTCATTTTCGAAACACGAGTTTCTCTCTTTTTAAACACAAATATGACATAATGTAGATGATTTGTGTCCGACTCCATGCCAATTTTATAAAATAATGAATTAAAATCCCGCCATGGCTCCTTTAGTTGGCTAGTGATAGCATTTTTAACTAAAAATGTATGTTTTTATCGGCTGTTGAGCTTTTAAACTTATAAGAACACGTTCTACTTACATTGATTTATATATTTTTATTTTCAAAACCACGATATAGAAATAAAAATAAAAATCTATATTTCAAACAAAAATATTTTGTAGCAACAAACAATCATATGACTATTAAAAATATGAAAGTACATTATTAAATTAAACCATGAATTTGCTTTTGCCAGACATTTTTTGTGCGAGGAAACCTAAAAACAAAGATCTTAAGACAAAAAAAATTATGGCGGAAGTCGCCATTGTTGATGGTTGTTTTCATTTTGAAATCCACACACAGACATAGATTATTTTAGTTTGGTATTTTGTATAAGAGTTACTACTAATCTTGCAACTCATAAAAATAAAAAGAAATAACAAAAAATATATATTTTTATCATTTACTCTTTAATCCCGTACAAACAAAAGCAATCTCCTAAGCGATACCACCCGTATTGAAGAAGTGCGTCGTCCTATGGTCGTCCTGGTGCGTTGCGTCCTGTTGCGTCCATTTCAACCATGGACTCCAACCTTAGTTCATATCAGTTAAGCAATGCACACGCCAACGCTGCCTTCGCCTTTGTTTGTCTGGTTGCCTTCTTATTCATCGCGGCGCCTCCACCACATGTCGCGACCTAGCTAGGGGTTGTTTGCTAGGGTCGTTATACCAGGTTCTCTCTCTTAATCAAAACAACCATTAGATAAGAACACATTTATTTAGCATAAGGTTTACAGTGTGGATAAAATAAAATTTGGGAAATTCCAGGAAATGCCAAGATTCAATATATGGTATACTCAAAGAAGGAACATCTTCATTATTTGCTGTCTTCTACTGGTTCTGACTAGCCAACTAACTGAACATTGGACTGCAACGGACTAATCAACAAACGAACATCTTCCCTGTCTTCGGCATACCCTTTTATATTTGTCCGCTCGTCCCAATCATCGGCGGGTGCGTGCTCAAAAGTTTTCTTTGTATCTTTCCAGCACCGATGTTTAGTACTAGCTTGCCTTGAAACATCACGCTACATCGACCTGACTTGAATTGTTTTAATTAACAATGTTTACTATAAGAACATGTCTAAGTCAACGTAAACGTGAACGATTCCCTTGGTTCCACATCAAATTGGTTTACTGGAATTATATTTTACATGATTTTTCCCAATTTGATGTAAACCCAAGTTGGCCTATATTTAAGTCTTGACAATATAGCCATATAATATATGTATATAGGTTTCGAAAATGTTTCCTATTTGTTGCATACCGTGTCCATTTTGTGTCATGAAACGAACACGATTATTAGAACGATTATTAGAACACGAAACATTACCTAAAATGTGTCCAAAAATGCTACTTGGGGAGTGGAAGACTGTTTCAGTTTGCTAGAAACAGAGATGTCCCTTTAAGGTTGCCAATCTCCGTTAATGAAGACGGCACGAGAAGAAGATTGCCAAACAAACCAGCAAAATCAGAATAGCCAACTCATTGATCTGTCCGTATTTTTCTCTGTGTATGTTGGTGTATTAATAGACGCGGAGTACAGCATGTAAACGCCATGTTGTCCCATATAAATTAGGAGACTTTTAACTTTGTAATCCAGCCGCTGTACGTATATCTGTGACCCGAAAGACATAAATCACGGCCCTATTCTATGCGCCACCGGTAATGATCGCGACTTAGCCCGTTTCCTGGAATTTCTCGTTTCGCAACATCGTAAATCGTCGATTTAACATCTAGTTATTACGTACGGACACCGTAAAAAGCGTTTATTGAATTCCTACTTTAAATTTAAGAAAAAATAGTCTGTTAATAGCCTCAACCGTACCGCTTTGCATTTTTTGAATATTTTTTTGCTTGTATTTTTTGAAATTTTTATTTTTTAGGGCTGACGGCCAGAAACTAAAGACAAATTAGACAAAGAAAACAAAGTCCTTCTACTCTGGGTGCCAAATTGAAGGAATAGAAGACAATCAATAGAAAACGATTTCGCTAGAAAGGGAGCGAACATTCCACAAGCTGGACCGAACCGTGCTGCTTTCCAAGTGGAAACCAACTCAAAGCGGAACTAAGGAACCTGGAAGAAATTCTCTCATTCCATTCGTAACCTGGAATAAGAATCCTCCAACGGACACTCCAAGACACTCGAAGAAATTTCTCAGGACTTACGACCTAGAAAAATCAAAGATTTTCCTTGATTTAGATAAGAACAATATTCGGATTGCCACAGGGTTTTTAACAGGACACTGTCTCCTCAATAAACACCTCAGTAGACTTAAGCTAAGACACAACGGCAAATGCAGATTCTGCGAGAAAAATGGGGAAACACCAGAATTACAATTTAAACCCGACAAAATTCAGAAAGTTTTGAAAATTGGTAGGTATGTTGGGAATAGCATGAGGATTACTAAACCGAAAAGTTCCCACCCCTAAATAGTGTGCGTTATCCCCCAGCACATCGTTTCTACCTCCATTTTGAGTTTTTTTAGATAATCTTGGCAACGGTGCAATTCTCGGCAAAAATACCTATATAGAAAATTGTTCGCTATAAAATTCTCTATCAAAAAGATAATTACATTTTTTTTCTAAAGTTAATAATAATGTGGCAAATAGGGCGCATATATAAGGGTTGGTTATGACTAGCACTATGTGCAGTTCAATCTAATTTAAAGTTTAATGTTTAACGCTAACAAAAAGCAGTAACCACTAAATTATACTAAGAATTTTAATATACGTTCTTCTCTCACACTCCTCTACCCCTACAAAAGGGATGATTTGTACTTATTTCCACATCACGCTAGAGGTAAAGTAATTGATGCGTTTTTAAAGTGGTATCCCTTGTAGGCCTAATCCACTAATTATCAAATGTTAACTAGTAATCTTCATCTTCCATAGGTTCAAATTCAAGCATGACTGTCCATGGCAAGTATAACATATTGTAGAGCAACACAAGCCTGCTCTTCTGCAGCTACATCTGTATTGTACGCACCCTAATTTGCATGAACATGAAATAAGCGTTAAAACAGATGCGGGGCTGACTCTTTGTCATTGTTGGCATTAATATTCTGCCAACTTTTTTCCACCCCCAGTCGGTAGGTTCGAGCATAACTCCTCTCCATGTTTGAATTTGGTGAAAACCCCGATACGAATGTTGCCGAGCTACAGCAGAAGTTGGTGGTAGTTTTGACAACATGACAATGTAGTTGGCTTTACCAAGAAGTTTGTTGAAGTACATAAAAGAATGTGAGAGAAGAACGTATAATTTAGTGGTTACTGCTTTTTGTTAGCGTTAAACTTTAAATTAGATTGAACTGCAGATAGTGCTAGTCATAACCAACCCTTATATTTGCACCCTATTTGCCACTTTATTATTAACTTTAGAAAGAAAGTGTAATTATGTTTTTGATAGAGAATTTTATGAAGAACAATTTTCTATATAGGTATTTTTGTCGAGATTTGCACCGTTGCCGCGATTATCTAAAAAACTCAAAATGGGGGTAGAAACGATGTCCTGGGGGATGACGCATACTATTTAGGGGTGGGAACTTTTCAGTTTATTAATACATATGATGTCCTGATTATTTCCACCAATTTTGAGAACTTTATGAATTTTGTCGGATATATCGCAATTTGAGCCATAATATTACTGAACTATATTTATTTATTTATATAACAATAATAATAATATACAATTGATATCGGAGACGAAGAGCTACCCTCTATACAAGGTTTTTTACAATATTCCCTATGGGCGTATCTCGGAAACTACTGGAGATAGAGAGTAGGTTAAATGGAGAAAGAATTGCAGTTTTGTGGGGTCATAAATATGCGCGTTTCAGATTTTTGAAAAAGTTTATGGTTTACTAGATATTTAGAAAAAAACAAATTTCGGCTATTTTAAAAATTGTCCCTAATTCCATTATAATCTATTTTAGACAAGAAGTTTTCAGATAAAAGTCGTAGATAATCTGATATTCACATCCTTAATGAGATTGTGTCCTCCGTTTCTTTCTAAAGCCTGTCATTTTTGATATATGACACAAACATATGTTTTTTTAATGGAAATCATAGTTGGCCATGACTTCATAAAAAGCGCCATTTTTTAAGCTTTTCAGCGATATAAGCTATAATATGTTTTTTTTTCGAAAAAGAGTTATTGCCAATACTACCAATTCTTATCATTTTTAAACAATTTCACTTAGTTAGCCATAGAAACAAGTTCAATCGTCATTGCTTTCAGAGATGTCAAACTGTTACATACAAACTTTGTAAATTAAAATAAACAAAAATTGTAAATATGAATTTTAGTAGGATTTTTGATTCAACTTTTCTTGGATACGTTTCGATACATTTTCGAGGATACGTTGACCGGTGAACACGTTTTTTTAGACAACGGTTGTCAAGGTATGTTAGAAAGGTTAAATTTAGATACTCGCGTATCAATAGAGTGATTCCAACATGACTTCATTATGACACACTCCCCCATAATGAAAGAAATGTTAAAAATTATTTATATCATAATTATGCAAACTCAGAGATAGGTTAGGTTAGGTTAGGTTAAGAGATCGACCAATTAAATGGGCCTCCTCGATCACCTGACCTATCCATTTTAGATTTTTTTTATGCGGTATGGTTAACAACAAGGTTTACAAAAGAACTTATATATTAAGAGAGGCACTCGAAGAGGCGGTACGGGAGAAGTTTAAGTCGACCGGTCGTTCTGTGAGAATAGCTAGTAATTCAGTTTTAAAGAGGTGCACTTATTATATATATACGTTACCTATATGTACTCAAAACAATGGCAAATTTTTGAACATTTCCTAAGATAAATTCATATTTACAAATTTTGTTTATTTTAATTTAGAAAGTTTCGATGTGACTGTTTCACATTTCTGAGAGCAACAACGATTGAACTTGTTTCCATGGCTAACTAAGTGAAATTGTTTAAAAATTATAAGAATTGGATATAACTCAGTAATTTTTCGAAAAAAACATATTATAGCTTATATCGCTAAAAGTTTAAAAAATGGCGCCTTATATGAAATCATGGCCAACTATGGTTTCCATTTAAAAAAACATACATTTGTGTCATATGTCAAAAATGGCAGGCTTTAGAAAATATCGGAGAACATAAACTCATTAGGGATGTGATATGATCTACAACTTGTATCTGAAAACTTATTGTCTAAAATAGATTATAATGGAATTAGGGAGAATTTATAAAATAGACAAAGTTTATTTTTTTCGAAATATCTAGGAAGAATGAACTTTTTGAAGAATCTGAAAGGCGAATATTTATAACCCCACAAAACTGCAATTCTTTCCCCATTTAATCGACTCTCTATCCCCAGTATTTCCGAGATACCCATAGAGAACATCGTAGGAAACTCACCCTGTATAACCGTTTTAGATACTGGCTTTTGTCAAAGCCCTGAGGCTGTACGATTTCTTTGATTTCTATTGATATCTAGTCTTCTATCTTTGGACGGTAACATGACGATAAAAATGTATCTTTTTTAAAGGTTGTTAAATTGAATTATTGCTTATAAAACATTTGATATGGACTCTCTATGCGGAGTATAACCCGAGTAAACAATACATTTCGACAAAATCGATCGGATGAAAAGAAATCTAACCTCAATCGGATTCGCTAATGGGACATTAATTTGCCGGCCTATCAATTATTGACAGACCGGAAAAACAACGCTGGAGAAACACAATAGGGCCATTTGGAGGATCGTTCGACCGTACACACGTTGTTCCGCACAGAAAACGTTGTTATTCAGATGTTTATTGCGAAATTAAAATGAAATCTGTGCCATCTGCGATATACCGTAAATTTTGTTAGATTACCATCAAATTATCGGAATTATGTTTGCGTTAAATTAAAACACATATTGTTAAATTGGCATCTACAATATCGATTTGATTTCTTTTGTATTATGTAGAATCTACCTGTAACACTGTGCATAGTGCATCATTTTTCACACAGGTTTATCATAGCCTCCTTAGTTCTTGAAATGCAGGGCGAATTTGAAAAGGGTTTATTTTCAACACCTTCGTATCATGGTTATCTTATAACTTATCGAAAAAAATAGAAACTCAGTTCCATATAGTTTTTATTCAGTGGCGTAACTAGATTTTCGCTGGAAGCGGTAATTCTTAAAATATGACCCAACGTTATGTTTAATGAGTTATTTGGGTCATAAATGACCTAAATACAAAATATTTTCATGGTGTCTGTCTATCCGTCTGTCTGTCTGTCCGTCTGTAACACGATAACTCAAAAACCGCTAAACCGATTTTAACCAAATTTGGCACAAAAATACTGTGGCACCCGAGAATCTGGCCATTAGTTTTTGGTGGGGGTGGGGGGTCGGTAAGGGGGTATGGGAAGGGGTTAAAAATTTTAATAAATCGTAACTCCAAAATTATAGTAGCTATCGAACGCGGTTTTCAATTTAAGATTAGGAATAATATTTGCAACAAAATTTGTAATAACATCAAAATCAGTCAAAGTCGCAGTTTTTGAGATAAAAAATGGAAAAATTCCTTTACTTTGAAACTAAAAGAACTTCCTACCAAGTTTTTATTAACATATTTTAGTATGGGCGGCTATACGTGCCTCCCGGCGCCAATTTTTTTTATTTTATTTGTCTTGTTATGGTCTTTCTAATAATATACTCTATAATTTTATTTTCATAAGCAACAAAATAAAAACACTAAATCACCACAATACACCAAAACACTTTTACTTTTACACTGACAGTTGACAGTTTTAAACTGACAGTGTAAAAGTAAAAGTGTTTTGGTGTATTGTGGTGATTTAGTGTTTTTATTTTGCTGTGTAACACCAAAGGTTCCAACCGTCAACTGTAATATTCATAAGCAAGGCAAAAAATGCATTATTTAGTTTTTTAATACAGGGTGTCCAAGAAATAAGTGCAATTATTTTAACTGGTAGTATACTTCGTCCTCAGAAACATGCCCAAGAGGTTTTTTTGCAAAAAAATGCACTTTTTATAAAAAAAAAAGAAAAACTTTTGAGTGCCGCATGTTGAGTTTCCGGATATTTGTTTATAGTGCTCCGAGAAAATGCAATGTTGCCACCTCCTACGCTATCCACAATCTGTATGTTTATAAATTATAAGTTCACATTTTTAAATTTCTACAAAAAAAATACTTGAACGAAACTAAATATTGAACAATTATAGCAACTCTTCAACAGTTCAGATTTAGCGCCTCCTATGAGATATGTAAATAGTCAACGTTTGACCTACTTTTAAACAGATGGCATTTTTAGGTTATCCAATTATTATATTATTAAGATTTTTCTCAAAACAATAAACCTCCGACAAAACTAAAAAAATAGGCAAAAGTAAGGTAAGCCTGTAAAAGTACTTTTTATTCAAATAGAAATACTAATTAGGGAGAGATAGAAAAACTGAGAATTAAAAAAATAATTCTAAATAATTCAGATGGCCGTTGATCGTGGAGATAGACGAGGAATAGCCGAATAGGTTTTAATATGGAAGGGTCCCTCAGTCTAGCTAGCAAATAACGCCCACCTGCCTCATCCGAATTTTGCGTCATCCGAACTACAGGCGGAGTCAACGGGTCCACATGTAGCCCGCCATCCTTCCTCGCACCTTCTTCCACAACCATTTCCACATTTTTCAGCCCAAGTGACTTACAAGCAGCAATAGCCTCCTTGTCAGAAAAAAAATCTTTAACAGATTTTGACCTCCCCGTAAGTACTTACGGATGTCGAGTCTGAGCAAGGTGGTAGACTTCGGATGTCAACAGTGTTTGATAAGATGTGTTTACACCCTGTGAACGAAGTACCTGGTGCTGGCGGCGATATCTTTAAAGGTCTTGTAAAAGAATTGGCAGTGACTATTTCAGTCCCTGGCGGCCACATACCTATGTCCTTCAGCTGCTCAAGGTGGCTCTTGTTCTGCACACCAATTTTGAAGTCAGAGTGTGAACTGTCCTTATTTTTTAGCAAGGGAAAGCATCGGATAAAGTCAGTAGTTCCAAGCTTTTCCTTGGCATAGTGTGCAGGCTGGTTTGCTGTACAAGGAGGTGGGATTTTGGACAGTATCAGGTAATGCCAGTCTTCTTTCTTGGACAATCCGTGAGGTGTGGGTGTAATGGTATTTGGAGAAGCAATATACTGAGGATGCCGTTTAAAATCAAAAGTTGTAATTTCCTATGTCATATACTAACATAGCAAATCCTGTTTTTATCTGAAAAAAAATAAAAAAATTATAGGAGTCAGCCACTTTTCAGCGAACGCGGTATAGGACAAATCTATGTGCAGCATCTTTAGTTTCATAAAAAATAGAATAGTGATGTGAAAACCGCATCTTTGAATGGTATCTTAAACAAATATTCGTTTCGAAATTCTTAAACATCTAACTCATACTTTTTTCCATTTGTCGAATTTACAACGAACATAGGCGTCCCTCGCCCGATAACAACTCCAATATTTACGACGTTCCTGCCGCTCGTTGAAACGCTCGTTTTCGATCCGAGGCAGCGGCGTCGCGCGCCATCTCTCTGCCTCGCGGTGAAACTTAATTGAATTCAGTCAAACGCCAGTTTCATTTGCATAGGCCTCGGCGCGACGAAATGAAGAATGTTCAATTACTTCGAGGAAAGCGCCGCGCAGCTTAGGCCCTCGGAACATTACCTTAACTATCTGTTTTATTTATTTACCAGATCCCAGAGCACAGTTGTATATCTTTCGGTGGGTTTTTTCGAAATGCCGATGCCGTCGCATATATACAAATGAGGTGCGATAGGTTAGGTTTATGACTAGTCTTCTGACAGGTAAATTAAAGATTAAAGTAATCGACTTAGGAAATGGTGCGTATAACTTGATGCTTGACAAACTAAATTATGTTATTGGTGAATTACGAGAATGCCATCAGGTAAATTTGTTTATGGTCAATAGTGGATCAATTTTATCATTCTCAGCTTATTCGACCATTTTCAATTATAGTTTAGCCTCCCTTACATATTTGATATATATATATATATATATATATATATATATATATATATATATATATATATATATATATATATATTGTCGCGACCTAGCTGGGGGTTGTTTGCTAGGGTCGCTATACCAGGTTCTCTCTCTCAATCAAAACAACCATTGAACAAAATGTGCATTTATTTAATATAAAGTTCAGTATAATACAATTTTGGGGGAATGCCGAAGACTTAATGGTTTAGTTAACTAAGTACTTACAGGAACATCTTCAGTCTGCGCTGTCCCTGCTAACGGACCGATGACGCGAATTACTAACTGTATAATACGACTGCCATCGATGGACTCCCCCGACTCTCTTTAGCATACATTTTTATATATTTTCTATCCTCGTGGTCATCGCCGGTTGGCGTCGTTCAATCTGTTTTCGTCTAATTACATTCACCCGGCTATGACCATGAGGAAATCGAACTTTGGTAGCCTGCGTTTGACTATCGACCCGAGATTGTTGTATTTTAATTGTTTAATTATCAATGTTATTTAAAAACATATCTGTGTCGATGTCATGCAGGTAACCGATCTCTTGGGCCTATATCAAATTGGTTTACTCGAATTATATTTTATTTACTAGGATTATATTATTTGTGTTTTTTCCCCAATTTGATCTAAACCCCAAGTTGACATCTATTTAAGTCTTGACATATCCCCTGGCTTGAGAGCTGGTCCCCAGCGATAAAAAAAATATATTCTGTAAAGATTTAAATAGAAATGAAAGTCATGAAAATAAAATATATAAAAAGAAAAATATTTTTATCGTTCACTCTTTAGTCCTGTACACAATAAGGGTCCTACTCGATACCACCCGTATTGAAGAAGTGCGTCGTCCTTGTACGTTGCGTCCGGTTGCGTCCATTTCAACCATAGACTTTAACCGTAGCTCATATCAGTTAGCAAAAAAGTAATGCACACGCCAACACTGCCTTCGCCTTTGTTTGTCTGGTTGCCTTCTTATCCATCGTATACTTCTCTCCGTCCGCGCTTTGTTTTCAGTGTCAAACGGGCGACGGCCTTTGAAATTGCTGGAATCAGCGGAATACTGGACAATTATTTTTCTTTTCTTCATTAGTGTACTGTTTTTCATTCGAACCAAGCGGAAATTTGTTTGTTAATATTTCTTGGTTTTCTGGCTTCTCTGCGGTATTATGGGTTCAGTGGCTTGTTACTTCAACCATCCAAATTAGTTTTTCTCCAGGCTGGTTATTTAGCTTCCATATCCGTATCAAAAATTTCCATACATCTCCAATCCATTGGAATTCGAGGAGGCAAAAGGCGAGCGGCGTGTTTAACATTTACTCAACTGAACAAAGCTTGTGATGCTGGAAAGTTTCATCTTACTGGTGTGGTTGGTACGTGTTTCCTGACAGCAACTCATTTCTTCCTCCGACTTCTTAGTGTTGATTGTGGTATCGGCAGGTGTGATACAAAGATTCATGAAGGATTAAAGAGTAAGTACTATATTTTATTCACATCTCTAATATCTAAAACAGAATAACATTTACGTTATCAACTATTCTTATTAGTTCCCTATTAAATATGTACAGTTTATGTTTGTCTTAAATATTTTTTTGAATATGCATTTGCTAAAAAAAAAATATATATATATATATATTAAAAATTGATAGTTCTAATTATTTGCTTAAGTTCCTTATATTTATAAAAAAAATAAAGATTTAAAATATGACTTTACTTATTACTATTTAATTAGTCGGGCTAAGCACTTTGTATTATTATTTATATTTAAAAATAGCCTCCAACTATTTGTACTTCAGCAAAAATAGAAACATAAGTATTTATTATAACGTTTACATTTTCTTTTGATTTAGGACGAAGGAAAAAAAATATATATATATATATATGGCGAAATTCATCACATTCTTTCTTGAGAAACAAAAATCGTTACGTATCTTTTTAATTCTGCCTACTACATTACACGTCCTTTATCTCCTAAGTGGTGAAAGATTGTTTGGAAAAAGTCGCGTGGCTTTTAATAACATGTTTTGTCAACATGGAAACATATACAATAAATAGTCTACAAAACAGAACAACATACATATATATTGACAAAACTATCGCCAGTTTATTTTTCTTTTTTATTACTAACATAAATTATAAATAATATTTGTTTCTGACTCGGGAAAAAAAATAATCAAATTCAACTAGTACCTCTAAAACAATCACGGCTTTTTAAAAAAATAATGGACATCCTAAGCCAAAATAGTCACGTGACGTTGATACTAGGAATACAAATAGCAACAAATCAACTAACAAAATATCGTCCGAGCAGTTCTTTAAAACTAACGTAGCTATTTAATCCCTCCACCAGGAGCTGTAAATGTAGTAGGTTTGAGTATACTTTACCTCAGCTTACCTTGAAAGTATTTCATTTCTTCCTTTTTTTTTTTCCTTATTTTTGCTCATTGTTAGAAAATAAATGTCACCTAAAATACTCAAAAATAAATTAGTTTCTGCCAGTCTAAGACAAGTCTAAGAAATAAGTCTTACAACTAAAAGTTAAAAAAATAAATACTAAGTTAATTAAATAGTCTTTATCAGGTCCTTTATACAATCATGCGTTTCTTGATTCTAATTTCAACTCTAAATATGACTCATAAGCATCGAGTCCAGGGAGGGTGGCTAGGTGGATAATGATATCCTTCGCCATCTTGGCGTTTGGCCTTTTGGTCATCATATCCA
This sequence comes from Sitophilus oryzae, assembly GCF_002938485.1. Classification (NCBI taxonomy): domain Eukaryota; kingdom Metazoa; phylum Arthropoda; class Insecta; order Coleoptera; family Curculionidae; genus Sitophilus; species Sitophilus oryzae. The sequence continues at coordinate 47,860 of NW_022147208.1, forward strand.
GTGTCCTAGTTGTGCAAGAAAATGGCTTGCTGGGGTCTAAATTCATCCCGAGTTTTTTCTCTTGGAACGTTTGTTTCCGTCAAAATAGTCAAACTGTCGGTTCCCAAAGGGTGGCCCAATAGGCGTGTCCTTTTACTTCTTAAATATGTGACTTCATGTGTCGGAGTTATATCTTTCTCTTCTGTGTCGGACGGACAAATTATCGGTATATTTGGGGAGCACATTTCATATTCAAAAAAAACAGGAAGGATCCCATTTCTCTTTTTCGTCTTCCTCGACATTGCCAAGGAGGGTATTCCCACTCATCCTCAGCCGGCATAACTTCACGCCTTGCAACAGGGAGGGCATTATCTTCCTCTACCTGTGCGAACTCTATTGCTACAAGGAGGGTATCATTCACTTCCTCTGCCTGTGCGTATCCCATTGCCACGGGGAGGGCATCACAATCTTCCTCTATCCGTGCACTTTCTAAATTGAGGGAATCCAAATCGTCCTCTTCACAATAACTCGCAACATTATTTGTGCATTCCTCTACAGCATGATCCTCCGACACAATAAATATACCATCCATATCAGCTGTTTGTCTCTCAAACAGGGGTGGGTTTTGTTCAAAATTAGTGGTCTGGTTGTCCTCAATTGAAGACTCCGGTGCAAAAAGGGGGTAGCTCCATTTTAATGAATTTTTCAGGAGACAGTAAAAACTATTTTAATTGAAAAATTGTGATTTTTTTGTTTCTGTGCAAAAAGGAGGTTGTAGTTTAGCTGACAATGAATAAGTAATATGAATATCGAAAAATGAAAAGCCTTTCAGTAAGATACTAAAATTAGAAAAAAAATGGGGAGTTGTCCCCTTTTTGCACCGGATGGTAAGTTAAATTATATTTACGAAATCTAAAGCGTTAATTAATTTCAAAACAATGCTTTTTTAAGTATTTTTATTACAAAAAGTGTTCCAAAAGTAATACTTAGTAATAGTAAATACATACAACAATAATCAGTTATCTGTAAAACTGTCTTCTGACTGGTTAGGCTGCTCTTCCCCTTGGCATCTAAGTCCATTGTAAAACCACATGCAATCTGCTGGGACGTACTTCGCAGCTAGTTCTTTCACTTGCAGATACTTAGCCTGCTTGAGCGGTAAGGGACCAGAGTATAACCGAGATTCGGGACAGGGTAGTGTCGGAGTTACCCCAGGTTTCTGAAGAGTGAACTCATCTTTGTAGGAGACACTAGCAGAGCTGCTGCATTCAACACCCTTCTCTGAGTATTCGATAACGCGGTAAGAAGAGATTGAAAATTTTTGTTTCCGGTTGTTAATAACAGACTTTTTAAAAAGTTTATTGAAGTGATCACTGAAGTTTAAAATGGTTTCTTGGGTAACTGGAACTATTTCAAATTTTCGACACGTATTTTTTACCAGAGCAACCCATTCTTCTGGTAATACAATCCGTTCTCTCTTTCTCTTCTCTTTTTCTATTAATCCAAAACTGCGGTCGCAAGGAAGAAAACTATGACCTGGTTCTGGATATCGGTGTATTATTCTGGAAAACCTTTTATTTATGGCAATGGTAGAAAAATAGTGAGCCAAGGTTTGATTCTTGTTCTGCGAAGAACAGTTATCAGAGTACATGAATAATTTTGTTATAGTTGTTGGCACGTAATGATCAATAAAGTAATGGAGAAAGCTGACAACGTCGTTTTGTCCTTTTTTTGCGACTGTTTCATCGTACATGAAAAAGTAGGATTTTCCAGTGCTACCTAGAAAAACACAAAAATTATATTCCCAAAGCTGGCGTTTGAAAAATACGTCACCACTGGATACATGGGGAACAGGCATATTTTGTTGATAGTCAAATGCTAATAACTCGGTTTGGTTGTTACTCATCTTGACCTCGGCGATATCTTTTCTTAACTGTGTATAGAAGTAGTTAGCTTTTTTCTGATGCACCTCTTTCTCAACTTTCAGATTTTTCTTTACTTCCTCATTCTTTTCTGCTGAGATGAGATTGTCTAATCTATCACACGTTTGACATGTATCAGAACGTGGTTTTCCAAAAGAGTAGTTATAGTTTGTGACAAAGTGTCGACAAAAATAGTCATAGGTAACTTGAGGTTTTTCTTGTTGACCATTTTCGATTGCAGCATGGATATCGGGTTCATATTTTTTGAGGTACAGTGTGTGCATTTTCTTCATATTCAGTTCTGGATTCAAATAATATTTATTTTCATTTTTAGTGCGACTATAATGCGATGTTCTCTTTGGAAAAGACTGGATGTGTGAATCAATTTGATGTATTATGTTCTCAGGAATCCTATTAGGGCGATTGACATGCTTACCACGCATATCTCTAGGAGCAGGAATATTATCTTGTAAAGGCTAACAATCAGCTCTACTCGTTTTTTTACTTATGCCATAAAGCGAGCAAAAACCTTTTTTGCATACTCTTTGTTCAGCTGTGCCAATTTTTATAGTGTACACACAAGAACAAGATCGTTTTGGCCCCCCACCGGACTTTGGTCTCTGTCTTTCAACTTTTTTTACCCTTATTTGCCCTCCAATAAAAATATCCTGCTTTTCTTTAGTTCCAATTTCGTTAAATATTCTTAAAATTTCGAACTTACCAGAATCGTCAAATTTTTGGAAGCATTTAAATTTGCAACTGCAGTCTCTACCAGTTTTTCTTTCTTCTTTGGCACATTTATTCTTGTTTGTCACACCCAAATATGGCTTTCCTTCCGCTCTCAGTTTCTTGGACACGTTTCTTTTCCATTTACTTTCATCTCTGACGCGTTTTTTGCAAAGTTTTTGAGTTTTATTTTGAGTTTCTTGCTCAGTCATTGGAACTTTATCACTTTCCGAATCACTTTCGACCAACGCTGATACCTTAGCACTTGAATCAAACACAGAAAAACGCCTGACACTCGGTCCAGGGTCATCCGGATTAAAATCAGAATCCTGGTCTGAATCATCAAACTGTTCATTCGGACTGTCACTGCTTACATGTTTTACAAACCGTTATACACTTCAAACAACACGAGTTATTTTAATATAGTAAAACTCTTTAAACACCAAACTGACTATTGGCTACTAGTAAAAAAAAAAACTGGCAGACGTTCTATTACTGAGTATCTAGAACGCACAAGACGTCTTAATTTTACAGAATAATAACAACTAGGTAAACTAAGTGTCACTGTCTACCGGTTGCCGATCGCAATGCCGTGAAATACTGGTGCTGCATCGAAGCGGGAAAACACAAACTAATTCGATGCAAAACGAGGTAGCTCTGGAGCTGCACTCCTTTTTGCACCGAACCTTTAAAGGGTATATAAGTTCATCCCATATAACATCTAAACGAATCAATGGAGCTGCCTCGTTCTTGTACCAGTCGATGGAGTGACTTCTTGTTCCTATTTTGCTATATAAAAGTGAAATTCGTAAAAAAATGGAGCTACCCCCTTTTTGCACCGGAGTCTTCAATTGCATTCTCTTCACTACATTCATAGTTCAAATTATAATTATATTTTATTTACTAGGATTATATTATTTGTGTTTTTTCCCCAATTTGATCTAAACCCAAGTTGACATCTATTTAAGTCTTGACAATATATATATATATATATATATATATATATATATATATATATAACCTATATATATATATATATATATATATATATATATATATATATATATATATATATATATATATATATATATATATACTCCCCTTGTCTATGGGGAGCATGCGGCAATCTTTGTGATCCATCTGTTGTCCGTCCTTCTCGCCAGATGTGCTGCCCATTGCCACTTGAGGGATTTGATTCTCTTGGATGATATCTATTGTCTGGGTCTTTTCTCCTATCGACTCTATTCGTTTGCGGTCTTGGTTATTTCAAGCATATTTCGTTCTATTGAGCGTTGTGCGACCTGCAGTTTCCATATAATGTCCGTTTTAAGTGTCCATGTTTCGCATGCATAGGTCATGACTGGTAGTACACATTGATAGAATGTTTTCTCCTTTAGATTATTAATAAATTATTTATAAATATAAGAAATAGGGTACGTCCAGTATAGTTCCCTGTGGAATTCCAGTTTTTATAATTTTGGTATTGCTGAATATCCCATTTATAGTGTACTTTTTCATATTCTTCTGTCAAATAACTTTTAAATAATGAACAAGTTTTACCTCTAATACCTATATTGTTAAGTGTTTCCGATAGTCTACTGTGATTCACAGTATCAAATGCTTTTTGCAAATCAAGAAAAATACCAATGGTCTTTTTGTTACTATTAAAAATACTCACATTACTATTGAAATTACTTACGGGGTGTAAAGCTAGTTCGCCTCCCCGTGGTGCACCCTGGATAGCGTTGTAAAATCAGAACGATCTCCTGGCTATCAAAGGCACATCATACTCGATGACACAGACGACACCAAATGGCCGTTCTCATGGCCAGTTGACAAGGAATCTTGGACCCTGTATCAGGATTTGCCAATTAAATGTGGAAGGAATAAACAGGGCCAAGTGTGACGTCCTGTAGAAGATCCTGACCGAAAACGACATCGACGTCGTTGTCATTCAGGAGACACATACGGAGAATGAGGAGCAGCTTACGAAAAGGGGTAAGATATATGGCTACGATCTAGTCGGGGCCACATACCACCACGCTTATGGTGTTGCAACTTATGTGAGGTCCAATATCGAAAATGTTCCCTTGCACTCAACATCTTCCAACAACATACATGAGGTGGTTATCCAAATAGGAGATTACACCATAAATATCACGTACAAACCTCCGGCAGTCCCATGGCCACCACAAGTTCTACTACCATTGCAACATCCATCTATCTATGTAGGTGATTTCAACAGCCATCATACGCAATGGAAATACAGAGATAACGATGAAAATGGCGAGGCACTTGTAGATTGGGCGGATGAAAATAACATCTACCTTGTATTTGACGCAAAGGATAGAGATTCCTTTTTCTCGGCGGCCTGGAAACGTGGGTATAATCCGGATCTTTGCTTCGTGACCACAGACAAAGATAACATACCACTAAGAGCATCTCGTAAAATCCTATCAGACTTTCCACATAGCCAACACCGACCTGCTTTAATAGAGATTGGAATAACCATCCCCTTGGTAATATCTTTCCCTCGATCACGGTGGTATTTTCAGAGAGCAAACTGTTCTCTAATAGTCTGGATAAGTGCCTGAGGTGGATCCCTCCCAGAGCAGATTCATACACGAGATTTGTAGCTGCGGTCGTAAGCTCCGCAAAGAAGGCCATACCCAAAGGATACCGTAAACAATATATCCCAGGATGGGACGAGCAATGCGAAACCCAATACCAGGCATTTCTCGCTAGCAACGACCAGGAAATTGCCGACGAGTTGCTACACAGTCTTGACGCGGCTCGTCGAGGGCGATGGGTGGAAACCGTTCAGGCATTGGACTTCAAGACTTCTAGTAGAAAAGCATGGCCTCTTTGAAGAAAACTAAGTGACGGCAACAAGAGCGCCCACAAAGACACACCAATACCTCCAAACAAGATAGCCTCCCATATAGTATCAACCTCGAAAGCTCCGAGAGATAGAATTCACACAACTCAGATTAGGCGCGAGCTCACAGCGCTAAAATCTACTTGTGACGTCCAAACGGAATTTTGCCGGCCATTCTCGTTAGACGAAATAACCATTACTCTCAAGGACGTAAAACCGGGAAAAGCACCTGGATATGACGGAATCCACCCAGAGTTCCTACTGCACTGTGGAAAATATGCAAGAAGCTGGTTAGCAAAATTCTTCACAGATATCATAACACACAGCATAATACCTCAACAAATGAAACGCTCAAAAATCATCGCCCTATTGAAGCCAGGAAAGCCGATCGATGAACCGAAAAGCTATCGCCCAGTGGCATTGCTGAGCTCAATCTTTAAGCTCTTAGAAAGACTTCTGTATAACCGCATCGCCACCAAAATAACGGAGACAGTTCCCATAGAACAGGCCGGGTTCCGCCCTGCGCGCAGCTGCACAGATCAAGTTATGGCACTAACAACATACATAGAAGCTGGCTATCAAAGAAAATTTAAAACCGCAGCTATTTTTATAGATTTGTCTGCAGCCTACGACACTGTCTGGGGACATGGCTTACTATACAAACTCGGCCAAACAATCCCTTGTTTGAGAACTCTCCGACTTATAGATAACACGCTCGCTGACAGAACATTCCGGGTGATAATGGGAGAACAAACAAGTGCCCAAAGGATCCTAAATAACGGATTACCACAGGGCTCCGTTCTGGCCCCATTACTGTTCAGCTTGTATATCGCTGATATGCCTCACACATCCTCCAGGAAGTTTGAATACGCAGACGATTGGGTCTTGGCGACGCAGCATAAGAACTTTGAGGTAATGGAGGCAACTTTGTCGTCTGACTTGGTGACCTTAAGTACATATTTCCGTAAATGGAGACTGCAACCAAACCCTACAAAAACCGAAGCGACATGCTTCCATCTCTGTAATAAATCGGCAGGCAGACGACTTGACATCCCTTTCGAAGGAAATCGACTCCAACATAACGAGTATCCAAAGTATCTTGGAGTCACATTGGACAGAACGCTCACCTATAAGCGGCATCTGGAAAACACTGCAGCCAAATTAAAGACGAAGAAAAATATCTTTTACAAGTTGTGTGGTACTACCTGGGGATCCTCGGCTGACACGCTCCATACATCAGCTCTTGGACTGGTTTAATCAACAGCAGAATACTGCGCCCCGGTCTGGATGAATAGCGCTCATACAAAGAAAGTCGACGTGCAGCTGAATAACACGACGCGTATTGTCAGCGGGACTATAAGAAAAACCCCAACACATTTCCTGCCTATCCTGAGTCATATTCCACTTGCGCATTTGCGTCGGAGCAATGCTCTCCTCCGGGAGTACAGGAAAACAAACAACAACCCCCAGCTCCCTATACATCGTGACATACCTGACTTGGAGATGGATAGGCTTCGATCCAGACACCCAACAATAAAAACAGCCAAGGAATTACATAACATGGGATTTATCCTAGTAGAGTGGAAAGAACAATGGCGAGAGGCATGTCCTGAGCACTGTCAAGCCCTCCCCTGAATCACCAAAAAATCGCCTGGGTACCAGCTGCCTCGCAAAACATGGTCATCCCTCAACAGAATACGCACGAACGACGGAAGATGTGCAGACTCTCTTCACAGATGGGGTAAGATACCATCACCCAGATGCAACTGTGGAGCCTACAGACAAACCGTATGCCACATAGTGGAGGAGTGCAAGATAAGAGCTTACGGTGAAAACTACTCCGATTTCCTAACTGCTGATGATGCTGCAATAGACTATATACGTAATCTTGACGTTTGTATTTAATCTCACTATATTTGTCTCCTGTTGCGCGTATTTTGTTTGTGATATACCGTGTTCTTTTTATATTTATATATTTTATATCTTTTTGTATTGTTTATATTTTTACGTGTATTATTTTGTAATATCTGTTAAGCGACGTTCTTGCCATACGATAAATAAATAAATAAAATTACTCAATAGGTTTTCTATTAGTAAGTGAAGTGGTTGTTCAGTGGTAATTCCTTTTTGAAAACCAAACTGACAATTTGATATGGTTAATGCTTTTTTCGAAAACTTTGGACAGATCATTATCTCAGACTATTATATCAGAGATAATTAGTCGTTTTTCAGTCCCATTTTATTTCCACCTTTGAATATAGGTGGAATCAATATAATATAGAATATAACAATACTCTCTTTAAATTGCGTTTATATTAGTGATGTTTCAAATATTAAGTTTATGATATACGCTAGAGGTTTTGAAATTAACTTTTTGATGGATTTAAGAGTTTTAATTGCTATTTCATCTTTACCAGATGATGAATCATTTCTAAGTGAGCTAATTATTTCTTCAATTGTTAAATGGTCTATCGGTTTAAGAAACATTATACAGGGTCCGGCAATAGTGCGTCGGGCATCTGTAGCCCCTAGAATAAAAAACTTGAGAATTTTGTTTAAGTGCAAATCTAAAGTATGTACCAGGATGTATTTCAGGAAAATATTTCAACTTCTATAGGGTGGCTCAAACAAGTGTGAGTGGACCTGAATTATTTTTTTTAAATGGAAGACCCTGTATATTATTGCATTTTTGGCTTCCTTTCAGATCACTTTACATAAATCTAAGATATGAATAAATACATTTCGATTAGTTTCAGAGATATTAAAAAATAAATCAAAAGTATATATTTTTCAGCCCTTCTTATAAAAAAGTATTAGAAATACAAGAACTGTTCTGAAATCAAAACTATACTAAGTATTTACTTTAGATGGTCTGTACTTACTTTGCTATAAATATGAAAATCTTAAATTATACAGGATGTTCAAAATTCTACGCCAAACTTTCTAAAATATAAAATAATTTTTCTTCGTTTTTTAAACGGAACACCCTGTATATTATTTTTTCAATAGATGGAGAATTAAAAAATGAACATTTTTTGTATTTAGAGTATTTCAAAATTTTTAACGGTTTCGCAGATATTTGCGGTTTTATATTTCATATGGCATTTTCCGCAGTAAATTTTTATCAAAGCCACCCAGTGATTTTTCTCTCGTATTTTACCATTGAAAGCGCCATATGAAATAATACTGCGTGTATCTGCGAAACCGTTAAAAATGTTGAAATACTCTAAATACAAAAAAAATGTCCATCTTTAAACTCCCCATTTAATAAAAAAATAATATACAGGGTGTTCCATTTAAAAAAACAAAGAAAAATTATTTTATATTTTAGAAAGTTTGGCGTTGAATATTGAACATCCTGTATGATTTACGATTACCATATTTATAGCAAAGTAAGAACAGACCATCTAAAGTAAATACCCCATATAGTTTTGATTTCAGAACAGTTCTTGTATTTTTAATAATTTTTTTAAGAAGGGCTGAAAAATATATATTTTTGATTTATTTTTTAATATCTCTGAAACTATCGAAATATATTTATTCATATCTTAGGGTTATATAGAGTAATCTGAAAGGAAGCCAAAAATGCAATAATATACAGGGTTTTTCATTTAAAAAAATCATCCAGGTCCACTCACACTTTTTTGAGCCACCCTATAGAAGTTAAAATATTTTCCTGAAATACATCCTGGTACATACTTTAATTTTGTACTTAAACAAAATTCTCAAGTTTTTTATTCTAGGAGCTACAGATGCCCGACGCACTATTGCCGGACCCTGTATATGAATTAATATACTCTGTGAATTTATCATTTGTATACTCAGTGAATTTATTATTTGTATATAGTAACTTATATTATCAGCATAAAAAAGTGGCATTCTAGATTTGAATATGATTGTGTTTCTTCCATAAATACTCCATGCTAACTTAATTCTTCTGTTGATTTCTGCTAGTAGAGATCCAGAGCTGTGTATTAATTGTCCCAAATATGTATATTCATCTAATATCTCCAGTATTGTGTTACTTATTAGAATGTTTTTTTCTGTCTACTAGTTTGTTGTACATTACTTTAGTTTTTGCTAAATTCATTTTAAGACCTACTTTATTGCAGTCTGTATTTAGTTCATTAATTTCCGCTTGTAGTTCTTCGGAACTATTTACAATTAGCCTTATGCCATCGGCGAACCTTATATAGCTGGTTAAGATAATCTTCATCTATTTTCAATCCTTTGTTGGTCCCGGCAGATTTTTTCAAGTGTTGCTGTAAACAGCTTTGGGGATGTCGCGTTCCACTGTCGTACTCCATTGTCAATTGGAAATTCTGAGGTTGTTTTATATATCATTAGTCTTACTTTGGCTTCCTTGTATACCGTGTGGTGCGTCGGAGCGCGGAACATAGGAAATCGCATGTAAATTTTGAAAAGATCAAATATTATCTGCCCAGATAATTTTATGCAAAAACTCTATTAGACTTTTTTGAAGAGACGTTAAAGTTATACTGTCGTCTAGAATTTCGTTTTATTCGGAATAGGCATCTAAAAGTTATTTGCAGAAATCTACCTTCAAATTACTAAAAATTTATAATAAATCTCAGAGAAAGCTACAATTAAAATACCAGCAAAAATATGATTTTATCATTGTCAAATTCGATGTCACATTTTTTTTTGTTTACGAGAGTTTCTATGGTTTGAAAAAGGTGGTTAATATTTGTCTGAATTGGAATGATCATCTAAAAAAGAATTAGTTGGTTAGGTTAGTTACTTATACTAGATCACTCGCAGGCCTCGCTCATACCACATACATCCACAAAAATTCAAGGGATAATCGAAATATTTGCAACACAAGGAATTTTATTAAATCATACTGATTAATAAAATATTTACATAATTCTCTATTCACAGCCCAGCAATTATTATTATAGCAACGTCGAGGTTGGTGGTAGTTTTTCCAGTTTATTTTTTTATTTACTAAAATATTGTTTAATAAAATACAGGGTTAGTCTTAAATAAGCGCAAATATTTTCAAGACTGGTAGATCTCTATAAAAGAAACATATTTTCTTTTTACCATTTGTCAAATAAGTCCAAAATAATCGAGGTATTTTACTTTGAAAATTAAAGAAAAATGATTTTTCGATTAAATTTTGAGACCAACTGGATCTTTTCTAGATTTTCTTTTTTGTAAATTTAATTTACTCTCTATGTTGCCATATTATGAAGATGTCATTTTAACTAAAAATTTAAAAAAAATCCTAAACATTTTTCAAAAAGTTCCAAATTTTCAAATCTGTTTTTTTCGCGAAAAAAACTGATAGTAGCGTTTCTGGTGTTGAAACATACTACCCCTAAAAATATTTGCACTAATTTAAGACTCACTCTGTATAGTGTAATACGTATAAGCTGACTCGTCAGCATCGAATTAAGACTTTAGGAACTACATAAATGACTTTCGCGTGTAATATTTAAAGACAATAAATTTTAGTAGACGGCAGACTTGGGTAGTATTCGAATACTCGGTATTCTGAATCCTATTCAGAATACTATTGACTGGTATTCGAATACTATTCGAATACATTTGTGTAGTTGGTATTTGATATTCGACTGAATACTTTTTTGGTCAGTAATCAGTATTCTGGATTCTGAATACCGTTTTTGAATCCTAGTATTCAAATCCTGTATTCGAATCCCGGTATTCGAATCTTGTTTGATTTTGTTTATGAATATTACGTTACGCTTTACGCAACTTAAGCTTGTTAAAACACGTTCGCGGGGGTTGCCGACGGTTCTCAATTCGCGATGCCGACAATCGGGTTAAATTTCGTCCCATTGCTGCCAAAAGTCACTAACTTACCTTTTATTACTTCCGAGAAAAGTGCGTCTAAAGATGCATAAAGATGTTATAGTTATATGCATTGCATAAAGATGTTATAGTTAGTAACTATTCGGTATTAAAATAAAACATATATAGCCAGAAATGGTAGTTAATGACTTTTGCAATCGATTCTCCGCTTCAAAACATATTTAGTGATTGAATTTGGTTATTCGGAAAAATGTTAGTTAGTGACTTTTGGCAGTAATAGGACGATTTAATCATCGCCAAATCGTGAGACGAGACAGGTCGCTTAAGGATCACGATTAGATATTACGTATGCACTTGTGCAGTATCGCCATTCAAGGTATTTTATTATAAATTTTAATACCTGCTAAGGTGCGTATTCACTATCCGAACCTACGAACGAATGTTCATTCATTCGTTCGGTAGTAGTATGGACGGGACCGGATTTTAGAACCAAACGAAAACACCCATTCGTTTGCGAACGCCTTTGATGTACCGACTCGAAACGGATGGCCGAGCGAACGAACAAACGAACGACCGCATGCGCTCGGTCCACCGTCCAAATATACCGAATCCCATTTGTTCGCTCGCTCGTTCGTTCGTTCGTTCGGATAATGAATACGCACCTTTATAATTTGTTTGTGATACCAGACTAACCAGACAAAGTACATAGGTATATGAAAAGGTAAGTTAATTTTTTAATTAAGTGGGTACATTGTGTAAGATTCATGTATTTTCCTATTAAGTTTTATTCTAGTAATCTATACTAATATATATATAAAATGCTTGATTGACTCACTGAAATCATCCCTTTAATATTAAAATATTTTTTATTTGAAGAACCGTTAGTTTTAGGCAAAACGCTTCAACATGTGTATTTTATTTTATTTTTGATATATGTTAAGATTTTTTAAAAATATATACATGGTGTTTCAAAAAATCGGGTCTCTAAATTATCAGCAACTTTGTGGAGATTGTAAATTTCCTTTTCTGTACATTTTAGATTTGGATAAAGGTCAACTTTTGTTTCACTAAGCAACAATGATTAACCTTTTATAATTTTATTTTGCCATTTTTATTTGGTTGATGAACATTTCAAATTAATATTCGGATTTTAAAATCAAGGAAATTAAATATTATTAAATAAATATCTTACAAATGGTTAATTCCGGAGTTTCTATGTATGGTTAAGTAACGGATTCACCTGTCATATTATAAATTTAACGTAAAGAGATTTTTTTTGCAGATTACCGATGGAGAAAGATATCGTCACCCCGGAAACCATTTCTGATGGTTCAGAGCCAGAAGAACCGTTTGTTGGAGCCGTTGGAGGTTCGTCCGACTCGGATTATGAGCAAGAGTGCGCAAAAAGACGGAGGCTAATTCCTGAGTATTTTAATGTCCGTTCTTTATCAGGAAAAAAAGTTGTTGTTGTTTTATTTATTATTTAAGATTTTTTTAATAAGATAAGCTTTTTCTGCTATATGTACAATTATTTTTTGTTACCTTATTGTGTTCCATATTTTTATAACTTAAGCACATAAATAAAAATCAAGTTTAAAGTACGGATATGTTTTTTTTGTTAGAATATTCAAAAAGTATTCATATTTAAATGAATCCAGGTATTCAAATACAGCGGTATTCGAATATTTTTTTTTGTTTATATTCGAATCTTGAGTATTCGAATACAATTTAGAATACAGTATTCAGGATTCATATTCGAATACCGGATTTCAGTATTCGACCCAAGTCTGGTAGACGGGGTGTTTAGTTTTGAGGTTTTTTCAAGTTATAGTTTTTGACAATTACTATTCATATTTATTTATACAAAATAACTTCTAAATTTATCCCATTTAAAAAATAACCCTTTTTATGATGAATGAATCTATTTTAACAAGTTGTTCCTCTCCAAAAACGACTTTATGTCATGTACTTAGTTATTCCATTCAAGAAATGGTTTATGTCATCGAAATTCGTCGTAAAGCCTCATTTAATACGATTATTAAGGATCGGGTGCGCGTAACAAGGTACCCAGAGATCATTATACTCTCCGAATTCGGTGAGCCGGGTCCATTTCTAACTCTTTTCTTTAAATAGAGACCGGTATCTCTATATTCCGATGCGATCTACCGCAGGAAATGGCAACGTCATCGTTTTAATCTGACATCGCGGCGGGTGCCTGTTTATAGTGAAAAAATATTCAAAACATTATTTAAATATACCGTGCGATACGATAAAAACGATGTCATAGGTCTATAGTCTACACAACCAAACTTATATGGAATCACTCTTTATTTTTGACTAAATTTCTTGCAAGGAAAAATATTGGTATACAACTTTAAGATAAGGCTTTTTGTTGTAAATAAACATGATAATAAAGAATAAACGACTGCTGCGATTTATTTTCTTCTGAATTATGTGTTCAGTGTTTCATCACGATTGTCTGGTCATTTGACCCAAAAACAGAGGGGAAGAATAACTATTGCTCTCATTGAACAAGGAATGCCCCAAAGAGACGTAGTAGAGATAGTAGGCGTTACTCAGAGTGTTATATCGAAAACATATGCAAGGTAGTTGGAACTAGGAACACACAAAAACAGGCCCAGACAAAGTTGTCGAAGAGTCACGACTGAACAACAAGACTGCCTTGTATGCGAAATTGCTAGAAGAAATCCCAATATTTCTCATCCCGAGCTACAAAGATAACTTCTGGCAGCTACAGTTGTGAACGTTTCGGTTGAAACCATAAGAAAAAGGCTTAGTGCTCGAGGATTGTACAGCAAAAGAGAGTTACGGGTCTCGCAGTTATCTTGGCAAAATAAAATTGACTGGATAAATTGGTGCCTTCAACATCAAAACTAGAGAACTGGCAAATTGGCTTTTTTTCGGATGAGACCAGAATTGGCCTAAGATCAGATGACCATCAAATTCGGGTTCTCAGAACTCCAGGTAGACGAGCGAGACTCCAGGCTGCCAAATTTGTAACAAGATATAAAGGAGGAACTCTAATGTTCTGGGGAGGTATTATGCTGGGAGCAAAAACTCCATTGTTATTACCTCAACAAACTTTAGCCGGTCGGAGGTTAGTTGATTTAGTGCTAGAACTAATCGTTAGACTTTGGAGAGCTGTACTTGGGAATACTTTTAACTTCATGCACGATAATGCAGAGTTGCTAGAGAATCTCTTTAAACGGAAGATGTCGTAGTTTTGGACTGGCCTGTATGTTCACCAGATCTAAACTCTATCGAACACTTGTGGGAGCAGCTCAAAAGAAGGGTTAGAGCGCGTCCAAACAATCCAGGAAATCTCACACAGCTTATTGATGCAGCATTAGCAGAATGGGAAAACATACCCCAGGACTACGTTGATATATAAAAGCTATACTTAAATGGTTTAAACTTCATTAGACTTGAATATTTCTTAATTTTCAACTTTAACACCATCAGAATTTGTAGATTTTTTACAGTAATAGATTAAATTTTGCAAAAATAATCATAATTTTGACAAAAAAGTTGTAAAATTTAGGTATTTACCGAGTGGTTACCTTTAACCGTGAATAACTTTTGAAGGAGTAGGTTTATCGAAAAATTGTTAGATACCTTTTTTATAGAAAGTTCAATTATGTATAAGAATATGTATAATTGTCATGGCTGCGAGAGAACAAGATCCAGAGAAAAAAAATATTTGCAAAAAGTAGCAAATTCCTATGTAATTTAAATGGGAAATGAATCGTCTTTGGGGCAAGGTTTATTGTGAAAATTAAGGGTTTACAATGGTCTGTTATTTTTTTTTAGACAATAATCTAAAAATTTAGAGAGCATGGTGAGAGAAACGATCAACTTTGTAAATAACGGACACCCTAGTAGTAATAGTTTTTGCAAATTATTAAATAAGCTCTTCTCATCGTCAAGTCGTAAATTTTATCCTTTTATTTTTTCGAGATTCTTGTATTTTAGCATGTTTTCTTAACATAATGTTTTTTTCTCCACATCAAGCCACGTGTATGTCGAAATCTTTAAACCACATCGCGTATATATTACCGCGTATTTATTGGCTATTAATTCCGAATCGTTGAGATATGTCACTACTAAAATTTAATTATAGATTATCTGTAAACTTAAAAGCCTTTCTCGGTGTTCGCTCGATTATCTCGACACTTTTTTAAAGGTTTTCGTCAATAAAAATCGCTGGGCAGAGACACAAACACACGCGAAGAGAAACATAAGTTTTACGTTGAATAGATCGGATTTGACACGGTCCGACACAAAACCGATCTTTAATCACAATTAACAGCATCAATAATACAGAGGCGGAGGTGCGACTTTTTTCGTATTATATTATTTAAAATATCTAGAGATTGTGAAGGTCTAGGGAGAAATATCATATACTTCGTGATGAGTGAATGCAAAACGAAGACCAACACCCCCTTGGTCTTTTATTCTTTCAGGGCCCAGTCTCCAGTCTGGAAGACCCTTGCAAGTTTTCCCTTTTTTTAATAGATTTTTACTAGAGGCACTTTATACAGGGTCGCTGTTATGTATAGAAACGGTCGATTATTAGGTAAAATATAGGAGGCACGGCAAAAAATTAAATACAAAAGTTATAGGATTTTTAAATTTCTCTTCAGCGAGTAATAAATTTAAGTATACAGGGTCGTTCACAAAGTCGTGGTACATCAAAGTTTCATTTATTTAAATATAACCCCCTCTATATTATTACATATTTTAATTATTCCTTCAATTCTAAGCAAAAATCGAAATACACACAATGTACTTCAAACGAACCGTTTCCGAGTTATTGGCTTTTGAAATTTTCGATTTAAAATTCCTTTTTTAAATTACTCAAAATCGACTGATCCAAAATTGTTCAAATTTGGCACCATGTATTTACCATACATAAAGCTTTAAAAAATCTATTTACGACTTCGCTGTAAAATCAATAGGGGAGCCAAAATTTGAACAGTTCAAAATTTGCATGGGATTTCCTGTGTTTCCAACGACGATGCACCACCCGGTATACATACAAGCATACAATAATAACTTACTTGTGAAAAGTTTTTCCCATTATTCTTCACGATTCTCCGGCACAAGTAACTATTTTTAAAGCATCCCAATCCCAATAATCTCTTACACAATGTCTTTCAAAATGTATACACTATACTAAAAATCAATTGTAAAGCAAACAAGAAATAACATAAAATAATCTCGGAAAAGCTCCCAACAAAAAAAAATGGTAACGCCTATGGGTTCTGATTTGATATGTATACGATTTCGGTCCGATATATGTATATTTAAATATATTAATCCACCATTCAACCGCAATGACTCAAAGTACCTTGTTAAGACTTTTGGTTTATGTGAATCTTTTTGGTTTCGTTATTCATATTGTGCATACAAATTTTATGTTTTCTTTTTCTTTTTCATCAGAACTAAACTTATTACCTATTATTTATAATTATTATAATGTTTGCACCAAATGATTCATTCCTCTTTGTTATCTAAATAAATAAAACAAAGTCCTGTTAGTTACATTAGTTACTTCATTTCTGTACCACAGAAGCAAACCAAGTTATGTCACAAAATATAGTTTTGAGAAAAACGAATTTAATTTCTCTAAAATCATTAAATTATATATCAATATAAGGGTTTAACTTCAAAAAAATTATTAAAAAATATTTGCTTCTAAAAAAATATTATTGCACTTTTTGCAATAACTTAAAATTTACGTTTCGCCTTTCTACAAGTATTCTGGTTTGTTTCCAATTCACTAAAATAAACTAAAAGGAGGAGAGACTATTTTTTCGGGCATTAACCACATTTCAACCTAAAAACCGGCATAGATAGCCATCATGCGCACATAAACTTACTTAATTTTACGACAGAGGATGCGTCATGTCATAAGTTTACATGTCCTGTCGTAATATTTTTTCCTTTCCCATCACGTATAATACCCTCTTTATAACAACAATAAATTTGGAAAATTTAGTTTAATATTCGTTTAATTAGGTGTTGCATGTGCTAATTATAATGTAAAATGGTAGTAAAATGAGTCTAAACAATATTTTAGGTTCATATTTTCTTTGTACGGGGCGATCATCAATGATTGAAAGAGTTGGCTATGATCAGAGATATGGAAGTGGGAGAATGAGCTTCGACGAGTGCGCATCCAAATTTTTGTCGACGGCAAGATGGCAGACATCTTCCAGGTCTCGCTGTCACTTCCCCTCTTTAATTGACATCTGTTTGTTTTGTTTTTTTTTCGTTTGTGTTGTTATCTAGTTAAAATTTATTATCATCTCAATTATTCTAAACACTAATTCAAAAAGGCTTGTTGTATATTGTCATAGTCATTCTAAGAAAGCTAATACGCCGGGAAAAATGATTAGTTTTCATGTGTAAGTTTATACAACATAATCGTGTTTACAGATGATCCAAAACTGTTTATTTTTAGTTTTCCTAAAGGCGATTTGTAAAAATCGTGATTGTAATTGGGAATGGTCAAAAATAAGTGTATGATGTGGCCATTTAAAGAGGATGTTTTTATTACGTGTGGAGGAAGAAGATACTTGGAATCAATGTTTGTGCTTCTGTAAAACAGTGCACTCTTATAGTGTCCATGAAAGCACAAGTTCAAGTGTACCAGAAATATGTCAAATAAGATTGGTCCTTACTTGACAAGAAGATTATTTGGAGGAAAAGAAAACATAAAATAGGGTATTTTAATCGAACAGCAAAAATTTAACATTTTTATTGTAAAGTTTGTTGTAGGTAGTTGTAGTTTTGTGCTAAATATTTCTAACATTAGCAGCAACAGTGTTCAAGAGTGTCAAGAGGAGGAGAATTCAGTTAATTAGATTTATGCACAGTTACAGGTATGAAGGCTTTTTCAAACATAGTATCGAGTTCTATAGTCAACATTTTTAGTATTCCTACAACTGTAAAAACAAGGAACATTGGACTGAAAAAATGGTAAGATTTATATAGGAAGAAAGGGTATTATGTCAATAAGAAAATTAAATCTGTAGGCAGAAGTTTCTCATTTAAAAACTGTTATGGGGCATATATTAATTTGTATCTGTACCACAAATCACTGAGGAAAATCATATAATATTCATAATTGTTAACGAGATGGTATTTAAAAAGTGTTAAAAATGAGACTATTAGTCATGAAGCTTACAGTGTTACTTTGTTTCAATATTACACTTTTATTCTTGTAAAATCTATGATGAAGTTCAAAAGCATTTTGCAATGGCCTTAAATTGTGAGTTGTGAGCCAGGATTTATAGTAAAGGTATTTGATGCAATGAAACTTAATCGGTACCTTCCAGTATGTATTTTAGTAAGGGGATTGTCAATCCCATGTTTTTAAATAGATAAAATACAGGCCAAAGTTGACAATATTACAGTTGAGAAGAAACTATTTTATCTTAAAAAAAAATTTCTTAAAATTCTGAGATCATATAATCTAATTTTCTTAATAATAAATTAGGTATATGTACATACAGAATTTTGTTATGGACAAATAAGGATCGACAAGCTTCTTTTGTGCAAAAAATAAATGATTTTTTCTAGTATTACGACAAACCATAATGTGTTTTACAAACTTACCGGTAACAGTTTTTGTTTATAATAAAATATTTAGGAATAATTTGGGTTGTTTATCAATATATTAATGACTTGAATTTTGACAAATCGAATTTGTATCAAAATAATTTTACGAAATATAAAATTGATGTTCTATTACAAGATTGAGTTTTTATTGTCGACAAAAACCAGGATAAATACTAATAATAATACCCTTAATAAAATCAATGATGTTTATGTATTATGAAAATATTTGTTAGAGGACATGTTATGTAACAGTTTTTGAAACATAATTTGAAGGGACGAATAAAAAAAATAAAACAAAAACATATTTTTTCTAGGTTTATATTAAAAATACAAGGTAGGTAATCATCAAAAATAATTATGAACCAAATGTTTTTTATGAATATACAACTTGAACAAAAAGTTGTTTAGAACAATTTTTACCAAATTTGCAAAAATTTTAAATTGAAACGCGTAATTCAGTACAAGTAAACATGAAATATTGTAAATACTTATTTAATATCATTTCGAGTGTTTAACGACGAAAAGGTCATCTGTCCGTAGCGTCTTTTGTCAGAATATTCGTATATTTAGTGTATTATATACCAATATTGTACGCAGTTTTGAAACTGATAATTAAATAAATCATATTAATGTTAGCTAACCATAATAAATTATAGAATTTCACTAAATTTAAATTGCCCCCCGTATGGTTGAAAACAGCAAATTGATATTTGATTACTTATAGATTACCACCTATACACAAAATGACACGAAGACCTGGAATATGGCGCCCAACCTGATTAGACCTTCTGCGCATGTTGACGCTCATTCTCTATCCCTTCTATTTCCCTGGCTATTATGCATGTCATTTATTAGAATTTAAGAATTTCAAATACCTATTAATCGACTTAAGCCGATATATTCATACCAAAAACTAAATAATACGATTTTTTTCCATAGCAACTGTTAAAATTGCCTTATATCTATCAAAAATAGTAGATAATATAGTACTTTAACCGCAGGGGTAGATTAAATGATACTTTAACAGCGAGGATAGGTTAAAAACTTTATTTCTTCTAGCACGTTTTTTAATTGCTTCCATTTTTGAAAATGTTTGTATTTCTTTTCATAAGTTATTCGGGATTTAAATCCCGAATGGAAGAAATGGCCTGAATATCTGTTGGTAATTTACTTATTTCGTTTTGAGCCATTTCTGGCTCCAATTGAATCAGCAATCGACACGAAAGAGAATTAAAAAAATATTGACTCAAAACTGACAACTAAAGAATCAGTTTTATCTATTTGTCAAATTACATAGAAACCAACGCCAACCCAGCACAATATTTTTTCTACTCGTAATAAATTCCTTGAAATAATAATTTCTGAATATTTTTTAAAACGTAACTCGCTATGGAAAAAAATATTGTTTTATACACGACGATAAAATTACATTATCGTCTCCCGAAATTAATTCACTCGCGATTTCATCGCTCGTCAATTAATCTTTTCGGTTGACAATAAAACACCATTTTATCGTCTGGTATAAAAAATAACTATAATTTTTTCACGATATTTAAATTCGGTTTCCATAAAATAATGTCAGACTGATCAATACGGGATGAGAAATAGATTTAATCTGAAGGTTTTCTAATTATAATTATAGAACAATTAAAGTAAGTGTATTACAAAATATAAGTTATATAGGTTATGTGCTTATAATAAATCTTGATAATAAAACACATATTAAGTTATCATAAATTAATTTTATTCCAAAAAAATGAAAGCAGGCAAGAGTCTTGCATGCTGGGTCTTGCTCTTGGTCTTGCATATCTAACGCTAGTCATGGTTTCCAAATCAAGAAATTAAAATGTAGTAGTTATAGTGGTTTCAATTAGCAATTAGCGTATATAAGTTTGTTTCTCTAATTTCAATGTAAGCATTTAAAACGTTAAAATTAGTGGTAGTAATTTAAGTTAGTGGGAAAAATTAACAAAATTTTGAATATTTTACTAATTATAATTTATAATTTGCGAGTAATATCAGTTTGGCCTTTGATTATCATCCGTTAAGATAAATAATTGTGGTTAGAAAGTTGATTGTTTTATAAGCTATACACATTAGGCTTTATGGATACAACTGACTACAGAAAGCTATTGCTAAGATATGCTGTTAAACTTAATTGTATTTTTTGTTGACATCGTGAATGACTGTAAACTCTTAAATGTGTAGTATAATTGAAACCATTTTGATGATGAATGAAGCTAAATATTCGGAAAACCAAATCATAGACCAATTATGGTAATAATTTGTTAAAATATCACAACAGACTGTCACTTGTTCTCGTTAAACAATCATAACGAAGGTGACAAGTGAACAAAGCGCCCCGCACATCTACAGGATGTTACAGATAAGCCGAAATCAAATATTGACAATGAAGAAAAACGGATACGAGGTAATGTAGCGCTTTAATGATGATACAATATTGACAAGGTGTCGACTATTTTGTGTTTTTTTTTCTTTCCAGGCCGACTAGATTTCTCGAAACTGAAACGGAAGAGAGACGGTTATTCGTTATAACAATAACGTTAAATAAACAATAAAAGCTAATGAAAAATCGACTAGATTCGAAGAAATATTCGGATTAATACAATGTTAAAGTATCCAGTTATTTTATATGTACAGGATGTCGCAGAAATGAGTGCTAGTAAGTATTTTAAAGGGTGGTAGCTCTGGCGAAATGAAACATATTTTCTCTTTACCATTTTTAAAATAAATTAATAACAACCGAGGAATCGTCCTGCCATAAGCGTTCCTTTGAAAAACTACTTGTTCTATTTCGCAAAGCTGGTAGTGTGGTTTATACAAAACCTATGAGGCAGAATCTGTCGTTAGAAGTGAACAAAAAGAATTTGACGTAATTGGCTCTTTTATAGAAAATCCTTAATTTTTAACTCTATGGAAAATCCATATATCTACAAGTCATCGTAAAATAAATCAAAGAACTACTTCGCTTTTCTTGATAGAATAATAAATACATATTTAATAAATATTATTTACTAAACTATTGTAGGTAAATTAAAAAAAAGTAAACTGGTATAAATTTAAAGTCCATAAACTAATTTCGATTTTGAAAATAGCTACTAACTGTCACTAGAACCTTGACAAGCCGACACTAGCTCTCTTGGTTGCCATTTTATTGAAAGAATGCTCTTCATTCAAAAATCTGAGCTAGATCGGTATAAGAAACCCTAATATAGTTTGAAAGAGCATTTGAACCTGCTTAGATTTATTTAAAAAAATATAAGTTGTTTTATTTAAAATAGCGAAGTTTTTATGTAAAATAAATATTTAAAATAGACTAGCAATTTTTGATACCCCTGTATACATTAAACGAAGCAATCAAATTTTTCAGTAATGTTTATTTCTTTGGCTTAAAAGTCAGAACAAGAATTAATTCTGAAAAGCAATGTACAGGGTGTTGACAATATTTTTTATTATAGCGTGCATATATCTTTAAATATCTCAACAACCAAAGCTTGTAAACATATTTAACCTTTATAATAAATGCTTTATTTTGTGTTCAAGGAGCCAAATATGAAATAAAATACCGGGTGTTCAATAAGAAAAAATATAGCTTTGGTGTGGATCTTAGTTTTGACATACCCTGTACATCTCAAAATAATTTTAAATTATACACATTGCCTTCACACATATACCCCTAAAATATTTTGTTTCTACATCTTTCCGTTTTCGTATAATCAACAGAGGCGAATGAGGTGTGCCAACCTGTATAGAGTGTTCCATAACAAAAAGCACAACTTGGATGCGTAACTTTTTTGGGGACAACCCGTAGAACTCTATATATTTTTATAAAATACTTTCAGTTAATATACACATCATCCCAAAATTTAATTTCAATACACACCTCCGTTTTCATAGGGCAACGGCCCAGCTACGTCGAAAGACCGGTTCCCATTAGAACACCGAAGTTAAGCGACGTAAGGCGATACTAGTGGATGGACGGGTGACCGGTTCGAAACTCTGTATCGTGCTGTTGTCCAAAAAAAGGCAAAAGTGTAAAATCTATTGACACACACTGCTCATTCACGCCGGTTCGAGGCCGGATGAGAATGAGATCGGATATCTCGTGAGTAAGAGTCGACTTAGACACTTGCCAAGTCGGTAGGCCATTGACCATGATATGGCCGAGGACCGCGGTTCGGATTCCGTGTAAACAAAGTAGAAGAGACGTTAACTGAAATCTTTACTTTACTTTTACACCTCCGTTTTCCTTGGAGTCACCCTGTGAAGGCATTTGTCATCGAACAGTGGTCAATATCTAAAAATATTCAATACTGATTATAACAAAAAAAAGTCGTGATTTCTGTATAGTTACAGCGTCATTCGTCAATTTTTTCTGAGTCACCTTATTTTTCTGATGACGTCCGTTTATGCGCCATAGATGACCAACTAACGATTCCTCGAACCGATTCAAAGAGACATACACGATAATCAATTAAAAGTGTTTTGCTTTCAATTAGACGTCTAATAATGCGCATACGTAAGGTGTAATTACATTTTTTACGCTTTGATGTGTGTAAAAGGTCATAGAGTAGCGGTCATTATCGATGACTGCATGAATTCCTCGCGAGCAATGATATTTTCGTAAAATAAGTTTCGAATAACGTCACTAAATTTAGTCAGGCGATCAGTGTTTGTCTTAAAACCGAATAAAAACTTTAAAAATCCACTCAGATGCAAAAAAAACGAAACGGAAAAATTTTTGGTCTAGTTTAAAATGTTATATTTTTTTATTTTTAATCCAATTTCTTTGATTTTTTTAGCAAACTGTATATAAATATATCAACTTGAATTCATAAACTCAGTTTATTATGAACTTATGAACATAAAGTATTTAACTTATTATACAGGGTTAATCAAATGGTTGTTTTTTACGCTATTTTTTAAAACACCCTGTGCAATAATTTGTGAGCAAATTTTCTTAAAACATTATTTTTAGGTCAGAACAATGTCTCCTGAATATTTTGTTTTTTGACTCATGTCAACACATGTATTGGTTAATTTTTAAGAGCAACATGAACTTGCC
This sequence comes from Sitophilus oryzae, assembly GCF_002938485.1. Taxonomy (NCBI): domain Eukaryota; kingdom Metazoa; phylum Arthropoda; class Insecta; order Coleoptera; family Curculionidae; genus Sitophilus; species Sitophilus oryzae. The sequence continues at coordinate 71,897 of NW_022147208.1, forward strand.
ACAAACATTTTGCAATTTTTTCAACTATCGTTGCTTTTTGATGTTATTCTTCATAATAACGAGGTGACTTTGGTGACTATTGCTGTGTAGGATTGAATATGGTTCTTAGTATCGAAAGTTGTGCAAAAGTCACTGATCCTGTTGAAGATGGCCGAAATTATGAATATTCGCTTGGTCCTTGAAGAAGCATGGAAAACATATCACAAAACACAATATATTTGCAGCCTTATTAACAGTATGAACTGACGCGACGTCTACAGACAGTTATAGCAGCCGGGGGAGGCAATACAAAATATATATTAGAGTATTTTTTACAAGCTTTTAATTTGTTTGTACACTTAGTTATTACAAGGTTATTACAGTTATTTTTTATTAATATCCTTAGGTCTGTTAGTGTTACTAATATTTATTGAAACCAAGCCTGTATCGTTACTTCTTAAAGTTTTTTAATTTTAATATAGAGTTCTAATCAGTGTCGACATGATATTACGACAATAGTCACCAAAGCCCCCCCCCCACCTCTTCATATTAAAAAATAAAATTATAAAAAGTAAAAGTAATAATAGTTGAAAAAATTGCAAATTGTTGGTAGCAAGTTCATTTCGCTCCAGGGTTGGCAAATATCATGATATTTATATAAATATCAAATATCGGATATATATCCGATATATATCTGATATATATCCGATATATATCAAATTTTGATATTTATTTTCTATGTAAAACTGCGTTTAGTATCAAGTAAAAAAAAATCAAGAGCTCAAGCAAATATTTTTATTTCAACTTAATTATTGTTGCTTTGGACATAATAGGAACAACATTAAAACAAAAATATATAAAAAATATACAGAAATTCTAAAAAAATAAACAGAACTTCTAAAAACTAAACAGGAATTCTAAAAAATTAACAGAAACACTAAAAAAATAATCAGGATTTCTAAGAAATAAACGGAAATTCTAAAAAATAAACGGAAATTCAAAAAAATAAACAGATATTCTAAAACTAACAACAAACAAATTTATATTTGATTTATTAATTTTATTAATGGTAAATCATCGTCAGATTCGTCAGAGTCAGAATCAATTAATACTGTTTCTGTCAAAGTTTTTGGTACATTTGAATTGTCCCAGATCCAATCAATATTATCTTTTTTGTTTTTTTTTCTTTCTGATTGTTATATTTAAATAAAAAGGTCAATTTTCCAGCTTTTTCGTTCCATGTTGACTTTTTTAACGTAGAAATTTAAGAAAAGAGTTGAGTTTTATTTTTTTATAAATATCATGATATATATCAAGGTATAAATATCATGATATATATCAATGATATATATCCGATAAAGATCATTGATATATATCATGCCAGCCCTGTTTCGCTCTTAAAAATTAGGCATGTGTTGGCATGAGTCAAAAAAGAAAATGCTCAGGAGACATGGTTCTGATCGTAAAATAATGTTCTAAGAAAAGTTACTTACGAAATTATTGCACAGGGTGTTTTAAAGTTGGGGTAAAAAACAACCTTTCAATTATCTCTCTATAATAAGCCAAATACTAAAGTTTATAAAAAACTGAGTTTATGAATTAAACTTGATAGATTTATATACAGTTTGCTAAAAAATTCATGAAAATAGGACTAAAAATTTAAAAAAAATATAATACTTGACGAAAAAAAAAATTCTGTTGCATTTTTTGCATCTGAGTGTATATTATCACAGATTAGGTATCCTATAAGTATACAGATAAAAATCTTGTCCCTAATTCGTGGTACGAAAATTGTTTTTTATGACGATGTGCAAACGAGTCAAATTTCCTGTGCGCAAAAATAAACTCGTGTAAAATAACAATAAACAGCGTAATAGAGAGATATCGCTAAACCGAATAGCGTGCATGGACGTTAATAAGGTCAGGTGTTATTTCCTTTACGTGGGGTGGTATTAACTCTCTTCATTTATAGTTATCGGCGTTATCGGATCGGAAAGAATTCCGATCGCGGCGCGTCCGCTATTTAAACTTAACATAACTTTGAATTTAAAACTTTGAAATTGTTTTGTTTACTAGGTATTTTAAAACTAAAGGGCTGCTTATTTCCAGTGCTTTATTGTTCAACGTCTGCCAATGGGTTTAGGGCAACAAGCAACAAATTTTCTTAGAAGGGCTAAATCGTCATCTGCTGTAAACCTAAGACTCTTTATAGGTTCTTTAGTAAGAGGTGGAATCCATATTTTGGGCCATATTTATATAATTAAAACTAATCCCAGCTACTTAAATATCAAATTACCTAATAAAACTAAAGCAATAATTCAAAACACTTCAAACATAACCTAAAATAAAAGATCTCGCCGGCCGGCTCCGGTTGTCAAATACCCGCACATGCCCATTTAAGCAATTTTTAAACGTTATTTAGAAATAGCGCTTGGTGTAATTGATCCGCAAATTACGTCAGGCGGTAACGTTATTAGCGGGTGTTGCGTTAAAAATTGACTCGCGCATATCGTAACCATGATAAGGTACGCGTAATTACTGGATGACGCTATTCGGTTTTCCGATATCTCTCTAATAACTGTGCCGGTCAGGCGCTGTGCACAATTTTAGAGGCCATAAGTGGGCGGGTTATGTGCGCAAACTAGTCACCTAACTAGTGCCCGATTCCGAAAATTGGAACCACGAAAAACAATAAAGGAAAAACAAAGATTATAATCTGTGATATTATTATACACTATACAGTTTTAAATATTTTTCAACCAACATCCATTTCAATTCATGTTGTGAATTTTAATTTTTCTACGATCAACAAAGAAATTAGAGATAGCTCAACTCTATTTAATCAGTTAAATACAGATTTTTTCAGACTATGCGTATAATATTTTAGAGTAATCATTCATCACTGAGAGAGTACTGTCTAGATCTCCAAATATTGTTGAGCATACCAAAAGTTATTCTGGCCTTGTTTATTCTATTTATGATACCTTGCTCTGTGCCTCCGTTGGTTGAGATTATACTTCCTAAGAAAGTAAAATTATTTACCTCCTCTATAGGTGTTGTTCCAATGATAGAGGAAGCGGCCTTGTCGGTACAAGCTCTCATTGATTTAGTTTTTTTAATATTGATCTTAAGACCTGCAATCCGAGCTTCCTTTATCAAGTCAAGTAGTTTTGCTGCCATATACGCGTGACTATGAGAAAGGAGATCTTCTAACATGCTAAAGGGAGTCCCCCGTATTCCACGATGCTTCCTGGAAATTGTTCTCTTTAGAATATTATCTAAGAAGATATTAAAAACTCTCAAACTTAAGATTTTCAATTCGAATGTCAAGTCAGTGGTGCAGAGACCTGGAAAATTACATCGCCATTAATTAACAAGCGCTATGTTTTCATAAACCGCTATCTGCGAAAAATCGTAGGAATACTACTTATTCTTCCCAAATACTATTAGAAATGAGGATTTATGGAGCTTGACCAACCAGAGGCAGGTGTATATGGAGATCAAATTTAGCAAATGGAGGTGGATTGGTCACACTTTAAGGCGAAGCAGCAACAGCATCGCTGGCAGAGCTATTGAGTGGAATCCACAAGGCAGTAGAAGAACTGGTCCTCCAAAACACACATGGCAAAGGACAATTAAAAAGGAGATCGAAGCAGTAAACCGGTCATGGCGAGATGTCAAATCAATTGCCAGCAATCGAACCCGCTAGAGAGCATTTATTGAAGCCCTATGCTCCACGTAGGAGTAAAGGACAAAATGAAAATGATTTATCACTGAAATTAGAGATCTATTAATGTCCTTCTTTCTATTGCAATTGTACTAACTTAGTTCTTTATTAGCGAAAATAAGTTATTAGAACTAAAATGACACAGACACATCTATCAGGGTCAAAGGGCAACGGCCCAGCTGCGTCGAAACACCTGTTCCCATTATGACACCGAAGTTAAGCGACGCAAGGCGATACTAGTGGATGGACCGGTGACCGGTTCAAAACTCTGTATCGTGCTGTTGTCCAAGAAAGGCAAAAGTGTAAAATCTATTGATACACACTGCTCATTCACGCCGGTTCGAGGCCGGATGAGATCGGATATCTCGTGAGTAAGAGTCGATTTAGACACTTGCCAAACCGGTAGGCCATTGACCATGATATGGCCGAGGACCGCGGTTCGGATTCCGCGTAAACAAAGTAGACCCCGTCCAGATTAGCCCTGGCAGCAAAAAGGAGACGTTAACTTCAAATCTTTACTTGACTTCTATCAGGGTCAAGGATTTTCTCGAAAACAGATTTTACACCACTTGAAGTTTTATTACTTACTTATTTAATACCCTGTATATACAATCCGTCAAAAGCGTTAGAAATGTCCCTGTAAAACCAGAAGAAACAAACGCGGGATGTGTAGGTTCGTTCGATCCACATCTTGCTTCATTACTTCCATCCGATTATACCAAAACATTATCTTAATCCCTTTCATGAGATAATATCTCTGCTCTCACAAATGCTCTTAACGCCCACGCGCTTCTACTTTATTATAATTTCGTTTAGTTCTTGTTTTTCTTCTTTGTATTGTGTCTCGATCGATTATGTACGATCCCGATTTCCTCTTCTTTCTTCTGTTATTGTTATTCTTCGAACTGAGTGAGATGAATGTTGCGACATACGATTAGTGTTAAGTTATTGTTAATGTGGGCCTTGATATTGTACTGTTGGTTTAATTGGACTAGCTAAATAATGGATGTGGGCTAAGTATTAAAGAAAACTTTATATCTAAATATGCATTAAATAGATTAACCAAACTACATTGTTTTTAGTGAAAACAGCCGGGTATTTCGACAGTGAAACCATTGGAGATGCGTGATTCAGCACTTTGGGGATGCAAATATATTAAAGATAAGCTGTCAAAATTTAAAAGAATCCTAATTTATTAAAACACTTGTTAAAAACCCCGTCTATTAAAATGTATTGTGTTTAAGTTTCCGTTACTCGTACCTTACTATATAGTAGAAATGAGCAAGAAATCGCAAATTGTGATTCACTGATTGCAACCAGTATTACTATAGCTGCAATTTGCGATTCTGCTGCGATTGTGATTTTGTAAACTAGGACCGTGATTTCTATCTGTGAGTTTGAATTTTTAGGAGTTACGATTTACACCAATATCGCTGTGCGAATTGAGGTTTATTGAAACATTTTACAGTACACTGCGATTGAATTTTTGTCTCTGATATTATTTATTTATGAAGAACGTATTATTTTTCTACAGCCACGATCATAATATACCCGGTGTTTCTCAAGAGTGGTTCACCTCTATAACTTTTTTATTTTTCCTGATAAAAAAACGAGATTTGGTATGTTAGTATATGACATAAATTAAGATTGATTGACGTATTCAATTGTTTTTAGTCATTTCCTGTTTCGCCGGAAATGACTACAACTTTTGATTTTTAAATGACACCCTCGGTATTTTTTTACTTCGATTACTATTCGGTAGAAAATGACACTCTGAATAGAAGGGCATATCATATGGCAACTTTTGATATTTTGGCTTAAATCATTTTGGCAATTTTGGCAATCTAGAATGTCATATGGAGGAAGCAGAAGAAGCCAACATCAGCGACATCGGGAACTTCGCAAAGAGCTAGAAGTGCTTTAACGCAAAGAAAGAATGAGAGGAAGGTTTGATATACAATAATACAAACCCCAGCAACATAACCTAACATAACCTAAACATTGAAAAACTAGTAAATTGTAACTAAATACTAATTGCCTAAATTTTTGGAGTCAGAAACTGCTTTGGCCACATTCGTTAGGTCATTATTGTTCACTGTTCACTTGGAGCAGTTACGGTCTTTTCCTGTCTCCTGTCATGTTTTCTGAGATATAAATAACACCTTCCTTTGCCATTTTTCGACAATGTTTCAAGATCATGTACTTTAGTGGGTCTTGATGATTCCTCAAGACTTAAGATAGAATGTTCAATAAAGTATTTCAAAGACAAAGACAAAGAAAATACATTTAAAAATAAACAAATTGTGCGTCATACCATGATGATTTTCCGATTAAATTGTTGCTCAGTCGGCGCCTTTGTAGAAACGATATTCACGATGTTTTTCACTGTGTCGTAAATATTGTTATTACTATTCATATTTGTCCGCCGGATAAGTCATACTCTGTACGTATACACAGAGAAATATAATTATTGATAGAAATCATCGATTGTAATAAACATAAAAATAGAACTTTAAATGTTGTAAAAAACATAAAAATAGAACTTTGAAAAAAATGTTTCAATAAAAACTGTCCCCTAGCATCTAGGCACCCTATCTCGATTAATTTTGATTTAAGCAAAAAAAGTATATTGTCGATTGTAATAAACATAAAAATAGAACTTTAAATGTTGTAAAAAACATAAAAATAGAACTTTGAAAAAAATGTTTCAATAAAAACTGTCCCCTGGCATCTAGGCACCCTATCTCGGTTAATTTTGATTTAAGCAAAAAAAGTATAGAGACAATTTTTATGTAAAATTGGACGCTCTACAACTTTTATTTGAAATTTTTTGTAGGCTTTACCTTTTCTTCGAAATTTATAAAAAAATATTTTATTTATTTATTTCACCCCTTTTCGGCGGGGGGGGGGGGGTTAAAAAAATCTTTCTCAATTCGTTTTTAGATCTTTCAAAGTAACTTATATCAAAAATTCAAGTTTTTACCAAAACTTCGTATTATTTGAAGGCCTATTTTCTTGGACTCACATGTTGGTAAGCACCTACTAATGCAAAATATAAATGGCAACCCTCATATGTAACACTTAAAAAAAGTAGTTATATTCTTTTGATGTCATAATATTTTTATAGGTGTATACATGGATGGGCATTTATACAGCAAATTAAACATATCTGTATCTGTATAAACATAAATGCATAAATGCAGTCTACATATTAATAGCTATCTATTAGTCACTTTGGCATACTCTGTTATTATTTTGTCTCTCGTACTGCTAATTTTAATCTCCAGACTCATGCTGTTTTATTGCTCTTATTGTAACAGTTTCTTCGAACACGTTTTTTAACAATGCAAAAACACTAATAGTTATTTATTACGGCGTTAAACAATATATTATTTACTTGTGTTTAGCACATGTCATAATTCTCCACGGGGTATATATGTTTTTTTTTTGTTAAAGTACTGTCCAAGATTAAATAGCATTATTTATGTTTTTTGAAGTGAAGCTTCTTTACGCGCGATGGGAGTAAAATTTGAAGGCCGTGACATACGAAATGCGTCATGAAAAGTGGTAACGATCGGAGGTTAAGACGAAGCGTCGTAACTAGGGCCCTATATGAGCTAGGGGACTGAAACTCGGAATGTCGATGGCCATATCATGAAAAAATGGTATCATTTTTTTTTCATATACTTTGGATCTTTTGTAACAGGGGGAAATTTGGAGGGTCGGTTTGACGAAGAAAAGTCAATAATTGATGTTCCTCGTGTATTTCTCTTTCGTGTAACTCTTGCCTATGATGGCAAGAAAATTATACAAATGATTTGCTGAGTAACAAGTTAAATATATGGATAGATCTTACCTAGCACCAAGTAAATTTACACAAAATTTAATAAATAAATAAATGTATATGAAATTTTAAACCACAGGCTGTCGTCGCCGTTATTCGCAAAAGTTAATATTAAATACATAAATAAATTTACTTAAATCGTAGAGATTTTTTATCCGCATACCATATTTATTTATTAAAAGAGGTAACGGCGACATCTACAAGACAGGTTGAATGCATTGAATGTTGATAAGGTTTACTACATTTACACTAAAATATTCCCATGTAGTTCAGCAATTTAACAGCAAATAATCAATAACATAATATATTTTGTTTCAACTTCCGTTTTACCTTCTATTTTCATTTTTTCTCCACTTTTTTTTGGTCTATTTTCCAAGCAGGAAGCAACTGAAAGCGGAACTGAAGAATCTGGAAGACTCCATCCGTAACCTGGAATGGATGTCCTCCAACGGTCCAAGATACTCGAAAAAGTTCCCCAGAAAAATCAAAAGTTTTCCTTGAACAAACTTGAACAATATTCGGATTGTACGGGGTTTCTAACAGGACACTTTCTCCTCAACGAACACCTCAGTAGGCTAAAGTTGAGAAACAACGGCGAATGGAGATTCTGTGGAGAAAATGGGGAAACACCAGAACACCTTATCATTGAGTGCGCCGAGACGACGTTCGTGCTACACTGATAAAAAAGATAGATTTGAACTAAAGTCGTCATCGTTCTTGAAAAAAAAATTTAGTGGCAAGAGAATTTATTTTAGCGTAATAGAAAATATTTTGTCTGAAGAAAAACTCTTTTAACTCAAGAAAACTGGTTTTCTTGAAAAATTCGAAAATTTCTCTTGAATCTATTTTCATTCAACCAAGTGCAAGTTACTTTGTTTTAAGATAATAACAAAAATACGCTAGGAAGTACTTCATTCAAGAGATATAGCCATTTTTCCAATAGCTAAATACTCTTTTGATGAAAAATAATAATGACAAAGACGATGACGAAGGACGGTATATACAATCAGTTTGCAGTCCGATCAGTCGTACGTCGCATTTCATAGGTCGCACATCATAGTACGCACGGGTTTTGTTGCTTGGAATTTTTCACTTGGAATTTTGCATAAATTGCTTTTTAAACGCACATCGTATAACAAATTAGTGATCATTATTAACATGCATTTGTCATTTTTTATGGACAAATTTTAGGATATATGGATTCTTTAAAGGAATTTCTGAAAAAATGGAAATTAGAGCATTTATTTGCTATATTTGAAGGTAAGAGACATTTACCTAATGCTCCTGTTTAGATAATGCATGCATGACTATAGATAGGATAAGAATATAGGTATATCGATTTTTTTATGCAAATAATTACAAAAATTTTAAAATTTCAAGTCGTATTAAAAAATTCAAAATGTGACCAAAGCTTATAATTTTAATAATTTATTTGCTTTACTTTGATTAATTGTGATGTAACATTTTTTGTAATTTGTAGAGTGATGAACCACCCCAAAAAATACCAAGGATGAAGAAGCAGAATTAACTACTATCGAGGAAAATAATATCACTTTACTTACTACAGACCAGGAAAACCTAAATTTATCAGAAAATAATATACCTCGTAATATGCCTGTATATGATGTATAGACTTCTCTTAGATCAAAATAAATTTTAGTTGAGTCTAAAAAGTGTCTCTTTAATCAAGAAATGTCCCTTTTCAATCAAGAATTTTTGCATGAATCAAAGACACTATTGTTCTTGTAGCAAGAACTTCTTTGCATATTCATTTTGGGTCAAGAGTGAAATACTTTGGACAGATAGATTCTTCTATTCTCTAAAGTAATTTTTTAAAGCTTATGAAAAGATAGTTAATGCTTTGGATAAAGAAACGTCGTTCTTAGCCCTATTGAAAAGCGCCAATCTTTTGGGTCAAAGTCATATTCATTTCGAGTGAGAGATCCTTTTTTTCAGTGTATGAACTTTGGTACGGCTGATGTCGAGGATGGAGAGCTGGCCTCTGTGGAGCTGTCTCAGATACGGGTTTTTGTTAAAGTCCTGAGACTGTATGAGTTATGACTCGTTATAACTCAAGAAAGGCGAACATACAATAGATCTGTAAGGTCGCGGTGATTAACTCCTCTCCTAAACATTTTACATTCTACATTCACCTTCCATAGGGAAAAGAAATAGACAAAATATCAAGATACAACTTTTAATTGGCATTGGCCGTTTGCCTATACAATTTTGCAATCAAAAGCAAAAAAGTTAGTGGCGCATATATTTTTCTTTTTTTTTTCGAAAAATATTCCAGTGATGGAATGGCGTCCATGTACGTCCCTGATGGTGAATATGTATAGACACTTTTTTGGCATTAAAATATATCTCAATAATAGTAACTTTTACCCTCAACATTTCAATCTCCCCACGAGAGATGGTACATGTTTCACACACTCCTTAGAATATCCATACTTTTTTGAAGAAATGAAGGCGCGACAAAAATATAGAGGCATTATTTTTAAAAGATAGGGATATTTTGACGTTTGTAAAAAAGTTTTTTTTTTATAGTTATACGATTTCTATAGTATCTAGTAGTATTTTCGCGCAATAATTTTTAAAAATATCATTAATAAACATACAATAGTGATACGATTGTTTCTTTTCGCCACAGGGTATCCAATTATCAATTAAATATTCTAATATTTATTTATCTTCATTTCCAGTCGTTTTAAAATGAATGGTACTGCTGTTCTCATCACCGGTACCCGGTACCACACGACAGTAACCTCAATAGCAACGACAAACGAATACGTAGTAAAACACACACACACAAATCAATGGTTTTAATGAATGAGACGCGCCGAGTACCGATTGGATGACAATCGGTAGCCAATGGTAGGCGTGTGGCTCTCTGAGAGGAACGGTTGCTAGGATACCAGTTGATTTGTACATACATACATACAGTGACAGGAACGTGCGATTTCGACCATTGTGCGAGACGTTATGTGCGACAGACCGTGGAAAATCAAAGTCAGTAGAGGCGACTTTCTTCAGAATTTTTTTTGCTGCAAAACATATACACTGATTTTAAAAATATTTCACTGACAAATAGCCTTTAACTAGTTAATAATTCATTACACAGTATAGCAAGCAAATTTTCATTTTTCTGTTTAATGAATTTAATAGGTATACAGAATAAAATAAGTAGGTAATATTTTTTAGCCATCGTCAGTGAGTTAAGAAGCTCTTAACTCACGCAGTTTGAGTGAGTTAAGAGCTTCTTAACTCACGCATTTTCACTACCGCTCTCCTTGTTTAGATGAATACCAAAAAAAAAATATTTTGTAAAACATTTATTTATTTTGCACTAAATTGGAAAAATATGTTATGAGTACCTTTTCATTTTCATATATAGTTGTGTACTTTTTTTTCGATGCACCATTTTTCATACTTAGAGTATGTATATTCATACTTCTGTTTCGATTTTGCTGGAAGAAATCCAGAAATGGCTCTGAATGCCTCTTCTTCAATGTCAGAGGGAATACTTTCCGAATCGTTTTCCGAATCGAACCAAACCAAAAACCAAACTAGTGACATCAATATTATTTACTGTCATATTGACATTGCCATGCATGGTGTTATTTGAACAAAGGTATTAAGGTAATTGATTTTCAGAATAGGTATACAGTTAAGTACAATAATTTTTAAAATTCATTGTGTGTTTTTATAGTTAGACGTAGAAAAAATATTGTACAATACACGTGAGTTAACTCCATTAAGATACTTGTGTGGTTGCACAACTCGTGCTACGCACTCGTTGTGCAACTTTTCACACGCATATCTTAATGATACTGTTAACTCACTTGTATCGTATAAATATCCTATTAACTAACATTTAACCCGAGACACCATGTTTTTCAGGTTTATCTAAGCAGCTACAACGCCATTATGATAAAGATAGGTCTTTTTCTACATTTTCTTTTTTTGTTTGTATTTTCATCTATAACATTTTTAAAGTTATACCACTTTTTCCAATAGTCATCTTGTCCGAGAGTCTGCTTGACTATCGCATATATCATAGCAGCCTTAAGAGCGATCAACTCAGTAACCATCAATTCGAAGTTGGTCAAAGAATTCTTAGAGAAGCTGCTGAACAAATTAGGCAAAGAAAATAAAGTTGTCCTACTCTGGGTGCCAACCCATCAAGGGATAGAAGGTAATGAAAAAGCAAACGATCTAGCTACACTCCACTAACTGGACCAGAACAGTTCTGCTAGGTGAAAACCAACTTGAAGCAGAACTTAGTAACCTAGAATGGTATATCCAACAATCTAAGATATACTCGAAGAAATTTCTTAGAACCAACGTCCGAGAAACTCAAGGATTTTCCTTGATTTAAGTAAGAACAATCTTCGGATTGTCAAGGGGTTTTTAACAGGACACTGTCTCCTCAATGAACACGTCAATAGATTGAAGCTAAGGAACAACGGCGAATGTAGATTCCGTGGAGAAAATGTTGAACACCTCATCTCTGAGTGCACCGAGACGACAACCATTCGTGCCATAAACTTTGGTACAATTATTGATATTGGAGATCGAGAACTCATCTCTGTAAAACAGACGTAGATAGCTTTAGCACATGACTCACTAAACTTATAAGTCTACTGTCTGGGCATTTTTTCGTATTTTTTTTTTGGGGGGGGGGGAAATTATTTTTTTATAAAATGCCACTGGGTACAAACAAAAACCTTCACATTGGCTTTTTACTTATATACTTTTTTATTTAGTTTTTTACTTATACCAAAATTGTCTCAAAAATGGCTCACCCCTATAATTTTTGTATTTCCTCAGATAAAAAAAAATGAAATTTGGTTTGGTTGTATATTAGTAGGTATGTTAGTATATATAGGTATGTTAGCGATTCTGAACCGTCTTAGAACTGTGATGCGTATGCGCAGAAGGAAATATGAAGACCTTATTTCATTTGCGCATGCGCTGCAAAGTTCTAGGACGGTTCAGAATTGGTAATAACAGGAAAACGAAAAAAGCTTTTATTTGAAATTGTATCACGCGGTTCATAACAACTATTTGACTCGAAATACCAAGTGTGTAGTACCAAATTATTCGTAAAAAAATACTTTTTCCAAATATGCTAATGAGCCACCCTTATTTGATTTGAAAAAAATGAGATATGAATAAAAAACGATTTGAGTATGGCCAGGACAAGACACGAAAAATATTAAATGGTCAAATCTATTTTTAAGACTCCTTGATTAAAAATTAGTGTTTTTAACACGGCCATGGCACTCTTAATTATGAATATATGATTAACATTTAAAATACGGTTTTTTTTAAACGAAAATGTCAAAATTTGACATATGATATATCATTCTATTCAGAGTGTCTATCGAATAAAGTAAAAATATACCGAGGGTGCCATTTAAAAATCAAAAGTTGTAGTCATTTCCGGTGAAACAGTAAGTGATCAAAAACAACTGAATACGTCACTCAATCCTAATTTATGTCAGATACCAATATACCAAATCTCGTTTTTTTATCTGAAAAAAAATAAAAATGTTATAGGGGTGAGCCACTTTTGAGACGCACCCGGTCTAAACAAAATTTGCATAGCACAATTTAAAAAGCACTTAACATTTTATTTTGTAACTTATAATGATACGAACTGGGTTTAACTAACTCAAGTTAAGAAAGTTATAATTATTATCATCTAAGCGTTCATAATCTTCTATTCTCTTGCCTATTTTTTACTGTCTGATCGTAGCAGCAAAAAATCTATTTTCCCGTTAATAATTATAATTTGTCAAAATCTTTAATTCGAACGCGGTACTGAAACAACGGGACGGGATAATCACCATCGGTTATTACGGTTCCTTATGAAGCTCAGTGTTCGACTCACTCACCTTTGAACTGATTTAATTACAAAAGAAACAGTGATCGAGACGCAGAATTCCACTCAGTGGCGTACGGGCGATGCCTTAAGAGTCTTACGCTGTACTTTCGGGTCGCTCTCAGGGGTCGACTAAAGCGAGTGTGTGGGCGAAGGAAACATATATATTTCAGAAATCTGCCTAAGGCTTAGCCCCATCCCGTCGTGTCAAGCCACATCCAAAATTCCAAACACACGTGCTTCGATTAAGGCTTGATTAAGATTTGCAGAGCTTCAGCATTTGCCATAAAATAGCGAGCAATTTGACACAAAACCAAATAAATTGTATCACTGTATATCAACATATAAATTATATCGCTGTAATCACAAAACTTCAATCTATTTCCGTATTGTAATGGAATTTTAAGTTATGTCTTTATTTTCGAGAAAATTTAGTCCAAATATAAGGAATATTTTGTTGATGTTTGACCATCAAAACCTTAAAAATAAAGAAGTTGTTTAAAAATATGCTACAATACGGATATAGTATAATCCTTTATTTTTAATTTCCTTCTTTATGTTAAGTGGCTGAACGCTCATTTTGCTACTTTTTTGGACTAATGAAATGGACTCTTAAAAAGATCGAATTTGGTATTTTATTCTGATACTACATACTTTTTATGCCAATACAATCATAATCTGCCTTGTTTGACATCGTAAAGTCATATTCAATGACTGAAAAATACAAGAACCAATAACACCCGAGCCGAAATCGTTATCAGGTGTCACCAAACAGTGCCAAAGGGTTAATATGAAAAAAAACAAAATCTGGTCAAAAGAAACATATCCTCTCCTTACCATTTTTAAAATAAATTGAAAATAGTCGAGATATTTTACTTTGAAACTTAAAAAATGCAACATTTTGAGAGCCGCCGGCTCTTTGATGTGTAAATGTTAATATACCAGGTATTCTGCTAAAAGCGAGGGGTGAACAGCTGCAGGAGGTAGGTGTACATTCCAAAGGAAGTACGGGGGAGTTTCCCAGGAGGTATACAGGATTTCCCAGGAAGTATACAGGATTTCCCAGGATTTATGATGGAATTCCAGGAGGTATGGAGGAGATCTAGGATGAGATAGCTCAAAAAAATACGCATAAAATCACGAATATTGACCTCGTTTTGATTAAAATCACACAATAGGCTCAGTGCATAACAGATAAATTTAAATTAAACCACTTACAGCTTCATTCAGAACCTCGCAATTAGTGGAATAAATTAGTGGTTTCAATTACACTTTATACTTTTTAGTTATCCTAGCAACAGCTTGCGTTAGTCAGTTGTATCCATAGGGAAAGCCTAATATTTAGCTTATAAAACTTTTGATTTCTAACAATTTCTCTTGACGGAAGATTATGAAAGACCAAAATGACATTTCTCGCAAATTTTGAAGTATAATTAGTGGAAAAGTTAAAAGTACTTTTCCTACTAATTGAAAATCTCTATCGTCTATCATCTACCACTAATTTTGACGTTCTGAATTCTTACATTCACATTAAAGGAATAAACTTCTACGCTAATTGAAACTACTAATTTATTCCACTAATTGCGAGGTTCTGAATGAAGCTTACAAATAATTAATTATCACACAATAAAAAAAAATGTATATGTATTGCTCCACAGACAAGAAGAAATTAAAAAAAAAGATCTATAGGAAATATAAACTATTAAAAAATGCATGTTTTTACTACAAACGCGTCGTTTTCCAGTCATTATTTGATGACGTCGCGTCGGTGGGTTCTAAAATCAAAGTTCACATAGACATTCCTTTAATAATAATGACATATAACAGATGCCATTAGTATCCAGTGACGTCATAATGGTTCCCGCGCTTTTGTTTCTGTTTGAATTAGTTTGGCGAGGATTACAATATTTGGTGTATTGCTCGGTGTATTGTTTTTTTTATACAAAAACACATAAATTAAGAAGCTTATTATCTGAAAGCAAAATAACACTGATCTCTCGACTGAACTGCTACAGACTAGGACTGATTTAAAATTGGAAGATAAAATGAATTT
The DNA here is from genome assembly GCF_002938485.1 of Sitophilus oryzae. Lineage (NCBI taxonomy): Eukaryota > Metazoa > Arthropoda > Insecta > Coleoptera > Curculionidae > Sitophilus > Sitophilus oryzae. Next base: position 87,390 of record NW_022147208.1, read on the forward strand.
TAAGGCAGCTCAAAAAATATGTTGAATTGAAGTCCTTGAATTATTTAATACTGTTGCTGAAGGTGCAGGAACCAAGGAATAAATAAAATAACAATAAATTTAAGAATGATGAACTTAGTTATATGTTCCTATTTGGAAGAAAATTTAAAAAAGATTTAAAAAGAAGGTTATATAATTTATGGTATTGTGTGTTTTTTTACGTATTTGGCGTAAATAGGTAATGATGAATAATAGGAAAATTGGAGAACATTTTATTTCAAGCATCGAAGTGAATGCTCATGCTCTGATTAATTTAATTATACATTTTCGAGAAAATCCAAACCTCACAGAGGATATGTTCCTTCCTTTGCTTTTTAGCAGTCAAAGCTGTGACAAAATATTCCGAGCCACAAGGTCCATGACAACAACGCAATCTACGGTAGTAAATTATAGTATTAAAGACATACTGCAACGATTGAACAGAATTAGATCGATTAATAATATTACCCATGATTTAAGAGCTATAATACGTTTCTCAAGAAAATATTTGAAAGAGTTCGTTCTAAGGGCCACAACGATAAACAAATTGAAGCGCAAAGTGCAAATAATGAGGTGAAAGATATTGAAAATGTATTTACTGATCAATACATTGAGAATATTGTGATGGAGTCTTTGTAGGAAGCACTTGCTGTAACTGAAAAGCTGGCAATGCAAGTTTTTTTCATGGAAGTCGACCACTATACCAAAAAATTCAGAAGAACAATCTGCAGTGAGTGATGAAAATGAATCTGTCATTGATGATTCGCAAATAGCCGAAGAAAGTATTTTTGAAAATCAGGAGGAAGAGATAGATGATTTAAGAATAGGAATCGACCAAACTAATGAGCAAACCAAACCAAACCAAACTCTTTTTTATCGAGTCGATTTTGGATACTTTTTTCAACTTTCTGTAAAATTTGAAACTAATTACAAAGTTCGTATGCTCAATAGTATCAGGAATTCCCAAAAAATATATATGGGATTTCCCAGGAGGTATTCTGGAATTCCCAGGAGGTATTCAGGAATTCTTTAGCTATTAGGGGGTTTAGTGTACAGAATTTGGGTCAGCTGTTTACCCCTCGGCTAAAAGTTATAATATGTGATGTTCACTTTAATAGATATATGGGTGTTTGCGCAAGATATGCTCCCAAGTAGCATTTTTAGACACAAAATCGAAACAAAATCTATGCTGAGAACCTATGCTTGTCACATTTTTGATACATATGTTTCGTAACATAAATCGCTTTTTGTTTCGAAACATTTTATCAAAATATGGTTTCGCTACATAAGCTATAACAATAAAGATCTTGGTGTCACAAATTTTTCGAAACATTTATCAAACATATGTGGCTTACATTTACAGATTTGGTACCCGTTTTGTGCCTGAAAAGTTTCCATAATTTATTTGATATTCTGTGAAATGTGAGAACATAACCTTACTTTATTGTTTGGATTTTGTTCTACAGTTTTTGCATTTAAGCATTTTTCAAGCTTTAATAGTACTATAATTACAAAAGCAGAAGGAAGGGCATATGGTGAGTACAAATACAAATATTTTTCTTATGCGATTTTATAATTATTTATTATATACGCATTACAGGGATGATTTGTTTTAGGAATAAATGTAATAACAGCCAGGGCCGGCGGAAGGGCCGGGCGACCCGGGCAACCGCCCAGGGCGCTGAATGTGAGGGGCGCCACGCCAGCAACTAAAATATTTAAAAAAAATTGTTCGTGGTATTTTACTTATAACTGAAAAGCTATCAACTTTTTGTAAATAACCCTTTCTATAATTCTTGTTTTTATAAGTTTTCTCTAAACCAACTGTTTTGGGTCAAGAGCTAGCAAAATTGACAGTTTTAGACTGCTTGTTGCTTAAAATTGCACTTTGTCTACTACCCCAACCCTTTATTTGTTAATGGCTGATCTGCCTTAAAATTATATGAGACAAATATTCATTCGCAAGAAGCTAAATAGGATCCCGATATGCTAATTATCAAAAAAAGCTTGTAAGTTTGCCTCATTAATTTATTAATAGTAGTGGGAAAAATATCAATCTTTTGGTGATTTTGATTGTTCTGGATTGAATATGTAGTAATAAATGGTAAATGGTAGCAAAATCGTAGAAATTTTGGTTGATCCTTATTTTGAAGTCGACAAAACTATCTGATCATACATATACTGATTCTGCACGAAATAATTGATTGTGAAAAAGAAAAGAAATTTTTCTTAAATTCTTATAGAAAAATAATGCCAATTACTTGCAACTAGTATTGCAACTAGTACTTGCAAATAGTAATGTTTTCAAAGATCACTTATAATTATCATTTATATACCGGGTGCGTCTCAAAACTGGCTCACTCCTATTTTTTCAGATGAAAAAACGAGATTTGGTATGTTAGTATACGACATAAATTAGGATTAATTAACGTATTCAATTGTTTTTGATCATTTCCTCTTTCACCGGAAATTAATAAAACTTTTAATTTTTAAATGTCAACCTCAGTATATTTCTACTTGTTCGCCACATGTTCCATTTGAAAAAATTGGCATATGATTAAAAATACGATTTGGGCATCTTTTAACCGGCCTGGACAAGACACGAAAATCATTAGACGATCAAACCTATTTTTCCAAGGCTCCTTGTTTAAAAATTAGTGTTTTTAACACAGCCATGGCACTCTAGATTGAAATTTAAAATACGAATTTTTCAGCAAAAATGTCAAAAGTTGACACATTCTACTCAGAGTGTCATTTGTCATTCTACTCAGAGTGTCATTTTCTATCGAATAAACCAGAAATATACCGACAATGCCATTTAAAAATCAATAGTTTTGCGTTGAAACAGGAAGTGACCAAAGACAATTAAATACATAAATCAATCCTAATTTATGTCATATACTAACATACCAAATTCCGTTTTTTTATCTAAAAAAATAAAATTTTCAAGATGCACCCGGTATAGAAAAAACAACCGTGGACTAAGATTGAACGAGAAGACTTTTGAAGTACCTTTAAGTGAAATTTTGTTGTTAAAGTAGCATAAATATGCTTAATTGTTATGGGAGCATGTTAACTATTGGGGGCGAGGGGCGCCAGGTAAGGTATTTGCCCGGTCTCAATATTTCCTTTCCGCCGACCCTGATAACAGCCACTACCCATACCCAACAGGAGTAAGTGGCATTAAAAATATGAAAGTACATTATTAAATTAAACGGCGAATTTGCTTTTGCCATACATTTTTTGTGCGAGAAAACCTAAAAACCAAGATTTTAAGACAAAAAAATTATGACGGAGGTCTACATTATTGATGGTTGTTTTCGTTTTGAAATCCACACCTAGACATATACTATTTTAGTTTGGTATTTTGTTTCTTCGCATTTAAAAAAAGTGGCTACTGAAAACGGGAACATCTTGGACACAAATTGCAAAAAATGTTTCGAAACATTTCCGCATCGAAACATGCGGAATCATCGAGTGCCACCACATTGGAAACACATGTAATACGTAAGCCATATAAAATATATAGGTTTCGAAATTGTTTCCTATTTGTGGCATACCGATTCCATTTTGTATCAAGAAACAGACACAATTATTGGAAACATTACCTAAAATGTGTCCAAAAATGCTACTTGGACTGGATAAGACACTGTTAAGACTAAGCACTATCAAAATATTTTTACGTTATAACTGTTGAAGAACACGATTGAGAAAATATTTGGCGAAAAAATCTGCTATACTTGTTCATTATTTAAAGTTTTATTATTTAAGTTTACTAAACTGTAAAAAAGGTATTTAAAATAGAAGACTACTTTACTGTTTTACAGTAAAGTAGTCTTCTACAAAAAGACTTAGTTTACTGTTTTTTTCTTGGTTTAAGTTAACTACTGCTCTCCGCCACTGGTTTCTGCTAGTGTTAGATCCCGGCATAATCATAGAGAAAACAAGAAAATTTTTCTGGTCCCGTTGCCGCGATTTTGCAAAAATTGCATCGTGATTTTGCTCGTATGAGGAATTGTAATTGACGGTCTGCGTAGCCTTTTAAGGTATCATTTACGCTGGAAATCAGTTAGATTTTCAATTAAAAACCGGCGAGATTACGTCTAGATTCATTGTTTTATGTTGCGGCCAAAGCGTCCACATTTACAGTTCAAAATATGTTGTTTGAAAAAAAAATTAAAGAAAGTCCTGCATTACTTACTACAGTACATCTGCTGGATCTGTATCTATGAAAGGAATGCGGACAAAAAACATTTAAATAAACAGCAATATATTTTATACGTCGACTTGACGAGTACGTCACCGCAAATCGCTCCGCCCACTCATTTTATTGGCCACTTGCAAATTTATCGAATTTTTATTGATGGGACGCGTCGTCTAATTTTTTACGAAAAACATCGAGAGAATATCGTTTCCCCTCTCACGGATACCCCGTAGCTACAGAACGGACAGACGTACAGTAACATCTACATTCCTTTTATTTGATTGAATTAAAGCTATTAGTTCTTTTATTATGATTTCTACATTGTTAAAGTAAGTTTCCTGTGTCCCATGAATGCTGGAAAATCGTTAATTTGCAGAAACCACTCTTTTTAAGATAGTCTAGACGTTTCAGCAATATGAAATTCCCATTAAAACTAAAAAATTTCGGTCTTCCATTGTCTTTATTTATTTTGCTTACACAACGTTTCGGTCAGAAGTATCAATGACCGTTATCAAGTGTACACTAAACTAAATCCTAAAACTACTGAACTTATATACTAGAGCCGAGAATTCACCCGTGAATTAGTTGGATGCAGTTAAGCATAGGGTTCTCCACTAAGTATACCTGCATTGCATTGGAGCGTTTTATGAGCGGTTACAATATTGTTGAAATTTCCATACTTGGCTTGTTAAGGATTTTATTATTGTTAGAAATGAATACGGCCTCTTTAAATTTGCGCTTTTTCCAATGGGGTTCTTTGTGGACAAACCGAACTTGCTTGGACCACACATGATCTGCAATGCCCGACTTCATTGTTTCACCTCTTTGCGTATGTTTTTAATATTCATCAAGTCGTACATGTAGAGGACGTTTTGTCTCTCCAATATACTCACCGCACTCGCAAGGTAAAGTACGTCTGCTGGATCTGTGTCTATGAAAGGAATGCGGACAAAAAACATTTAAATAAACAGCAATATATTTTATACGTCGACTTGACGAGTACGTCACCGCAAATCGCTCCGCCCACTCATTTTATTGGCTACTTGCAAATTTGTCGAATTTTTATTGATGGGACGCTTCGTCTATTTTTTTACGAAAATCATCGAGAGAAAATCGTTTACCCTCTCACGGATACCCCTTAGCTACAGAACGGACAGACGTACTGTACATGGTAGATGCACTCTTTTTCTTGGTTTAATGATTCCGGTTTTGTTTTTGTTAGGATACTTCTTAGAGTAGTTCCAGACTTAAAAACAGTTTTAATTTTATACTGCTTAGCTATTCGCCTAATCTTCACCGATATCCTTTTCACATATCGAATCGTCAGGAGCGAGAGCATCCTCTTCAGACTGACCCATCAATGAGCCAAACTTGCAATTGGATATAACATTGTCTAGGGATTTTGCAGAGTAACCATTCTGAAGCAAATCGGTTTAATATTACTTAGTTCAGAATTCAGAGATACTTGGTCACTGCATATAGTGATTGCTCTATGACATAATGTTTTAGCTATACTTCTTTTGGTTGCTTCAGAATAGTTCGACTGAGAATTTAAATATTGTCCAATATATCCAGTGGGATAAAAATTAGACTTAAAAATAGTCATTTCACTTCAGGGCAAATCGTTAAAAATATGATGCGGTGACTGTTTAATGAAAATCGTTTCTGCTTTGACTGGAAGGAAAATAGAAATACAACAACATCAGAGTTATGAAAAACCGATATTTATAAGTAAATTTTACCACCCTGTACTCGAAAGTTAAGATGTTTAGAACATGCATTGATATGGAGTTTTTTTCTTAGAATAGGTGCAAGAATCACCCTCTTAAACATTACCATGTCATTAAGAAACACCCTGTATTTTGTAGTGTCTTCATTACATGTATTCTGCATCCGGTTTGCGTTTTACAGGGTGTTTCAAAAAACATGTGCCATCTCTCGTGGAGAGATTCCTCACGTAAAAATAAGATTTATTTTTCATATCAACATAGGTCTGATTCTGCTTTGTTTCCTAGCTACAGGGTGTTAAAGTCTTAATATTTTTTCGATTTATTATAATTTTCTTCCAAGTACTTTTAGCGTTTCAAATGATTTTGAAGGTAAAAGTTAGTATAAATGCGACATATTTTAAGGCTAAAAAAGTGTCGCCATATTCACCAGGGACGTGCATATGGGTTATCACTGGAATGTTTTTTCAAAAAAAGCATGCACGCCACTGATTTTTTTTCTTTTGTTAGCGAAGTACTGTTAGCAATTTAATGCCGATTAAAAGTTGTCTCTTGATATTTTGTCGATTTCGGCCTCCTTGATGTGATAAACGCAATTTTTTAATTTGCCTTGATCCAAGTCTAATAGCAACCTTTAAAAAAAATTAGTATCATCCCTGATATCATTAACTTGCGAGAGTTTTAAATGAGTACTCTTTGATTCTTCATCAAAAAATATGAAAAAAAGTTCTTATAAACATGAGTATGGAAATGCATAATTTTAGAGTTACAGGATGTTAAAACTTTTTAAAATTAGGTATTTTGTAATTATCATTGGCGTAACTACAGGGGTGCCCGGCGGTGCCGAGCCCCCCCACCCTGGTACTGCTAGGCACCCTCCAGAGAATCCTGAATTATGACTTTTGGCTATGTATTAATTTTATTTGCTTGTGATGCAATAAAAATGACGTTTTCTAGTTTTGTTTACATAGTTAATATTATTTTGTTGTGTTCAAAAAAATGTGTTAATTTTTATTTTTTTTTAGAAAATTTGTAGGTATTTAAGTAATCTAGGGAACACGGTTTGATAACCAAATCTATGAAATTTATTGATAGAGGAATTCATGTAAACTTTTTATAAAAAAATGTGTTTTTAAAAGTTACTTTTCATTTAAAAAACAAAGCCCTAGGCCCCCCCCTGGACTCAACCCCAAGCCGCCCCAAGGCCCACCCCAATATAAATTGCTAGTGACGCTAATGGTAATTATCTTAAATACCATAACTTTTTTATTTGAAATTGCTGTAGGTTGGACTAATAGTAATAATAACTAATAGTAATAATATTTAATAATAAATTAGGTAAAATATATAATTTATTAATTTCATTTTTATTTTAATTTTATTAATTGTGATTAATAAAATTGCGTTTATCTATCTATCTATTAATAAAATTGCGTTTATCTCTATCTATATTAAAGCAGGCCGAATTCGACAAAATATCAAAAGATCACTTTTAATTGGCATTAAACGGCCTACTCAATTTTGATATCAAAAGAAAAAAGTCAGTGGCACACATGTTTTTTTTGAAAAATATTCCAGTTATAACACATATGCACGTTCCTGATGACTTTATCGACACTTTGTTAGCATTAAAATATGTAGCACTTATAGTAACTTTTACCCTCAAAATTTCATTCGACTAAAAGTACTTGGAAGAAAATTATAATAAATCGAAAAATTTTTAAGACTTTAACACCCTGTAGCTCCGAAACAAAGCAGAATCGGACCTATATTGATATGAAAAATAAGTCTTATTTTTACGTGAGATGGCACATCTTTTCTGAAATACCCATGGCGGGTAATTATTTTTATTAACGTTTTTATTACAATTATGATATGATTTGATAAATAATTTAGAAATATGTCTGATTTTTTTTATTTCTCGTTATATACCCAGGTTTTTTTCAATAAAAAAAAACAATTTCAATGAAGCTCTTTTAAAAGGTCCCTATTCACCCTTTTAATTGCGTCTTTGGAAAAGTCTAGGTGCGTTTGTTATCCTGGTCCTGTCAAAAATTCGCTGACATTTCAGCACGACTTGTCAAAAGAATGCCTCTACGCGACTAATTTTTTATCGTTAATAATTTCGCGTTCAATGAAGAGTTTTGTTCCATTTTTTGTTTGTTGTAATCGTGCTTTGTAACTTTTCAACATTATGAGCGATGAAATTTTCACCAGGGGCTATCGAGAACTACAAAATGCCAACGGTAAGTGTTGCTATTTTTCATATCTCCCCTGTGACAGATGGTTTTTTTACATTTAGATGGTGACGATGATCTTATGGCTGCCGAAAATCCCAACGATATAAGGCTACAAGGTAAATAAAACATTATATACCACAACATTTTTATTTATTTATAAAAAACTTTACGTCTTTTTGTTAAACTCTTGCACAATATCTGTCGAGCTTTTCACCGATAACGTACGTAGTCGTTCACAAAAACTATTAAAAGAATAATTCTTCTGGAACGTATCTCGAGCAATCTCACCCATAAAAGTCTGCAAGTGTGAGCTTTGCATTAACTTTCTTAACACCTGAGCCAAAGTATTCGGATCTCCTTCAGTTAAAATACCAGTTATTCTGTTTTGAAGCAACTTCGAAGCTATACTTTTATTCACAGCCACGGTAGGCTTTCCCAAACTCATCGCCTTCAAGATAAAGTCCGCGTACACGTCTGATTTTGACGGATGAATCATCACGGCCGATTCCATGATGAGTGTTTTCTCGTGTACGACAGGTAGTTGCTTTAGGATGGTGACCTGTGATGCGCACATACGTTCTTTGGTCATGGATACCAGCTGGTTATAGTACAGTTTTTCGTCTAAGGTCTTACAATTTCCTGCAATGACTAGCTGGAACCTTCTAGTCATATCTCTGTCATCGATCAGCTGTAAAAGTAACTCAAACGCGTCCAAAGCCAATTTGAAATTAGTAGAACGCCTAAATTTCCCGACAGTTAGGAAAATGGTAGTGTTATCAAGAAGGTCTGGAATGATTCTTTGAATCTTTATGGCTGGCTCTTTCCACAAACCTATATCAATCGAAGGGTACAGCACTATGGGGTCTTGGTTCAGTGCTGGAAACGATTGCTTAAATATCTCAGCAAATCCATCTGTTTCGACTAGAATTATATCAGCCAACTTAATCCATTTTGCTTCAAATAACGTGGGAAAGTACTTGGTGTGTTCGCATAATTCTGGATTTTCTCTTATCGACTCCATTAACTGGACATAGAAGAGTTTGTAGTGGCTAAAGAAATGAAGCAAGAACAAAGCTACGAGGTTGATATCCAGAAGGATTAAGGACGGTTTAACTTTAGGTGGGTTAAAAACTATCCTAAAAGCCATCCATGCTGATTTTAAGATCGACATGAATCCTCGAAACAAACCCAGAAAGCTTCTTGGTATCCACCATGCGGAATATTTAACATCGACTTTATTTGAATACTAAAAAAAATAATGTTTTAAACTAATAATTCGTGTATTACATCGAGCTTTGACTTACTTCCAGGTCTTCTATTGACTCTCCTTTGTTATATTGAGTGGTGAACATGGTGACTTTGTATCCTAGACGGTGGTAAGCTAAGGCTAAGTTCAAAATGTACCGATCGCTTTTTCGTTTGGCCAGTTTCTCGTGCAGAATGAGCACGTGGTCTCGGTGGTGTGGAGTGGGCCTGCGCTGCAGCTCCACCATATCAGGCGAAGGCGCGTCCATATTTTGTTACGGGAATATTTATATTGAGACGTCAGATGTCATCTTTGACGTAGAAACGTAACATTTATTCTTGGTCGATGCTAATGGACAGGTTTAAGGTAGATCTGGGCTTACCTGTTGGATTTAGTAAAGGTGTTTAAATTGTTATTAGATATACGTATAGAATAAAAAATAATAATAATTTTACCACATGTAGTCAATTATTTAGTGATTTTTGGAGAATCTTCTTTTAATTGCTGTCATACATTTCGTTGTTGTTATTTTTTCTTCGTTGTTTCTCTGTACTTAGGTTTGGGCGTCTTTATACAGCGTTCGGCAATAGTGCGTCAGGCATCTGTAGATCCTAGAATAAAAAACTTGGGAATTTTGTTTAAGTGTAAACCTATAGTGTGTACTAGGATGTATTTCAGCAAAATATTTTAACTTTTATAGAGCGGCTCAAAAAAGTGTGAATGGATCGAGATGATTTTTTTTTAATGTATCACTTTGTATATTATTGCATTTTGGCTTCCTTTCAGTTCACTTTACATAACGGATTATGTAAAGGTATATAATAATAATAAAGGTATATAATAATATGTGTCGATAGTTTCAGAGATATTAATAAATAACCAAAAAATTTAAGTAACCTTAAGTATTAATTTTTGCGACGTGATTGACAATATAAAAAGTCATTTTAACGCGTTAGCATTAAAGTACTAAAATAGTTGTTATTTTTTGTACAAGACGATAAAAGGGTTTATTATACGAAAAATTAATATTTTTTAATAGACGATAACATTTTATCTTCGACCGAAAAGATTAATTCACAAGCGTGAAATCGCGAGTGAATTAATTTCGGGAGACGATAATGCAATTTTATCGTCGTGTATAAAACAATATTTTTTTCCATAGCGAGTTACGTTTTAAAAAATATTCAGAAATTATTATTTCAAGGAATTTATTACGGGTAGAAAAAATATTGTGCTGGGCTGGCATTGGTTTCTATGTAATTTGACAAATAAATAAAGCTGTCTCCTTAGTTGTCAGTTTTGGGTCAATATTTTTTAAGTCTCTTTCGTGTCGATTGCTGATTGAATTGGAGCCAGAAATGGCCCACAACAAAATAAGTAACTTACCAACAGATATTCAGGCTGAGGCCACAAACGCCATATCCAAATTACTTCCATTTAAATCCCGAATAACTTATGAAAAGGAATACAAAAATTTTCAAAAATGGAAGCAATTAAAAAACGTGCGAGAAGAAATAAAGTTTTTAACCTATTCTCGCTGTTAAACTATCATTTAATCTACCCTTGCGGTTAAAGTACTATTTTATCTACTATTTTTGATAGATATAAGGCAATTTTAACAGTTGCTATGAAATATATATCATTAAACTGACATAAAGTGTCAAACTTAACGAGCGTAACCATAGTTTCTCGATATGTGTAAGTACCGTATGATCGAAAAAAAACGGCGTCCAGTTGGCTGGGAAATGAACATCAATGACATTTCCCATATAAAATGACAGCGATCTTCATTCCATAGCCATCGCTGACGCCGTTTTTTCTCGATCATACGGTATAATTACATACAAGTGCATACAAGGTATGACTTTTAAATCTTTTTATATTATTTGGAAAATTTGAAATTGTTTAAAAATTATTTGTGGCGTTAAAAAAAATAGCACGTTCTATTCGGAGTAAAAATAACTTTTTGTGCCTCGGCTGTATGTCGCTGAAATGTACAATCTCGCCACAAAAAGTGTAATTTTTATTCCTACTAAAACAATATATAGTAAACGCCACGAATGTTTGGGAGTGATTCATCGCTTGATGAAGTTAGAATCGACACGCGCGCTATAATTTTTACATTAAAAACGTAAATGTTTACCGCAGACGTAGGTTTTTAAAGGCCCGGTCTAATCATCTGCCTGCGCTCCTCCTACTTATTCTAAAATGTTAGCGTGATTGACAAAGACGATACTATATAGCGTTTCTTTGATTGATTCGTTTTGGTGTGTCAGTCCATTGGTGTGCTTACAGTGCGACCAATGGGGCATTCCAATTTATATTTATAACTAAATATATGTTTTTACAAGACTTTTGACAAGACTTTGACAGTTTGCTGGAATGCTCCATATTATTGATTATCAACAGATTATATATTGATTATTATCTGACTTGAAACACCACGGCACTGGAATTAAGTTTTTTATGACCTTGAACAGATTAGTTCACATGGTAGCGACCGATGAATTACTCCCAAACTCGTGGCGTTTACTATACTATTTTTAGCCTATCTTAAAAAAAATATTAAAAATATAAGAACTGTCCTGAAATCAAAACTATATACTAGATATTATTTACTTTAGATGGTCTGTACTTACTTTGCTATAAATATGTAATCTTAAATCATACTGGGTGTTCAAAATTCTAGGCCAAACTTTCTAAAATATAAAATAATTTTTCTTCGTTTTTTTAAATGGTTAATAATAAGTGGTTCTGTCTTGCCCTTAACCCCCTTAGTAGCATGCTTAACAGTAGCCCACACGGATACAAAATAAGTCCTAACACCACAATCACGCACAGAGGCGCAACTAGGGGGGGGCCAGGGGGGGCTTAGCCTCCCAGATTTCCAGTGCGTGTCGTATGAAATTGGTTTTAACCCCACATCAATATTAGCTTACAGTGACCTAAGCCCCCCCAAAAGACTTGAGCCCCCCTAAAAGTATATGTCTAGTTGCGCCCCTGATCACGCACCTTTTCTATATGGACGACCTTAAATTATATGCTAGGGATCCCGACCAACTTGGCAGCCAATTAGAAACAGTAGCAGCTTTTAGTGCGGCAGTCCATATGGAACTGGGAATTGACAAATATGCGACGATACATATAACCAAAGGTAAAGTCCAGGATCCGGAAAGTATAACATTGATGGATGGAACATCAATAGATGGAATAGGTATCGAACAAGAAGACAAGTATCTGGGAATTGAACAAGCATTTAACATCAAAGAAACATGAAACAGAGAACGGGTTAAAGAAGAATTTTTCCGCAGGTTAAATGTTGTACAGAGAACCTGTCTGAAAGCAAAAAATTGTTTCGATGCAATCAATACCTGGGCAGCACCTGCACTCACGTTTACATTTGGTATTCTGCCGTGGTCTACCACTGAGCTACAACATCTGGATCAAAAAGTCAGAACACCACTCACTAAATACAGGATGCACCATCCAAAGTCTGCCTTGGAAAGGTTATACTTACCAAGAAGCGATGGAGGAAGATCTCTTATAAATCTTGAACTTGCACACCTGCAGCAGAAAGAAAGCCTCATCAAATATTTTCATGCGAAACGCTCTACTACCATACAAGCCATCATCAAAGCAGACAAAAATCTGAGTGCACTAAATCTAGCGCAACAACTAGTAGAAACATACAGAGCAAGGAGACAACAACTAAAATCAGATTGGGCGCAAAAAGCACTCCATGGGAGGTTCGCTGCCAGTATTAAAGAGCAGGATGTATGCAAGACCATGTCAGTCACCTACCTGAAGCACGGATACCTCTTCCCAGAAACAGAAGGAGCATTGGCGGCGATACAAGACCAAGTAGTACCTACAAGAACATATAGAAAATACATACTAAAAGAAGACGTACCGTCAACAACAGTCGGTGAGGTTGCCCTGCTCAAGAAAGTATACAGCATATCATATCAGGCTGCACATCACTAGCATCAACCACATACCTTAGCAGACACGATAACATGGAGAAAACTTTACATCAAGCACTATGTCTTATACACAAACTGCTACAAACCTACACACCGGACTACAAATACACACCTTTGACAATACTACAAAATACCAGCTACAAAATTTTATGGAACATGGATATCATTGCTGATAAGCCAGTGCATCATAATCGCCCAGACATGGTTTTCCAAGACATAGCAGCGAAAAATGTCACAATAATAGACTTTGCAGTTCCATTAGACTCCAATATGACACGGATGTATGACGAAAAAATATCTAAATACCAGGAACTGGCAACTGAAATCAAAAAGCTATGGAATCTAGCTAAAGTTGAAATTGTACCAATTATTATATCAGCTAACGGACTAGTACATAGAAATATGCAAAGCCACCTAAAAAATCTACAAATCCCGACCAGCACAATTTTGGCGATGCAAAGGGCTGTGGTACTCGGCACAACATCTCTAGTACGAAAGGTTGAAAACCTGTGATGACAAAAAAAAAGTAATGAATTTTTATTATTAAATAAAATATACATCCTGTATATTATTTTTTCAATCGATGGAGAATTAAAAAATGAATATTTTTTGTATTTAAAGTATTTCAAAATTTTTAACGGTTTTGCTGATATTCGCGGTTTTATATATCATATGGCATTTTCCACAGTAAATTTTTATCAAAGCCACCCAATGATTTTCTCTCGTATTTTTACCGGACTTTATTTTCTTTGCCTAATTTGTTCATGATTTCTACTAAGTGTTTGTATACTTTCAGACATCGAACAGCAACTGGAGATGGCCGAGTCTCGATGTAACACCTTAAAAGACCAGCTGGATTATATGAAACAAATGTACGGCGGCAACAAAAGTTCCAACAAATCCAGAAAAATATCTAACGTAGCCAATCTCTCCAGTAATAATTAAATATTCCGTTTTACTTTGTTTTAATCAAACATTTGAACGTTACAGATCATTCTTCGACTAGTAACGAAGAAACAACTAGACCTATTTCCGTGAAAAAATCAGGTCCAAGTCGTCAGAAGTCCAACGCCATCGAAACCGACAATTCTGGGGCTGCGGTGAGGACCATCAACAACATCCTGAACGGTATTACGAATTCGGTGAACAGATTGTCTGAAATTCACTCTCAGATCACTACTCCTCGAGCCAAGAGCGCTACTAGTGGTAATGAATGTAACTTTAATTGTTTATATCGTATGATCGGAGAAAAAAGGCGTCAATGACGGCTGGCGAATAACAATCGATGATAATTTTGGCGAGGTCGAGCCCTAGATGTCATTTAGCTTGCCCGTACACTTCATTATTGTTTAATGGTGCTTACTGCATACATACATACATACATACAGCCGTTACTCGCTGACGAGTATTCGACACACATAAAGAAGATGGTCACGCAAGGCGTTTTCTTTCACGAGCCTGTGACTGAAACGCCTGATACGTGATGTTATCTGCCTACCGCACTCCGGACATTCAAAAATCTCATTGCTTTGTTGCCTCTTTACTTTTTGGTTGCCGCTGTTAACTGAGTTTACAACTCTTCTCCATTGAGTTCTATTGTGAGCTGCTTTTTCCCACTCATTCTGCATGTTAATTCCCTTTAAGTTTTCGTGGAAAATGTCCTTGTACTTTTTCAGTTGTCCACCCGGCCTCCTCTTACCGTCTACAAGCTCACCGTAAAGCAGAGATTTTGGTATGCGGGTTTCTTGCATTCTGCATACGTGACCAGCCCATCTTAAGCGGGATTTTGTGACCATAACTTCAATACTCTCGCAGTTAGCTTTTTCAAGGACCGTTTGAGACATAGTGGAACCACCGGACTCTTTAGAGTTGTCTAAGGTATCTCTGTTGCAACTTGTTTAATGCGTTCATATGTCGGCGGTACGGCACCCAGGTTTCGCTCCCATATAACATGGTGGGGATTATAATTGCTCGGTACACTGCAAGTTTTGTTTTTGTACTCAAGTCATGATTGTAGAAAACCCTGTCTTTTAATTTCCAGAATGCTCTTGAGGCGCTACTAATCCTGTGCTGAATTTCAGAGTCAATATTGGCCTTTTCCGAAATCAAACTGCCAAGGTAATTGAATTCCGCCACATATTCCAATAGTTCTTCTCCGATTTTTATAGCATTGTTGTGATCTTCCGGGGGAGTGCACATGATTTTAGTTTTGTCGATGTTTAGCTTACTGCATTAGCGTAACTAGCAGTTCATCCTGGAGAGGGGAGGCTAGGGTTGAAACCAGGGGGGGCCTAGGGATATTGTTCTTTAAAAAAATGAAGATGAATATCATTAAAAATAAATACATTTTTTGAATTAAACGTTTACATGAATTTCTCTATCAATAAATTTGATAGACTTGGTTATTAACCCATGTTCTTGTGGATTACTTAAATAGCTACAAATTTAAAAAAATAAAAACTCACATTTTTTGAACAGAGCAAAATCTTCTTCTTCGGGTTCCATCTCCTAATGGAGGTTGGAAATCATCATGGCAATTCTAACCTTGTTAACGGTTGCTCTGAATAACTGGTTTGAAGTCATTCCAAACCATTCTCTAAATTCTTGAGCCATGATGTTCTTCTTCTTCCTTGGCTCCTTCTGCCCTTTATCTTTCCTTCTATTATGTTCTGCAGCAGGGCATATTTAGGTCCTCTCATTATGTGTCCAAAGTACTCAAGTTTTCTCTTTTTAAGGGTGTTAATCACCTCTTCGTCCTTCTGAATTCTGCGTCGCAGTTCTACATTTGTAACCTTGTCAGTCCATGCAATCCTCAGCATACGCCGGTAACACCGTCTCTCGAATGCCTCAAGCTTCTCCATTTCGGTCTTTTTAAGTGTCCAAGCCTCTGAACCATAGAGTAGAGTTGCAAATATGTAACCCCTTAGCATTCTTAATCTAAGCTTTAAGTTGATGTCTCCACTGCAGAGACATTTTTTGAGTTTTACAAAGGCTGCTCTGGCTATTTCTATTCGAGCTTTTATTTCTGCTGATTGATCCAAGTTTTCGGTCAAAATAATATTAACTAAACAAAAATGGAAAAAGTCATTTTTATTACATCACAAGCAAATAAAAATTAATGTTTAGTCAAGTCATCGTTCAGTCAAAATTCAAGATTTCTCCCGGGGGTGGGGTGCCCAGCTAGCAGTACCTGGAGGGGCCCGGTACCCCTGTAGTTACGTCAACGGCTTAATGCCAGTTGGCCTTAAGAAGGTTGTAATTTATTTTTATATTGAGTAAACATTTTTAAATGGTGTAGTTTAAAATTCGAGAAAAAAATATTTTTTTGGAAATGTGTTTGTGTGTCTCGAAATGTTTTAATTTATTTTAGTCTTTCTATAATTATTAGTATAGAAAATCTAGGAACTAGTGGGGTTGCAGTCGGAAGTGTTTGTATATTGGTTGTATATTAGTATAAATAGTATTAATTTTTGACAAGTTTTGACAAGTTATGTCAATTTTTAGTAAATAACGTCTAGAGATTGGTCTCGCCAAAATTATTATCGATTGGCATTTCCCAGCCATCTTTGACACCTTTTTCATACGGTATATTTCTAATGGACTTTTCGAATATTATTTTCCTCATCTCTGAGACTTATCAGATTAAATTGAAACTTTACCCACTTATCAAAGACATTATTTGATAATAAATACAATAATTTCGTAAGCTTTCAATAAGTGTATATGTCAGGGTATCCCATTTTTGTGTGTTTTGCAAAGTTTCTCCTTTATGAGTAGAGATACAACGACGCAGTGTTCACACTACTGTGCTACTTTTATGAAACTAAAGATAGCCTTTTTAATCCTTGAAATACAGGGCGAATTTTAAAATGTTGTATTTTTCGACCCTCTTTGTATCTTGGTTGGCTTATAATTTATTCTAATAAGACTCTATTCTAAAAGTTCATAATAAGGTAAATAAAATAAAAAATAATATACAGGGTATTCCATTAAAAAAACATAAGTTTTCACCTTTTCGATAAGTTATAAGACAACCGAGATAGGAAGAGGGTCGAAGAATGCAATATTTTCAATTTTGCCCTGTATTTCATAAACTACGAGGTCTAGGACAAATCTGTGTATAGCATCTTTAGTTTCATAAACAGTAGCACATTAGTGCAGAAACCGTATCTTGATATCACTACTCATACACCTGTAAAACACACAAAATTGGGAAACCCTGTACAGGGTGGCTCGAATTCGACGCTCATCACTGGGATTTCGGAAACCGTAAGAGATACAGGATCGGTTAAATGGAGGCAAAGTTGCGCAATTTGACGCTCAATAAAATGCCGTATTGCATTTTGAAAAATTCCGAATACTTCCGAATAT
Source organism: Sitophilus oryzae (assembly GCF_002938485.1). Taxonomy (NCBI): domain Eukaryota; kingdom Metazoa; phylum Arthropoda; class Insecta; order Coleoptera; family Curculionidae; genus Sitophilus; species Sitophilus oryzae. Next base: position 105,179 of record NW_022147208.1, read on the forward strand.
ATTCGAAAAAAAAACGGAATTTTCAATTTTGTTTTCTATTGTTTCCTGGCTTTATTTGTTAAGATAACTTAAAATAAAAAACACATTTTTATGACCATTTTTTCTGCTTTATAATTCTGTGTGATTAAATATTGACTCTGACGTTTCGGCTTCTGGCGGCCATCATCGACTTTTTTTTTAAATACGGACCTGATTTTTTTTCAATTTAATTAAATTCTTTTATCACTCTTAAAACAATATATGACTATACTTTGATATTTGCCGACGTTTCGCACAGAAAATTCTATCATCAGAATATTTTATGCAAAAAAAAAATAAAAAATAAAAATGCAATACGGCATTTTATTGAGCATCAAACTGCGCAACTTTGCCTCCATTTAACCGATCTTGTATCTTTTACGGTTTCCGAAATCCCAATGATGAGCGTTGAATTCGAGCCACCCTGTACACGTAGATACTTCCCATTTTAGATTACCAGAAAGATATATCTGCAAAAGACTCAGGCACAGGAGACGGACATAACGTAATCATCCCCGAACTGAAACTAAGCCGAACGTCTATAGAACCGATATCCAGAGGCGTCAAAAGGAAATCGAACAAGAGCAGAACCTCGTCCCAAATCACCTTCAAAAGAACCTCGAAAATCGAGAAGAAACCTCGAACGAATATCTCGAGAAGCTCCGGCGTTCTCGAAAAGAAGTCCTCCACCATAGTTAAAAACAAGTACTTTAGTAAAATCGTGCAGAAAAGCAATAAACTAGTTGAAATTTATCATAACACCGCTATAAAACTAACCGATTCGGACGACAGTAATATGAAGAAATCCAGACAGATTGAAGAAAAAAGTCAGAGAGGGAGTTGTGAGGTTCCTCCGTTGAATATCGAAGACCCTGAGATGAAAACGTTTAAAAATACTGTATCGGAGCAAAGAAGTCTGGCTAAAACTTATTCAGGTTACCGTCAAAACGGCTTGACCGGATATCCTAACAATGAACTTTATTACGATGTGTCCCAAGCACCCAGGACTCTGAGTTGTTGCTACAGCAAGAACTACGAACTGCCTACGGTGGCTTCCAGAATGAAACAGGTGGCTAAAAGATACTTGGGAACGTTGAATATCAAAACTATTCCGTTTTGTGCTGCCATTTCCACCACGCAAAGTCACAATATCGGCATAAATATTCAGCAAGTGATGAATATCATCAAGAACAGGCAGCCCATTAATGGGATTTCGCCAACGTTGGCGCATAATATTGGTTTAGCAGCTGAAAAGATGAACTGTAAACCGTTTTCGGTGTTGGTTTCGACGATAAATTCCAGGATTTCGTAAGTGGGGTGATGATTTGGGTTTGAGGAGGAATAAAGTGGGTTTATTTTTTGATAGGCAAGCCCCTTCGAGATGTCCGTTATCGAAAACGTACTTGAATTTCCAGCAGTTGCAGGAACAGGCGCGTAATATACCGAACGAGGTGATAGAGGAAGCTGACGAGGATATTGTTGAGACTCCTGAAGCTAAGGTTGTAACAATAACAGGTATTTTATTTACTCCTACTGTTACTTTTTTTATGAATATTAATGCTGAATACCCCACCGCTGCCACCAGATGCATTTAAAGCACACACATAATCCCACACTACAGTTTATATCAAATAAACTTTAAATCACGTGATTAAGCTTGACCGGCACAGCGTTGCTCATTTTTATATATTTTTTTTTTAATCGAAGTATTTTATAAAACAAAAATAAATTAACTATAAATATATAAACAGTTATTATTTACATCAACAAAACTCACCTCCTTAAGAGAACTTAAGGGACATAAAAGGCCACTACTACCGCTTTCCCGTTCGAAGTATTCTAGAAAAGTTCCGATGAGTTTTTTACGGCTATTAAGCTTGTACGTTTCGCACTAAAAGAGGTGGTTATTCTTGATTTGATATCATAAGATTTTTTAATTAAAGAATACTATTTTGTTTTACTTGCAAACACTATTTTCGCCAGGACCTTCGGGAGATATGGAGGTGAAAACCAAAAACATCCCTGTATGGAAAATGGAAAGAAACGACAATGGAGAACAGTGCACGTGCGTACCAACCAGCAATATAACTTTCCAACAAGTGGCATCGAGGTATCAGAGAAATATGAGACCATCCTCTGATAACCCTCACTCACAGGTAATATAAATTTTATAATATACAGGGTGCTACAACTTCGATATTACGGTACGAGCATTGGTATCTCGGTAACCGTAATAAATACAAACATGGTTAAATTGGGGTAAAGTTGCTCGTTGGGATGTTCACCAAGATGCCATCAAAAAAGTTTTTCAAGATTTGCTTTTCAAACTTTCATGATTTGCGGGGGCATTACTTGGCGTCATTTTTAATAGTGAAATCAAAATTTTGAACATGTACTATAAAGAGTACAAAATACATTCGGAGGTTTACGAAAAAGATATGTTCAAAGAGCTATAAATAAAATTGAACAAATAATAAATTCCTGCAATATAGGGAGGGTGGTAACACTTTCGAACATGTAGAGCATTAGAAACTAGTTTATAGAAGTTGATTTATTTATAATAACTACGATTAATATTATGCATATTGTTACAATAATATTATTATATATACAATAATTAATTCACAATAAAAAAAGTTACAAATAATATCTTTAAATTGCTGACCTGGATTCTTGGATATTATTTATTTGAATCTTTCAATTAGCATGATTTTCCTTATTCAATGTTAATTAGCGCTGATGAATTCTCTTGCGATGAATAATATACGCAGATTAAATTATTTAAAAAATCCGGGTTGGACTTGAAATTATTTTAAATAATAATTAAATAGTTTTGTTGTTGTTAAGGTACCCAAAGCAAAAAAAGGATAAAGTGTGGCATATCATTGTACTCAGGAGACGGAGTACTCTCAAAACCTCAAATAAAAAATGCAGGTCCCTATTTAAAAAAATTAAGTTGACATCTGTATCTCACAAATTATATCAACTAATTTAAATCTAAAAATATCTTCAGATAGCCCTAATAAAGTGGCTATGAGAATGTGCAATTAGTTTTTTGATTTTCTAACAAGTAACAGGAAAAAATAAAATTGATTTTCAAAAAAAATTTTTTATTTCAAAAAACTCAGCAATTCTTGAAATTTAAAAAAAAATCTGATGGCATCTTGGGCTGTATTCCGTTGCAAAACCAGGCGAACCAGACCGGTAAACAACGGTAAAGAGCGGTTCCTGAAAAACATCGGTTTGATACGGAACGGTTTGGTAAAATACTGGAAACGTCAAATGTTGAAGTTTTCTAAATTTCAATACCTCTATTATAAAATTTATCTTTTATGCATTTTTAATGTAGGTACCTATTCTTTGTTTTTACGTTTGCTTCTTCTTTTCAATAGAGTTTAATACCGAAAAGTACTTTATTAATAAACTGTTAAACTCGTTAGACAGCTCAAGTGAAGATTTGCATTTCCAATATTAAAACAGATCATTAATAAATAAACAAATCTAATCAATATTTATATTTTTGTAGCTTAAAAACATTCACGATTACTTGTTGTCTTGTTTTTCATGTTTTCTTTAAATGTTCCTAACTATAAGAAACAATGGCTGCATGATAGGTTTAAATGGCCCTAAAAAGTAATTCTATTTAGTTAATGAAATTTATTTACCTTTATTGCCTACATCCATTGCTTTTGGATGTAAATACAAAATATTATTACAAATTTTAGAAATTAAATGTGAATTTCACTCGAACTTCCAATATTTCCTTGATTTCTGTCACATAAATGACATTGATTGACAAAGAAAACCAGAAAAACCAGCCTTGTCGCGCTGGTTAGTTTGGTTCTGGTTTGGTCATAGTTTGGCGACAGTTATAACCGAATTTTTCAGGAACCGTGTTCCGCAATAAGAATATTTTCAGGAAACCGATAAAAACGGAACATAAAACCATAACCAAGGTAAGCAACGGAATACACCTTTGGTGGACCATAACCCTGTATAAATAAAATAAATCTCCACCGCAGGTTATAAGTACTCAGCCAAAACCCAAGGTAAAACTGTACAAGTCGGCGAGGAACAGAGTGACGAACAGAGCCTCTAGCATGCACTCGGATGTTCAGTGTCAAGGCGTTCACAACAGCACCGAGACAGAGAACGAGACGCAACTCCAAGGAAAAGAGAGAAATTTAAAAGAAGTACTGACCAATCTTCATCACGATTTTGAGTGTTTAAATACGTAAGTTTCAAAATTGTAACTTTCAGGTACCTTGTGAGTGCGGTGAGTTGTTTATTGGAAAGACAAAACGTCCCCTAAATGTACTACCGTTTATTGAAAGAATTGGGAAGATACACAACCTAATGGGTGAATTCGTGACAAGGCTGATTTGATTTCCCCTTACGTCTCAAGTGCTGTACGGTGGAGACACCAATCGTTCTGCGGCCAACGCTTAAAACACTTATTTTCTCTAATTCGGCCAGCGAAGGCATATTGAAGACGGTGTGGATCTGAAAGCGACAGTGTTTCCATATTAAAATGTGTAGTATCTGTAATACGTTTGACGAAAATATCTTTGAATGAAAAATCCGCGTTTATGTATTGAAAATTTATTCGTGTTAAACATAGAAAAAACAACAAAAATAAAAATACTTTTATAGGTACTGAATATATCGGATGATTGAAAAAAGGCGTTTAGGAAACGTCTTCGAAATGACGATTATTGACATTTACCATAATATTTTACATATGAAATAACAGCGATCTTCATTTCCAAGCCAACTCTGACGACGTTCTTTGTTTAATCATATAATATTATATTAAATTGTTTAATGATAGAAAATCCGTATTATTAACGTACTGTACCCAAAATCCGTAAACCTATGGATTAATCCGTAGTTCTGGCAACACTGTCTCCGGCAACCACTCACTCTGTCGACTGAAAGCAGTACTACGATACAGTATTCTTTATCCGCTGCGCGGTAAACGACTATCACTTAGATTTTTGACCGAGATCTACCGCACGCTACACAACCAACTATTTTTCAGTCTTTTTCGATAAATCACAATAGTTTCACTGTTAATTTAAGTTCTGCTACAAAATTTCCTTCTAGGTTTACTACCTTTAAGCAACTATCAGAAGTAGAATAAATAATAAGTAACATAAAATAAGCTTAAGTAAAGACTGACAAATCCACAACATTTCAAATTAAATTCATATGCATAGATAAAAGAAAATAATCTACTTTTAAGTTAGATATGAAACTTAATAGTAAAATTTTGGGTCAAAGCGCCCCTCCGTGTTTTTAGTACAGACTAAGTTTAACCTTCGTTTAACCCAGCACCTTCGCCTTTTCTGCTGTAAACGTTTTTTTTTATGTTTATATTTGAATTCGAAGGATTTATTTTTAAAGTTATACTGATATATTAGTATATCAGAGTAACTTTAATAAAACATAAGAATATATATATATATATTTTACAGTTTATTTTTTTATTTATTTTATAGTGTTTCATGTAAATGATCGTAAGTCGACTGGCTGTCTAATGAATAGACCTAGATTTATAGATTTTAAAGCCAACGAAAAAAAATCAAACAACGAATACATACCATATATTTTTCTTTTATCTAAGATACATACCATATCGTCTTTTGGAAACATGTGCATTTTTGCAGTTTAGTTAGTTTCTTTGCAAGATGTAACACAACAAGAAAACACCATTTTTCGAGTTAATAAATAATAAAACTATTTCTGACTATGATATTTAAAATTTAGATAGATAGAAAATTAAAAAACAAACCAGTATTTACAGACGCAGGCCCAAATTCAATAAAAATCAAAATTTTTCTCTGCGAAAATCAGGCTTTTTTCATTGAAATGGTATTTTTTGATTTATCAGCAATCATTGTCCAGTTGACAATATACAGGGTGTTTTCGAATTAGTCTAAAAATATTGTGGTGTGATTCCTCATGTGTTCTTAAAACAATTTTTATATAACCATTAGGTCTAAAGTAGTTCCTTTCTGATCTACAGGGTGTTAAAAATTAAAAAAAAAATGATTTTTTTGCTTAACATAAATGGTACACCACTGCTTTTTTAAAGAAAATATATTTTTTTCTTGACTGGCCATCCTTTTTCAACAAAATTGATCTTTTGAGTTTTTCTTGTTCATCAAACGGTTGTCGAGAAAAAAAAATAATTATTATTTTTCAGTCTTTTTCGATAAATGACAATAGTTTCACTGTTAATTTAAATTCTGCTACAAAATTTCCTTCTAGGTTTACTACCTTTAAACAACTATCAGAAGTAGAATAAATAATAAGTAACATAAAATAAGCTTAAGTAAAGACTGACAAATCCACAACATTTCAAATTAAATTCATATGCATAGATAAAAGAAAATAATCTACTATTAAGTTAGATATGAAACTTAATATATATAATATATATATATATAAATATATATCCGCGTTTATATATACAGACTAAGTTTAACCTTCGTTTAACCCAGCACCTATCGCCTTTTCTGCTGTAAATATTTTTTTTATGTTTATATTTATATATATTCGATATATATATATTTTTAAAGTTACACTGATATATTAGTATATCATAGTAACTTTAATAAAATATATATAGAATATATATATATATATATATATATATATATATATTTTACAGTTTATTTTTTTATTTATTTTACAGTGTTTCATGTAAATGATCGTAAGTCGACTGGCTGTCTAATGAATAGACCGAGATTTATAGATTTTAAAGCCAACGAAAAAAAATCAAACAACGAATACATACCATATATTTTTCTTTTATCTAAGATACATACCCTATCGTCTTTTGGAAACATGTGCATTTTTGCAGTTTAGTTAGTTTCTTTGCAAGATGTAACACAACAAGAAAACACCATTTTTCGAGTTAATAAATAATAAAACTATTTCTGACTATGATATTTAAAATTTAGATAGATAGAAAATTAAAAAACAAACCAGTATTTACAGACGCAGGCCCAAATTCAATAAAAATCAAAATTTTTCCTGCGAAAATCAGGCTTTTTTCATTTAAATGGTATTTTTTGATTTATCAGCAATCATTGTCCAGTTGACAATATACAGGGTGTTTTCGAATTAGTCTAAAAATATTGTGGTGTGATTCCTCATGTGTTCTTAAAACAATTTTTATATAACCATTAGGTCTAAAGTAGTTCCTTTCTGATCTACAGGGTGTTAAAAATTTAAAAAAAAATGATTTTTTTGCTTAACATAAATGGTACACCACTGCTTTTTTAAAGAAAATATATTTTTTTCTTGACTGGCCATCCTTTTTCAACAAAATTGATCTTTTGAGTTTTTCTTGTTCATCAAACGGTTGTCGAGAAAAAAAAATATAATTATTAAGCCCGCCTTAATCCGTTTTCTAACGATTTTTTATTTTTTAGATTAATTAGGAATGTCCCTGTATATGCATATCACAGGCAACCAAATAAACCTTTGAATAAGAAGACTAAGGAAGGAGCATAATGCTATCCATGTATTCATGCATGGTGGGCGGAAAAAGCACTCTAGGGTGGGGATCCTTGACAGTTCTGTTTGACGATTTTGACACATTTGAATTTGATTTGAAATTTTGTGGATTTGTCAGTCTTTACGGAGCTCATTTTATGTTATTTATTATTTATTCTACTACTGATAGTTGTATAAAGGTAGTAAATCTAGATGGAAATTGTGGCAGAACTTAAATTAACAGTGACACTATCGCGATTTATCGAAAAAGACTTTAAAATAGTTGGTTGTGTAGCGTGCGGTAGATCTCGGCAAAAATTGAGTGAAATAATGGAACAACTTTTCGCTAGTAAGTGAATATATAATATACATACGTGTAGTAAACCGATCATTTATGAAATTCACTTAGATTAACTAAATTATATCTTTTTCTTGCATTTTAGCTTTTATTTATTACTTGTCAAAGATTAGATGTCAAAGAATTTAGATACGTTAATTTGACTTACCTGCTTCAGTAGCGTATCGGATGTTTGTGTTAATAAATACTTATTATAACTTATCTATTTTTATTAGAATTATATATTTTTATAACAATTGTAATAACTACCAACATTTATTCACAACGTAAAATAAAACAACAAATTATTGAGTCTACCCCACGTCTACCCTACATCATAGTTTTACATTTTTTAAATAAAATTAGAACGACACTGATAAACCGGAATTTAAGTCGGCCATATTTGAGACCCATCGCGGTGTACCTAAGATTTTTGATATGCTCCTTCCTTAGTCTTCTTATTCAAAGAAATAAACTAGTAACCTCTAAAAATTATTTTCCTACCAGTAGCGACATACCGTGTTTTTAGTATGTACTAAATTATTTTATCAAAATTTCACCATATAAGTTTCCAGGCAATGTTCAAATGTGTCAAATGAATCGTCAAACAGAACTGTCAAGGAGCCCTTTGTCCGTCTACCGTGCATGAATGCGAGTCCGACTCTTATAGTTGTCCGTTTTTTTTCAGATATCAAAACTATTTATAATAAAAATATTTTTTCTACGAACGTCAAAAAATGACAATGCTTATTTCGCACACTGCATGTAAATAATATGGGATTTTGGAATTTTGATTTTTGGAAAATGAAGAACTAAATCATAACTAATTATTTACTTCGAAATATTCAAGAATAAAAAAATAACAAATATCAAACTTAACACTAATGCATATTCTAGTTATTATGTATAACATTAACACTACCTACTAGTACGACTAGTAATACATGAACCAATATTTAATTCCAAACCAGATAGTTCTGATTTTGCTTGAGATATGGGGGTTTTGAGACCTGAGACACTATCCAATTTTGATGTAGAGGTACTTGATCCCGGTATTTGACACTTTAAAATTTTAGTTGATATTTGAATTTTATTTTTGATAGTATCCTCGACGTATCCCTCGGCCACTGTCGAAGATACATCCTCCGTGGCGCTTCAAACTAAATATATCACCCCCTACATTAGCAAGGAGTGTGGCTGAAGTTTTTCCGAAACAATGCCCAGTGTAGGCCTCACAATCTGGCAGCTTCAAGTGTTTTTCTATCATGCTAGGCATCTTACCAATAGAATTTATGCCGACCACTTGGTTAACACATCTTTTATTTTGATATTTTAAAAACAATCTGCCACTGGTAGCATTTCTTGGACGAAGAGCTGCATATTTTCAGTAAATCTCAATATAAAATTCAAATTTGACACTGTAAAGTATCGGTCTATGTTTGTTTTAGTATCGGGTACTTTAACAATCAAAATTGAATCTTTATCTTCTATGTTATCGACCGTCATTTTAGTAAGTTCCTCACGGCGGCGCGGCGGCGCCAAGCACCAGAAATACCAAGTATTAGAACGACCTAAAAGGAAATCGATGATAATGTTCAGTTATAAAAAAACATACATTCCAAGCTAACGCTTTTTTTTCGAAGCAATAATATAATAATAATAATTTTTAGGGATATCCCAATTTTAATATTTGCAGAAGAAATGTTGTTTGCAACTAGTGCGCGAACTACTTTGGTGATCTCGACTAATTTTTCAACCAAAAACCAAAAATTCAAGTATCGATCACCAAAGTTGCCCTTTGCGCACTAGATACAAAAAGAACTATTTTATGAGTGAAATAAACTCTTTCTTTAATTTTTTGCAGACGGTACGACGAATTGTGCGCCAAAACCACCACGGAAAACAACGAAGAAACCATGAAGGAACTGGAACGACTCGAGACCGAACTGACGAAGAAAGAAGAGGAAATCACCATGGTGATGACGTTGTATAAGGAGGTGATGGCGCTGAAGCAACAGGTGAAACAGCTGAAGGAGAAGAGGAGTCAGGCGAGCATCACCACGAAGGAGACCAAGACGAAATTCAAGGAGTACAACAATCCGGAGGCGGCGTTCCATTTGACCAAACTCTTAAAACAAATCCAGCATTATCAGATGAGGTACAAATCAAATTTGGGTGCAGATTAAATAGTATTTAAAATTACACAATGGTGTTTTTTTTACTTTATGTTTTTGATTTTTTTAAGTACATGATTTTCTGCAAAAAAGATTTTTTTAAAATCGCAGAATATATGACGGAGCAAAAAATGTTTTTTGGTATGCCATGTTTTGTTCTGATTATACTCTTCTTTACCGATGCATGGGTTGAAATTATCGCTAAGGGTCTGTCCAGTGAGGTAGGTTTCCTGTGGACTGGTGCCAAAACCTTTGTTTTTTGATACTCTTATATCGTAGATCATTGATTTCGTATAAGAAATTAGAGGTGGGCAAAGATTGAACGAGTCGTTCATTTGAACGAGCATTAAAAATGAATCGTGAGATTCGATTCGTTGCTTGCAATCCGGTTCGTTCAATTGAATCATGGCCAGCACGGATCCATAAGATTTGAATGGTGAGCCGTAAAAAAGAATTGTGAGAATTGAATCGGATGACAATGCGATCGTTCGTTTCTACGGTGCGGCGCACAGTGGATCGAGGTATAGCGATATAGCGGTCATAAATGGAAAAAAATACTTTAATAAGTAATTTGTAGCCCAGCTGCTTTATTTATGGCGAAAAGAAAAATATCAATAGATTTTTCTATAATTTTAATTGAATTTTAGCAAAACGCCGGTCTAATTATGACTGCAAAAATTATTTTTTTGTAAAGTGTGTCACTTAATAATATCGGTAAAGGTACACACCTGTAGATTTACCGTTATCGCTTAGTAATGATTTCTGGTGAATTCCAAAAAATGTTTTTCTTACATTAACAGCCCCACGCCCCACGGTGGAAAGACCCAATATAAAATGTTGGACATTGACTTAAAAATAAAATTTTAAATTAAATAATTTTGGTAAAAGATTTGAATTACTTAAAGTCCAGACCGTTATATTTTATCCAACTCAAAAAAATAGTTTTAATTATATGTCTGTTTGAAAAGTTTCAAATGAAGATATTACACTGGTATTCATTTCTTGTGAAACAACCTAGTTTTATAAAAACTGGCAAAGACATTAATAATTTTTTTTAACCATACATATTAGTGCAAACGATTGTTTTCACTTTAAAATAAAAGATATATATAGTCACAAAAGTTTGGGAGAACAATTGTATATAAGAGACACATAAACATTTTTTTGCTGCTAAATACTATATTTAGTAGCAAAAAAATGTGTATGTAGAAAAATAAAAAAATGGCCAAAGTTGGCCAAGACTTTATATATATCACAAGGTAGATTAAGCCTTTCTAATAACGAAACTAATTTAACATCTTGCCCCAGCTTGCCCCCCTCTAAAAATTTCCATTTAATATATTACTAATACATGCTATACTAAAATCAAAAACCTTTTCAATTCCAATAAATTAATTTAAAATTTTTAGAGTCAAATTATCTTTATTTTTTTATAAATTTATTAATATTTAATTATTAATTGGATAAATACAAAATGACGCTAAAATCAAAAACAGATACAGGGTGCTACAAATATATGGAAAACTTATAAACTATTGGAAAAAGAAAGAGGGTTAAAGTGCAGTGTTGAGGTTTTGTTTGTAATAAAAATATTCTAGTGCGTTGATTTACTGTTATATTCTTTGCTTATAATAAAGTTATTGTACAGGGTATCCCACTAAGAATAGCTCTCGGCTATATCTCGGAAAGTATTAGCCGTGAGGCTTGCGGAAAAAATATTCATAACTAAAGAGACCATGAGAAAATGCTGGAAATTATTTTCAAATTTGTAGAATGGCCGCTAGAGGGCGCAACTGCTATAAAAAATAAGAAAATGGAGTTTTTACACAACTTTGCCTAGATAAGGGGTACTATAAATAATAGCTTCATAATCTTCAGTAAATTCTGAATATTTTTTGTTAGAACCATTTTCCCCTATCTGCCAAAATAAAGTGGTGGGGAAAGGTTAGATCTGTTTTTATTTAAATATTAATAATTCCGGACTGGATGGACGGAATCCAACTAACTGGAGCTCGTTTAAAATACCGTTTCTTACTCTATATTATACCATATAAACAATAACTGTAAGCTTTTGAACGTAGATGCTAGGGGGCGCTGTCTTACAAATTAACAAACATTGTGCGTTTTTTCAAAAAAAAATGCGATGGTATATGTCATTTTAGCTGATAATAAAGAGTAATGAAAGCTTAAAAAGTCAGTGAAAACCGCATCTTGATATCTTCTTTCAAATCGAAGATATTAGCAAAGTTATATTAAATAGGAAAATATATGTAAGCCCTTAATTACCATATTTTTATAACACGGTATCAGTAGTTTTAGATTTCAGTGGTAAAATCTAAAGCTATTTCTTTTTAAAAGGATCAAAACTAAAACATTCCACGACAGTTTGGCAAAGTTTATAAGCATTTAAAAATTGTAAGATTTTTCCAAAACATACTATATTTTTAGGTCACCCTGTAGATGGTTTGTAATGAGCCAACTACTTTCTTTCATTAAAATTTAAAATTGTTCTGTTTATACATTATTACGATATATAAAAAACATATTCCCAACCAACTCAGTAATATGTTCTATAAAAGGAGTTCTTTGGCTTCATCATCCAGCTCTAAACATTCACTTTTCTTCCACATATGCCGAAATGCAGTCAAATAAGGGTCAGAGGATATGAGGAGACAATTAAAAACATCTTCATTTGTGGCATACCGTGAACATTTTCGACTATTGTCTTTTCTGAAAAAACGTAACTTAAAATTGTGTTGCGGTCTATTGAGAAACACGGACTGCTTCAAATAAATATATCGCATGAATAGGCAGAATTAGGCAGACCATTTTTTGTTTATAAACAAATACATTCCTTAAACATTATTATTTGCGATAAGAGGAAACGTCGATAAGCGTCGATAGTATTTTTTTGGTATTTTGAAAACTATAAAAATATGGATAAAAACGACGTTTAAAAAAACATGAAAAATTAATACATAATAATAATTTCAGAACTTTCTTAGTAATAGTCCAAAAGTAGAGAAAACGTTTTCTTTAAAATATAAAATATAATAATCATCTCGGGTTTTTTAAAGCCTCCAGGAATATTTAGATTCTTATTTGCTATCACTAAGCGAAAAAGACAATTAAATGTGATGGGTTTAAGAGAAAAAAAAACATGGTTACAAATTTTATTCAAAAATTTTGTTGTTTTTTTTTAAACCAATGCTACTACTATTCAAACCAAACCAAACCAAACCAAACCAAATCACTTATGGCCGCTCTTTAACATATGCAAGGGCAACCGTGCGGCGCCGGCGCGGCGGTAATATAAGCATAGATGCAGGCACCAACATTTAGACTTGAACAAAAGCCCTAAACAAACATCATGGGCGTAAAATGCAAACGATAAGAAAGTTATTTATAAGAAAAAAACTTATTTATACTGTGCTTAGTGCGGGAGTATTTGTAAAACGGGCCACACTATACGATTTATCGTAGTACGGGTTGTACAACACAAATTTGATTCGACCGTTTGAATGAAAGATCGGATGCACTATTGTCCACAAACTTTATCTACTAGTTCTCTAGTCTGTCGTAAAATAAATCGTTTCCCAGTTGATTTTGACTTGTCGCCATGGCTTTGTGTTTGTCAAAAAGGACAATAGCAATTCTACAGATGCTCTTTCAAACTATATTAGGGTTTTCTATACCCATCTAGCTCAGATTTTGAATAAAGAGAAATTTTTCCAATGTGGCCATGGCAAGTTTCTAGTGACAGCTAGTAAGTTTCTATGCTATTTTTAAAATTGAAATTAGTTTATGGACTTTATTTAAATTTGTACCAGTTTAGTTTTATTTAATTTACCTATAACAGTTTGGTGAATAATTAACATATTATATTTAATAACATATTTATTAAATATGTATTTATTATTCTATCACGAAAAACGAAGAACTAGTTCTGTGATTTATTTGTTTTGTTTGTTATCTATACGATTACTTGTAGATATATGGATTTTCTATAAAAGAGCCAATTGCAGCAAGTTCATTTTATTCCCTTCCAAAGACAGGTTTCTGCCTAATAGGTTTTTTATAAACCACACTACCAGCTCTGCGAAATAGGGCAAATAGTTTTCCAGAGAAACGCTTATCAGGAAGATTCCTATTTGGATGTCTTTCAGCATAAGCCCTTGAGGCCAAAAAGCAATTTTCCTCACAAAATAAAATCACTAGTAACATATCCATTCGTTCCGCTAGCAGATACTGCTTTATTTTTCTTGATAAAATAATGAGAGCTAGAGCTTAATGAGCTAGATAGGTATAAGAAACCCTAATATAGTTTGAAAGAGCATTTGAATCTGATTCGATTTATTTAAAAAAATACAGGGTATTGCATTTGAAATAACGAAGTTTTTATATAAAATAAATCCTTAAAATAGATCAGCAATTTTTTGTACCCCTGTATAAATTTAAGGAAGCGAAGCTTTTTCAGTAAAGTTTATTTCCCCATATTTAGAATTAGCACAAGAATTAATTTGAAAAGTAATGTACGGGGTGTTAATAACCTATTCTATTGTAGCATGCATATTTAAATGTCTTTAAATATCTCAAAAACCAAAGATTTTAAACATATTTAACCCTTATAATATATGCCTTTTTTGGGCCCAAGAATCCAAAAATGAAATAAAATACCGAGTGTTTCATAAGAAAAAAATATAACTTTGGTATGGATCTTGTCAGTGTTCTGAAACACCCTGTATATTTCAAAATAATTTTAAATTGTGCACATTGCCTCCCCACATATACCCATAAAATATTTTGTTTCTACGTCTTTCCGTTAACGTATAATCAACCGAGGCGAATGAGGTGCGCCATGCACCCTGTATTTATTATAGAATTTTTTATATCAAGCTAATTCATCTATTCAGTATAGTTTATTTGGAAAATAGGTTGTTAGTAAACTGCTAATTTCATCAGACACTTCAAGTGTTTTTCCTCTGACACGTTGTGAACACGAATAATATTAAATGAAGTGACATACAAACCGGAAAATCAAATCTTTTTCCATTGGTCAGTTTGTTGACAATAATGAAGAAGGAAAATTAAGAACGAGCCCTAATAACTAAATATTCGGACAAACAAAAATTTATTGAAAACCTTAATTTACACAAACGGAATTATTAAATTTAAGAACTATATTAACAATATATCAAAATCTGTCATTTATAAGGACTATTTATATAGTTTGGTTTCTAAAAACATTAAAATAAATTGTGGACGGATAAATAAATAAAAAAATTACACAATATCACGACAACTAAATGTTCGGACACTTAAGAAATTACTATTTTAATTTGGCATTACATTCATTCCATTTATCTAGTTACCGTGTGTCAAAAAAGACATTTACTTAATCATAAGTTATTAGTTACTGACAATCGTGTTAGAAACCGTCTTACAGGAAATACTGGCAAATTTAAACAAAAATGGCCAGAGGAAGTGCGAAAAATGTAAAAATTCGTGGATTGATAATAAAAAAATATTGCCAGGAAAAAAAATACGTGAAATTACCGGTGAATTAGATTTGGCTAAGTCGACGGTTGGGGACACACTTAAGCACTATCGTGAGAGTGGAAGTATCCAGTTTAAAGGCGGGTAGACCGAGAATTGTATCTGATAGGGATTGCTAGTAAAAATTTGCAACCTGCAAAGTGTTACGACGACCCTAACACTTTAAAAGCCGTCACAGCACAGTGAAATGCGGAGACAGAAAAGACTTTATCGAGGGAATGCTGTAGAAAGTGGATACACAAATCTGGACTTAGTTTTCATAAAGTTGTTGTGCACATTGCCTCCCCACATATACCCATAAAATATTTTGTTTCTACGTCTTTCCGTTAACGTATAATCAACCGAGGCGAATGAGGTGCGCCATGCACCCTGTATTTATTATAGAATTTTTTATATCAAGCTAATTCATCTATTCAGTATAGTTTATTTGGAAAATAGGTTGTTAGTAAGCTGCTAAATTCATCAGACACTTCAAGTGTTTTTCCTCTGACACGTTGTGAACACGAATAATATTAAATGAAGTGACATACAAACCGGAAAATCAAATCTTTTTCCATTGGTCAGTTTGTTGACAATAATGAAGAAGGAAAATTAAGCACGAGCCCTAATAACTAAATATTCGGACAAACAAAAATTTATTGAAAACGTTAATTTACACAAACGGAATTATTAAATTTAAGAACTATATTAACAATATATCAAAATCTGTCATTTGTAAGGACTATTTATATAGTTTGGTTTCTATAAACATTAAAATAAATTGTGGACGGATAAATAAATAAAAAAATTACACAATATCACGACAACTAAATGTTCGGACACTTAAGAAATTACTATTTTAATTTGGCATTACATTCATTCCATTTATCTAGTTAGCGTCTGTCAAAAAAGGCATTTACTTAATCATAAGTTATTAGTTACTGACATAGATAAAAGACTTATAATATTAAATAGATAGGCAACTTATAATACATTTCATTTTTATTATACAAGGGGGGTAGTCGGAGGAAGAAATACTAAGTGATGAGAGGGGTGCGGGGAAGAAGGGTTGTTTTAATTAATTTAAAATAAATTTAGACATACATGTAAGAACACTTTGTGTGCTTTTAATTAGGTCAAACATGTTATAAACGATAAATCAACTTAATTAAAAGGATACAAAGTGTTCTTGTATGTCGGATATTAATTAAAAAAATATTAAAAGACGTAAGAGTATATATTAAGTTGTTACAGTTATAATTTAATCTTTGGCGGTTTCCAGCAAATAGCAGGCAGTTTTGCATAATTTTCCTCCCTTTGAAGTGAATTGGAAACGGCTATATAATTTTGGTGTAGGCAAGATACCAGTTTGTTTCCGTTTGAGACCTGAAATAATTAAAACAAATTAAATTAGATTTAATCATCTGCTGATCATGCTAATATAACGCAACGCGCGTCCTTAATTCCTTACATGCACCGTAAAAAATAAATAACTGCTCAGCAAGCAGCATTTATTAGCAGTGCTAATTTAAAAGATCTATAACTGTAAGTAGATATATTTAATTTACTTACCATTGTATCCTTCGGAAACCCGGTGTACAACAATTAAACTCCATGATAAAAAATAACTAAGAGTCTATACAAAACACATATTGTCCTACCATTTTTAAAAAAACGTTGTCTAAAACAGAATACTGCCAAAAAATCTGAAGGAATTTAATTTTACAATAATTCGACAAGTCAAAACGAAATCAAACTGTAAAATCACAACAAAAGCGTCTCTGACTGTCTCGTGTCAGTTAAAAAACAAATTTTATTATTGTCAGATTTTGACATTTGTATTGTTGATTGACAGTTTTAATATTTTGCGCCTCTGCATCTTGGAGGAAAAACTATTTTTAATGAACTGTCATTTCCATTTAAGTTTCCCAGCCATGGTTACTGACATTTCTTGTTAGAAACCGTTTTACAAGAAATACTGGTAAATTTAAACAAAAATGGCCAGAGGAAGTGCGACAATTGTAAAGATTCGTGGATTGATAATAAAAAAATATTGCCAGGAAAAAAAAATACGTGAAATTGCCGGTGAATTAGATTTGGCTAAGTCGACGGTTGGGGACACACTTAAGCACTATCGTGAGAGTGGAAGTATCCAGTTTAAAGGCAAAAGTTCGGGTAGACCGAGAATTGTATCTGATAGGGATTGCTAGTAAAAATTTGCAACCTGCAAAGTGTTACGACGACCCTAACACTTTAAAAGCCGTCACAGCACAGTGAAATGCGGAGACAGAAAAGACTTTATCGAGGGAATGCTGTAGAAAGTGGATACACAAATCTGGACTTAGTTTTCATAAAGTTGTTTCAATTTTTTTGCGAAATTTATGATTTTTTATTATTAATAATATTTTAGGCAAAAGAAAAACATCTGCTAACAGAGAAATGGAAAATAAATCGGCTGAATTGGGCCAAATCTAAGATACCTTGGACTATTGAAGACTGGTCCAAAGTCATATTTAGTGACGAGTCGAAGTTTGATGTATGCGTGGGAGACTTTCGGAAACGTGTTATCAGAACTAAAAATGAAGCATTTCATAAGGATTGTCTCAAAAGGACAGTAAAATTTCCTAAAGGCATTATGGTTTGGGGATGTATGTCCGCAATGAGTTTAGGAAGATATACGGTGGTAGAAGGAACAATTAATGCGGCAAATATCAACAAATTTTGCCAAAAGCCTTGTGCCAAGCGTGAGGGACCTTTACCCGGACCGGAACTTTATATTCCAACAGTACGGTGCTGCAGGCCATACAGCTAAAACTACCAAAAAATGGTTTGGGGACAATAACACCAAGGTCCTCTCATGGCCTTCGAACAGCTCAGACCTCGATATCATCGAGACATTATTGCATAAAATGAAGCAAAAATTGTGTGATGATCCCCAAAGAACCGTTGCCGATTTGAATTAAATTAAATGAATTATGGTAAAATTTTGATCCTGACATGTCAGTCCTTAATAAAAACAATGCCAGATAGGATTGCAACTGTTGTAAAAGCGCATGACGATGTAACGTCATATTAAAATAGCAATTTTTTAAAGTGTCCGAACATTTAGTTGTCAAGATGTTGTGCAATGTTTTTGTTTTTTTATTCGCCCACATTTGATTTTAAAGTTTATAGAAACTGAACTGTTTAAATACATATTAAAAATTATTTTAATATATTCTTAATGCAGCATATTTAATTAATTAGTTTGTGTAAATTAAACTTTTCAATAAATTTTTGTTTGTCCGAATATTTAGTTGTTAGGGCTCGTATATTCTAAGAATATTTGACTCCATAACTTTTTGTACGATACTGCTAAAAAAACAACCCCTATATTTTCACAGGCTAACTCGTGATACCGTTTAACCCCACGTGTCAGACTTCGAGGCGACATTCTCACCTTTTACACCACACGCCAGGACTATCCGACCCTCGTTTATCCATCCCTTGTACAAAAAGGGGGCAAACCATGAAGAGGGTGAATAAGAGCTAAGGACGGTGGGGGGGAGGTATAGTCGCGTGCTGAACCGACGGCGAGCATCAATCTACATTAAGACTAAAAGGTTTATTAATGAATTGGACAAACGCAAAAAGGAAAAGGAAAATAATGGGGGTGGGGGTGGAGAAGACGAGTCAACGTGGAGGGTAGTGTTTTTTCACCCCGTCGTCTGTGAGAAAGGTAAACTGAATTTAATTTGGTGGCAACAGACGATGAGTTGACAGATATGTTTTAGTTCCCTTACGTTTTAAGCGTCCCCTAAATAATTTATAATTGAATGATTATACTTTTATTTACACCCACGTAGGTAGGTATGTAATGTTGACATTACTGACTTTTTAAAATTCGAAAAGAGTGCCACATTATCTACCTTTACTTCCCTTTTTTCATTTCTCTCTCTATGTCTATTTCATTTCTCTTGAATCTGCCCTTTGTGGAGTTTCTTTAAGCGGTGAGGTACCGATGTTAAATAGTCTTGATTATCGTCACTTTTTCACAGCCCCGGACCTACAATTTTTTTGAACCGGGCATGAAACTTATACAGTATTTCCCTCCAGATTTGTCTTTACAAGAGGAAAAACTTTTTCATTATTAACATTTTGAGAAAAATGCATTCTTCATAAAAAAAATTTGCTTGTTCTACTGTTCTGGTTAATACTGTTTATACTTTTTCAAATTTGTTTTATTATGGTTGGATTTTTTCTAGTCCAAATTCACAAAACGTTTCTATAGTAATATAATTTCGATTTTATTTTTTGATGGATGGTTATTATTAATTCTGATTAAAGTCATATTTTTTGTTATTAAGTATCACCAGGTATCACATTTTCTCGTAAATATTATCACCTGTTCCGTAGCAATCAACTCTTTAGCATTGAACTTAATAATTTTTGTGCTTCTTTAAAACAGCAAAAATTGACATTACCTAATTAAAATATATTCGATCAATGACAACCTATCAAAAAATGAAAACGAAATTAAATTACCATAAAAACGCGTTTTGATTTTTAAGGCATAGGAAAAAATTCAACCATATTTTCATGTTTTTTTTTATTTTCTCTAAAACGGTATGAAAATTTGAATGAGTATGAACGTGATTAATAATTTTATATACTTATAATAGCTCTAAAAGACTAAAAGGCTCATGGGTTGATTGGTTTTCTTTCTCCATTTGTTTCTGTCTTTCGCCTTTATTCTCTATCCCTCCACTCTTATCCTTTTCAAGTCGTCTGTATATCCTGTTCAACATTCTTTTTCCATCTGGTTCTCGGTCTACCCCTCCTTCTTTTTCCACCTATTCCACGTTTCATTATCATATTAGGAACTCTTTCTTCAGCCATTCTTTCAATGTGTCCCAGCCATCTCAGTCTTTGTACTCTTGCTACTCCCGTTATACTCGGTGCCCGATATAGTTGTTTTAAGTCTTCATTTGTTTATTCTGGACTATATATGTTGTCTATCTTCTTTCCTCCAAAAATCTTCCTCAGTACTTTTCTTTTCCAAATCTCTACGCCATTTTTTTCGATCGTATGGTATAAGTAAAATATTTAAAGGAAAAAATTCCCGTTAATGCATCTATACCTAGTAAATATAATAACTGAATATTACTGTTTATATCTATTATTCTCAGCAAAATGTTCTGTTTTAATGATGGGAAATTGATTCGAAGTGAAATTATTCGAGAGAGCCGGTGATCGCGCTGGGTGACGTAACGTCACGTTGTGTCACTTAAATGTCAACGAAACCCGACGATTAGATGCCGAAATGCCGGGCCGGGATAATTGGCGAGTGCGTCGTCGCCTACAGCTCAAATAACAGTAATCAAATCGGTTTGCTATCGACGCGATTGCCCAAGCCGGCCCTGTAATTTCGGTCCGCCGTTTGGTGACAATGGAAGTGATGCTGGCGATACACGGGCATTATATTTGCTAAATACGTCTCTGGTATGTTATTTGTCGAACTGTAAAAAAGGAATAATCACTTTTTGTGAATTACGTATGATTTGACTACAGTATGTCACGGATTGTCTTTACAACAGTTTTTTATTATTGACATTATAAAAAAATGCATTCGTCATAACTTAACTTCTTCAAACTAATCCACTATCTCCTGTACTGTTAAGTGTAGTATTAGAAAAAGTTATAAAATATGCGGGACTCAACTGAGAGGGCCTTCTGTATACAAAAACACACCATTGAATGGTCATTACTACCGCTGTCCCGTTCAAAATATTCTAATAAAGTAGGGATGACTTTTTTACGGCTATTAAACTATCTTGTACACTTCGCACTAAAAGAGGTTCTAAAATGAATAATGTTCGACTGCAAGGTCTGCTAGTAAAAATGTTTAAGCTTAAAGTATCACAACACAATAATTTATTTAGGCCAAAAACACGTATAACAAAACTAAAGTGTCAGAACGAATGATAATGTCAGGAAATAAATAAATAAATGTGGCAACTTGACATTTTTCACAGCAGAGCTACCATCTGAATCCCCAGCGGGAAATTTAAATTCCAGTTAGTCAGCCCGGCGCCGAATATGTTCATGGTTGGCAACAATGAATATAAAAATTGCGCTCTCGATTAAGTAACTAAAAATTGGTATCAAATATAGATTTAGTGTGTCCCCCTTTCTTGAGTTACAACTCATCATAGGTACAGTTTTAGTAGTGATGGTTGATCCCAATTTTTTTCCGGATCAGTTAACTATTATTCTTCATTTTTGATTTCATTTTGATACCGTACGCTGATACGCTGCCAAACGAGATCGCCGCAAAAAAAAATCAACTGAGATTGTTGCCATTTCTCCAAACAGTGCCGTAACACATTTTTCTTAACTTAGCTGCTTGATGAACATATAATCACACAGAAAAATAATTATCATATTCAATAAGAAAACGCTAAAAAGGTGGAGTGGACTATTCATTAATCTATGAAACGTAACTCCTGGCTCTTTCTTATCGTTGCGGATTTTACATTTGAAAGCTGAACAAATCACCATTGTAATACACAGTTCACTACACACAACAAACTATTAAAAATTGCTAAAATTGTCGCTTGTGACGCATCCGTTGTTTCCACAAAAATGGCGTCTAACAACACAAATTCTGCTCCAACCCGTATATGGGCGTTACGTATCCTTGTATTCTGTAGTCATTGATGTATATACAGGGTGAGTCTTAGATAACCCATATAACACACAATATCTGCAAGATATTCATAGAATGTCGGAATGTCCCGTTATAAGATCATCTTATACATCTATAGGATAGCCTCCAGACATCCTGAAATCCTGTAGATGTCTCAGAATAGAATATACTATGGATATCTCTGTCGTATATCTAATGTACATCCAGCTGAGATATCCAAACATGCTCTTGATAATAAAATATCTTAACAATATCGTCTAGATATTTACGAAAAATAAATAATGTACTACTTTTTATATTACATAAAATGCAATAAACCATACAGATAGATATAATATTACGTCAAGGCAACAAAATATCCTGTTGGTATCTTCTGGATAGTCTGGATATTTATGAGCTTGGCCACTCCCAGTAATACATCAGAGAATTTAAAACGCCCGCGCAAAAAATTTTCCACAATCCATCTCAACAGTTGTTTGTTTTTGCATCGTGTATTATTCAGTTCTTTGATTTAGTGAAATTCGAGGCGAATTCGGTCGTTTGTCGATATTGGATGGGCTTAAAAATGACTCAAACTAACAAAACTGGTTGAGTTTGACTTAGTTTTTTCTTATACTCATAGTTCTAGCCTTGTTCTAGCAGAAATTCTATCCTAACCTCAACTAATGTCGAAAAACGACGAACGACTCAGGGTCTCATAATGAAAAATTTGTGACAAAATTATAGGTAAAAATCTGTTGAAAAGCGCTTGTTCTTAATCCCTAAACCCATTTTCGTGTTTGATCTATTCAAACAGAAATCCTATTTTTGTTTTTAAATTTTGAGTTTCTGGAATGTGTGGTGTTAGAAATTATACCTGTATCCTGTGTGCTAACTTTGATGAAAACCGTTGCTGCTAGACATAAACTGCTAGACTCCATAAAGGGTAGTAGAATCTGGTATAATACCATACGATCGAAAAAAACGGCGTCAGAGGTGGCTTGGAAATGAAGATTGCTGTTATTTTGTATGTAAAATTATATGGGGAATGTCATCGATCGTAATTTTCAAGCCAATTGAACGCCGTTTTTTTTCGATGGTACAGTATAAATTGAAAGCTCTTAACTCATACAAATAAACTTCTAAATTTTGACGCAAAATTTATTGAGATAATATGTAGGTATATTTTAGAGCTGTTAACAAAAATATCCAATGAATAACGTCAAAATGTGGTTAAATAAAACTAAATCGCGAACGTTTTTACTATAAACTAAGGATGAAGTAAGTATTGTCAAATAACAGTCCTCATATAATGTCCTAAAAATATTCTATAATGCTCCCAACATCATCCTTGTATTATTCTAGAAATATCCCAAATAATCGTAAAAGGCTTGCCTAGGGATGTCTTGAAGATGACTTTTTTTGTCCCATCTGGATATCCCATAAATATCCTACTCTGGTTTTTGGATATCCCTAAGATATTTACTATATCCTTGGTGGATATCCTCAAAATATCTATAGGATTGTGTTGTGTTATATGGGAAGTACACATATTTTTAAGCCGAAATTACATTTACGAGTAAGTCGTATACGAGTAAGCAAATCGTATACGATTTCGCATATGTAAATAGGAACTCGTAGATCGTATACGTGTTTGTTTCAAAGTTGAGTGAGATCCGATTTCATTACGAGTACCGGTTTTGTTTATTGACAAAAAGGCGGCAAGTAAGTTATCGCCGGAGGATATTGATGGATTTATAGATCTTTACCACAATATAAAGTGTTTATGGGATGTAAGAAGTAAAGAATATAGAGATCTTAATGCAAGCAATAAAGCATATTCTAGCGGATGTTTTAGCTCAGTTAATAACTCGCTTAATAATTTTTCTGCAATTCCCAAAACACTTCTTGATTGTAAAGAGGCTTTAACCCACACTCGCCTTTTTTTTTCTAACAATCTGTTGACATTCTATTCTTTTTTTCATTATTAACATTAGAATTCCGGCTATAGCAGCACGCTTTCTTTTACTAGGCGCCATATTTACACACTTTAAGCATACGATTCTAAATTTAAATGTAAATAAAACTACGGTTTACACGTAAATGTAATTTGGGCTTTAGGGGTGTATTTCGACCCCAAGAACAAAAGAAAAAAATTATGTTTTTATTGAGATTTACCAGCCCTATGAAATTATGTGCATTTATTAAGCTGTATGATACTATTTTTATGTATTATTAGCAACATTACTGCATTCTACAGAGATATACTAAAAAATACTATCTAATTAGAAAAATTCCCAAGACCGACATCTTTACGAGGATGAATCACTATATTCCGGCTGAGCTAGTATACCTACAAGAAAAAAAAGTCGCTGTTTTGTAAAAGAAACCATAATGCTCGCGACATATGTAGACGTGATGTAATTTCAGTATCATTTCTGAATATTAAGAAGAAATTGTGTGACTCACCTAAATTCCGTAGGTCGGAAATTTTGCTGCCGAAGAAGTCGACTTTACAGTTGAGGGTTGGAACCTTTGGTGTTACACAGCAAAATAAAAACACTAAATCACCACAATACACGTGACGTGATGGGACCATTTAGCAAATATTTAGATTAAAAAAATTATTGCAACAAAAATAGATATAAAAACGTTTTTTTTTTGGTCCATGTTAGAAAAATCTAAATAAAAAAAACTGCGATAATTAAAAAAGAAAATTCCTTATAAATATGTAACGTAATTTTCAAAATAGAGTCCAGGATAAATATCAAACAATACTTTCAAATAGTTATAATACAGGGTGGTCCGAACTGTATTCCGGAAACTTCGACATCATATTCTGCAGATAAAAATAAGTAAAAAAGTTTCAAGATCTAATTTCTCATGTCAAAAAACTTCCAGACATCAATTTTCGTCCAAATATTGACGTTCATAAGTTATTTGGAAACAATCGAAATAAAAATGAAACTTCTACACCCTGTATCTCCAAAACTAAGCATTTTAGGACAGATTTATACGCACTTTTTTACTTATTTTTATCTGCAGGATGTGCTGCCGAAGTTTCCGGAATACAGTTCACACCACCCTGTATATCGTTTTCTAATAAACATCCTATGTTTATACCCAGAAATTAAAATTTAGGGTTTGTGGCTCCACCTTACGACTATACCACTAAGATAAGAAAGGAATCTATACATTTACGTTACGTTAGTTATCATACTAATGTATGGAGGGCGCCATTTACAACCATTTAAATCCTCTTCATAAGAATTCAAAAATATTAAACAACATAATATAAGGAAGTATTATTATTGTATTACAAAATTTATATATAGGGACAAATAATTATTACAGCTAATACACAAGCTGTCCAAAATACAAGGGACAAATAATTATTACAGCTAATACACAAGCTGTCCAAAATACAAGGTGGTCTAAGTTTAATGGGTACAAAATAAAATAATTATATGGTAAAAATCAAATAAAACGATTAATGATGACAAAAACAGAAAAAATAAATAATGAATAAAATGATACAATGTCAAGATAGAGATAATAATTATTATTCAATATGGTGGGGATTTTCTGTAAATATATGTAGTAAATATTCTTCTTTAGCATCTCCTTGAATTGTGGGTAAAATTTCGTACTTTCCAGGGTACAATTCGTGCCTTTGGACGGTTTCTCTCGTGTTGATTATTGGATCAGTTCCTAACACTTCCTTGTTAGCCAACTGCAACAAATAAACACATGAGAATCAACAACGTAAAAAGATTGTGTGTGCACTATGTGCGCATATTTGAAATGAAATTTCTTACTAACAGAGGTATTAAATAGTTTGAAATGTTGAAAAAGTAATCATCAAAAATAATCAGTTTTCTAATTTCCAAAAATAATTTATAATAATTAATTGAGTTTTATTCAGAAAAACAGTTAAATCTAAAACTCCATTGTAAAGAATATTGATAGTCTATAAAATAATGGTAACAGCAAAGTAAAATGAACTTACGTCTTTAATAATACAAGTGATAAAGCTGTCAAAGCTAAGTCTATCTGTGCTATTGGTTTTCTGCATTAGGGCTACTACGAGGGTACATTTTTTGTCTTCTTTGCCATCGACATCTGCTAGAGTCACAACATGACTCTTTTTGTCCTTAAAAGAACCTATAAACGAAAATAATTGAATTATTTGGGATATAGAGGGTGGTCCGAACCGTATTCCGAAAACTTCGGCAACATATTCTGCAGATAAAAATAAGTAAAAAAAGTTCGTATAAAGGTATGTATTAAAATGCTTAGTTTTGGAGAAACAGGGTGTAGAAATTTCATTTTAATTTCGATTTTTTCCAAATAATTTTTGAAATAATGTCAATATTTGGATGAAAATTGGCGTCTGGGAGTTTTTTGACATGAGAAATTTGGATTTTGGTTTTAATATGACTTCTATTTGTAGGGAGCGCCACCTACATGCGTTTTAACTGCGTTTTGACTGAAATGGTAAATTTGGGAACTTTTTATTTTTTTAAATTAATCATAAAATTTTCTTAAAAAAAATTATGATAAAACAGTTTTTGTTGAACCTTTGGGACAAAAACATTTCAAATTTATGATTCCAGTCTAATAACTATTATTTAGTCAACATGTTTAATTCTTGTCAATCATGACAGCTATTGACAATAATTTAGATTCCAAATATCCCGAGAACCATTACTCGTAGCGATTTTTTCCAAGAGACCTTTTTTACGTAAAAAACGTCGTGAATGTATATTTTTTACACAGTAATTTTATACAGGTACGGACGAAAAGTTATTGCTCTTCAAACCAGTTAAAAATATGTAGGTGGCGCCCTCTACAAGTAGGAGTCATATTGACATCAAAATCAAATTTCTCATGTTAAAAAAACTCCCAGACGCTAATTTTCATCCAAATATTGACGTTGCTTCAGAAATTATTTAGAAAAAATCGAAATATAAATGAAACTTCTACACCCTGTATCTCCGAAACTAAGCATTTTAGGACATACATTTATACGAACTTTTTTACTTATTTTTATTGGCGGAAGTTTCCGGAATACAGTTCGGACCACTCTGTATAAAATGTACCACTGGATTGTAGAAAAATTGCAAATTAAATTAAATACGATTAATTTAAAAATAAGTCGCATAATGAGTTTTTGCGCATATTCATATACCCTGTATATTTATTTGTCTTACCATGTATTGTTGTTATCACCCAGTTTCTCTTATCGCCATCTTGAAACAACGACAAAGAATCCAACGTCAAGTGACATATGTCAGCGGTGCTGAAATTCCTTTGAAAATCTTCGTAGCAGATCCAAAATTCACCGTCATTATCAAAAACCAGACCTAGCTCTTGACGTTCCTCTTTTGGTATTGACGTCCATTCTTTAGAACTAAAAGTTACAGATAAAAATTTAAACAAATAGATATGACACATTATAGTGTGTATAACGAGAGAATAGAGAATGACAACTACATTAGTGGCTGTAGTTGTTGACTGTCATTTTAATTGAAATGTAAATTGTATTTTCTGTAATTTTTATACGTATCTCGTAATAATCCTATTGTTCTATAATAATCTCTATGAACTAAGAAATTTAAACATAACCATAAACTTTTTAACACATAAGCCATAACTTAAGACCAACTTTAGATATTGAAACTTTATTTTTATTTTGAAAATCGGATCTTTTACAATATGTTTAAATAAGAAAAATTCGATAAGGTTGTTTTTTTCCATTTTCCAAAAATTTTAAACAACCCATCCATTTACTTTTAGTGCATAGAAATTTTCAGCAAGCGTGTAACTTTTTTATTTATAAAGATTTTCACATAGTGTCTGCATTGTACTCTTCTTACATACGGAAATTTCGACCCAATATTAACCTTTGTCAGCCCTTAGTATAAACGCTCAACCTGTAGATATTAGTTTAGTTTAATCATCTGCTGATGATGCTAACATCTCCGGCATCAGCTGTACCAAAGTTTATGGCACGAACAGCTGTCGTCTCGGCGTACTCAGTGATGAGGTGTTCTGTTGTTTCCTCATTTTCCCCATAAAATCTGCATTCGCCCTTGTTTCTGAGCTTCAATCTACTGAGGTGTTCGTTGAGGAGACAGTGTCCTGTTAGAAACCCCATGACAATCCAAAGATTGTTCTTACTTAAATCCATCTTTAATTTTTCTCGGTCGTAAGTTCTGCGAAATTATTTCGGACATTTTAAACCGTTTGGGGATTCCCATTCCAGGTTGTTTTTTTAAGTTGGTTTCCACTTGGAAAGCAAAACAGTTCCAGTCCAGTTAGTGGAGTGTTCGCTCCTTTACTAGCTAGATCGTTTGATTTTTCATTGCCTTCTATCCCTTAGTGAGATGCAAGACCTTGTTGACCTTGGTGGGGAAGCTCCTGGTCAGGTGCTGGGGGGAATCCCCCCTAGCACTTGGCTTGGTCTAAAAAGCATCTCACTCATCGTCTTGTCTCTGACTGTAGTGTCGTGGCCAGGGAATTGCACCAAGACATATAACGATACCGGGCGGGGCTACGGACAGCCTCAACCTTGGGGCACCGGGGGGCACCCCATTGTATTTTACCCCTTACTTCTACATGCGGGGCTCTGTAGAAGTGGACCGACTGTCCCTAGCGACTCATAGGAATACTATGAGATCTGGTAATAATAGTAATAAAAACATCACCGGTGAAGCTGTGGAGAAACCCCCTAGCGACACTGGGAACAGTAACAATGAAAGTTCGAAGGGGCCAAACCCCAAGGGAACTACAGGAGAGGTGGCTGACATTTGCGTGAGACTATCCTCCGCAAGTGGCATACAAGCTACCACCTCCTCCAAGGGTCGGGAGCCTACCTCCTACCTCTTATCCCAACAGACGACACAAGCTAACGTTTCGTCTACCCGGCCTGGGTCGTAGCTCCTCGACTGTGAGGGACACTGGTCTCCGTAGGAAGTCCTGGGACTGTATGATGAATTATAACTCAAGAAAGGGGGACACAATAGATCTCTAAGGTCGTAGAGATTAACCCCCCTTCCACTTATTCTAAATTCTATTTTAATCCCTTAGTGAGCGGGCACCCAGAGTAGAAGGACTTTATTTTATTTGCCTAATTTGTTCAGCTTCGATACTTCTGAACAAGGATGATTACACTTGATAATTTCACTCTGAGTGATTCGTTTTAGATGTACGTCAATATACCAGTTAAGTCAAATAATTTTAAGTTAATGATTTTAGTTTCTTACCCATCACTCCATGCACCCTTCCATTCGATTTCATTCGACCATGGATTCTTTACACGTATCAGTTTAGCCCTTTCAGGAAGGCTGGAATGTTCCACATAGTGAACTTTGGTAATGCTGTAAGCGTGACCCTTAACCAAACCCATTCTTGTTATAGCTTCACGACCATCACCCTGTTCAATAAGAAAAATTGAATTCTTTAAAAAGACCATCTTGTATATTTCTCCGTAATTTTTTAACATTGCATAAAGTTTTTCCTCTTCAAAAATATTTTTTCTATTTACTAACAAAGATAAGATCATGAATCACAAAAATATGATTTTAATTTCTTAATGTTGTGCGAGTACTTAAAATATCAGTACTTTGAGTTTACCGCCTGTATCTTTTTTTAATAATATATTCCTAAAATATGTGTCACAACTTAACTTAAACAAGTTGATACCATTAAAAATCAAAGCATTTTAAAAGATAAATTGATATGTATTGTGATAGCATTAAAAATCAATCGAGTTTACAAGATAAGAGTTTGTTTATGTTGTATATCTATTATATATATCTATAAATAATTACTAATACGCTTCCTGGTAATTTATTCTTGTCAATAAGAAACTTGTAAAAAAATAAAACTTATTTATTTTTCCCTTCCACATAATATATTTTCAAAAACACTACGAGTACATGTTTGGCATTACTGTAACATTTTTAGACGAAAATCTAGACTGCCTACTAAGACTTCTAGCATTATTGTCACCTGAATAAGCCGTAGTACAGCGAAATATGTAAAGCTTCATTCAGAACCTCGCAATTAGTCGAATAAATTAGTGGTTTAAATTAGCGTAGAAGCTTGTTCCTTTAAAGTTCCTTCAATGCAATCGTTCAAGAACTGCAAAGCTTGTTCCTTCAATGCAATCGTTCAGAACGTCAAAATTAGTGGTAGACATTTTCCATTAGTAGAAAAGTTATCAAACTTTTGACTTTTCCTCTAATCATACTTCAAAATTTCGGAGGGATGTCATTTTGGCATTTGCTTATCATCCGTCAAAAGAAAATGAGGTTAGAAACCAAAAGGTTATTGTTTTATAAGCTAAATATTAGACTTTCTCTATGGATACAACTGATTACTGCAAGTTGTTGCTAGAATATTCTATTAATTTTAACTGTATTTTTTAGACATTGTGAATGATATTAGTGTTGCACAAGAGTCTTGAAAAAGTCTTGCAAGACCAAGACTCTTGCAAGAAATTCAAGACAAGACTTTCAAAATTTCTTGTCTTGAATTTGAAGACCAGACAAGGCTTTAATATGCAAGAAATTTCAAGAGTCTTGCAAGATTTCTTGAAAGTTAGTAATGATACATTTTTTTAAGTGATAATTAGGTCTTTGCGCAAGTTATACCGGGTTTATACTACATTTACATAGTCGTAATCACAATCATAGTCATAATCATAAAAGTTAAACTATCCACTTCTTATAAACCTGTTGACATCTACCATGAACTTAGCCGTTAATTATGTTACCTAACTTCCCTGATATAAAAATTATGATTATGAAAATGCTCTATAAACGCACATTAAAATTGCGATGTGATTATGACGACGATTAAGACTGTGATTATGATTACGACTTATGGAAATTTTGTATAAACCCAGCATTAATATTGACCAGTGTTAATTTTTTTTTCTATAGCCAGTGTTTCGAGTTGTTTTGGTTTCACTGTCGACACTTATATTATTTATACTGCTCATATTTCATATTAACTTTTTTTGGTAATGAATAATACTTAAATAACTTAAAGCGACCCATACATTATCAAACAAGTTGCGCAACAAAGCGATGCGCAACGTTCCGTTACACAAATGCATCCATGCACTTAGTAAAATTTTGATCAAACTTTTTATTAAAAGTTGTGCATTGTGTAAGAAACAATCATGTCCTCAATTGCCATTGCGTCAATTATTATCGTATATACCCAAGATGCTGTCAATAATACCAAAAAACGAAAAAGAAAACAAAGAATTTGGATGAAAGAACTAAAATGTTGCACAACGAAGCACAACACACATACACTACCTACACAACGCGCTGCGCAAACGCCTGTTGCGCAAAATAATTCAAACATTCTTGAAACTTATCAAACAATTGCGCAACGCATCAACCGTTACCATACATTGGCTACTCGTTGCGCAACACGCGCCACAATTATATTTTGTATACGTCGCGCAACAATTACATTTTGTATACGACACTTTCTATGAAATAAAATATAGAAATATTATTACCTTTTTGTTAGAATGTAGAATTTTTTAATACAAGAAATTTCAAGAGTCTTGCAAGACAAGACAAGACTTTGCCATTCAAGAAATCTGCAAGACAAGACTTTGCAAATTTGACAATTTCTTGTCTTGAATTTTGAAAATTTCTTGTCTTGAATTTCAAGACAAGACAAGAAATTGATTTTCAAGACAAGAATTTTTGTCTTGTGCAACACTATATGGGATCGTAAACTAAAAAGTATAAAGTGTAAAGCTTCAATCAGAACCAGAACCTCCCATTTAGTGGAATAAATTAGTGGTTTCAATTATTACACTTTATACTTTTCAATTTACAGTCATTCACAATGTTTAAAAAACACAATTAAAATGAATAGAATATCCTAGCAACAGCTTGCGTTAGCCAGTTGTATCCATAGAAAAAGCTTATTATTTAGATAATAAAACAATCACCTTTTGATTTCTAACCACAATTTCTCTTGATCGAAGATAATCAAAACCAAAATGATATTTGTCGCAAATTTTGAAGTATAATTAATGGAAAAGTTAAAAGTTTGATAACTTTTTCTACTAATTGAAAATGTCTACTACTGATTTTGACGTTCTGAATACTTATATTGAAATTAAAAAAACAAACTTCTACGCTAATTGACACCAATAAATAATTTATTACACTAATTGCGAGGTTCTGAATGAAGCTTAATTGAAACCAGTAATTTATTCCACTAATTGCGACGTTTTGAATGCAGCTTAATATTTTTAAAAATATACAGTTAAAAGTAGAAAATAATGTCATAAAGTCTGTTTTGTAAAAGACAAGACGAGACAATATTAGCAGCAGGATTATCAAAATGATATCTATACTTACATAGATACAACTGGCTATCAAGGAACCTCTAACGTGTGCTTTGTTCATAATATCAAACAAAGAAGTTGGAGGTTTGTCCAGTTTAAACTGTTCAGCTACACCTCCAGTGAAGTCCTCCATTGCAATTCCTGGGTCCCCTCCATCTAATTTATCATATGCGCCGTATAACCTGAAGGAAAAAATAGTTATTTTTTATACAAGACGATAAAATGGTATTTTATCGTCGACCGAAAGGATTAATTCACGAGCGATGAAATCGCCAGTGAATTAATTTCGGGAGACGATAATGCAATTTTATCATCGTGTATAAAACCATAATTTATTTAATTAGCGAGTTAGGTTTTAAAAAATATTCAGAAATTATTATTTCAAGGAATTTACTACGAGTAGAAAAAATATTGTGCTGGGTTCGCGTTGGTTTCTATGTAATTTGACAAATAAATAAAGCCGTCTTTTTAGTTGTCTGTTTTGAGTCGATATTTTTTAATTCTCTTTCGTGTCGACTGCTGATTTAATTGGAGCCAGAAATGGCTCAAAACGAAATAAATAAATTACCAACAGATATTCAGGCTGTGGCGACAAACGGCATATCCAAACTACTTCCATTTAAATCCCGAATAACTTATGGAAAGGAATACAAACATTTTCAAAAATGGAAGCAATTAAAAAACGTGCGAGAAGAAATAAGTTTTTAACCTACCTCGTTGTTAACACTACCTCGTTGTTAAAGTATCATTTAATCTACCCTTGCGGTTAAAGTACTATTTTTGATAAATATAAGGCAATTTTATCAGTTGCTATGGAAAAAATAGTATTTTCTAAAAATAATGCAGCTCAAGTATTTATAAGCCATATAGAAATTGTCCTAAAGAATTTTTTTAAATTATTTTGGTTTGTTGTTACAATTTCTTTGATAATTAAGGTTCGCGATAATAAAAAGTAAAAACTTACTTTGCGTAAGCCTTTTCCAACAAGGGTATCCAAAATTCTCCTTCTTTAGTAGATCTGGCAAACTTTAATTCACCTTTTTCAACTAATAGCTGATCGTCCACTACTACCTCTACCCATTTACCATATTGCCAAAACCTAAATAACCAAAATTAGTTCAAAATGCATATACAAACGAAGATCTATTAGATATAAGGATTGTTCAAAGTACAGATACCATACGATCAAAAAAAGGCTTAAAATTCATTTTAAATCAGCCAGAAATAAAGAAATAAATTGGTCATTCAAAGGGCTTACTGTGACGTCTTTTTTTGATCATATTATATAAGTGTTAAGGCTTACCTAAAGCGAAAAATGCCAGCATAATCTGATCCATAATGCTGATCCAATGGAACAACTCGTTCGAATAATTTTGGATGCTGAGTTAGATTGGCTATAGCAGATATCATCCAACAGTCACCTAAAGCTCCTTGCTGTACGTCCAACCTCGATATTTTGTTCAAGAAAAAATGTGGATCGTCACATAGTTCCTAAAAATATACAGGGTGGGTGTCTTAAATGAAATCACTGCCAATATCATAAAATATTCAATTTGTAATACAGAGTGTCCCAATATTCCGTGGACATAGAACTACTACGTATTTTTGGAATCAAAATATGTTTATGTTTGGGTCGTACTTCAAGCATAAAAGCTCCCACCGAAAATCTAGTTACGCCACTGAATTCTACGTAAAAAACTCTATAGAACTGGTGGTCACCTTTTCGATAAGTTATAAGCTTGGTGCATTTCAGTTGATTTCAAAAAATTCCGACCGTACTCCCAAAACATACACTAGTGTTGTTTTAATATGTAAAATATGAACGTATGTGTATATTAATTTTAGTTGTATTTGTCTGATGATGTTCGTATGAGCGAAATACGTGTCACTGTTTAACATTATACAGGGTGGCGCACCTCATTCGCCTCGGTTGATTATACGAAAACGGAAAGATTTAGAAACAAAATATTTTATGGGTATATGTGGGGAGGTAATGTGCACAATTTAAAATTATTTTGAAATATACAGGGTGTTTCAGAACTAAGATTTATACCAAAGTTATATTTTCTTCTTATGGAACACCCAGTATTTTATTTCATTTTTGGATTCTTGAGCCCAAAAAGGCAGTTATTGTAAGGGTTAAATATGTTTAAAATCTTTGGTTTTTGAGATATTTAAAGATATTTAAATATGCATGCAACAATAGAATAGATTATTAACACCCTGTACATTACATTTCAGAATTAATTCTTGTGCTATGTTTAAAGGTAGAGAAATAAACTTTACTGAAAAATGGTATTGCTTCCTTAAATTTATACAGGGGTATCAAAAATTGCTGATCTATTTTAAGGATTTATTTTAGATAAAAATTTCGTTATTTCAAATACAACACCCTATATTTTTTTAAATAAACCGATGCAGATTCCAATGCTCTTTCAAACTATATTAATGTTTCCTATACCTATCTAGCTCAGATTTTGAATAAAAAGCGATTTTTAAATAAAATTGCAATCAAGGTGGCTGGTGTCGCCATGGCAATTTTCTAGTGAGAGTTAGTAACTATTTTTAAAGTCGACATTAGTTTATGAACATTATTATTTATAATTTATAACAGTTTACTTAAATTTACCTACAATAGTTTAATATAAGTAAGTATTCACTATTTTATCAAGAAAAATAAAGCAGTATCTGCTGGCGGAATGAATGGATATGTTACTAGTGATTTTATTTTGTGAGGAAAATTGCTTCTTGGCCTCAAGGGCTTATGCTCAAAGATATCCAAATAGGAGTCTTCCTGATAAACGCTCTTTTGAAAAACTATTTGCCCTATATCGCAGAGCTGGTAGTGTGGTTTATAAAAAACTTATTAGACAGAAACCTGTCATTGGAAGTGAAGAAAATGAATTTGCCGTAATTGGCTCTTTTAAAGAAAATCCATATATCTACAAGTCATTGTAAAATAAATCGAAGACTACTTCTTCGTTTTCCTTGGTAGAATAATAAATACATATTTAAAAAATATTACTTTTAAACTATTGAAGATAAATTTTAAATAAAAGTAAACTGCTATAAATTTAAATAATTTTAAATTAGGCCCATAAACTATTGTCGACTTTAAAAATAGTTACTAACTGTCACTAGAAAATTGCCATGGCGACACCAGCCACCTTGATTGCAATTTTATTTAAAAATCGTTTTTTATTGAAAATCTGAGCTAGATAGGTATAGGAAACCCTAATATAGTTTTAAAGATAATTTAAATCTGCTTCGATTTATTTAAAAAAAATACAGGGTGTTGTATTTGAAATAAGGAAGTTTTTATGTAAAATAAATCCTTAAAATAGATCAGCATTTTTTGATACCCCTATATAAATTTAAGGAAGCAATCACATTTTGCAGTAAAGTCTATTTCTCTACCTTTAAACTTAGCACAAGAATTAATTCTGAAATGTAATGCACAGGGTGTTAATAATCTATTCTATTGTAGCATGCAATATTAAATATGCAAATTTAAATATCTTTGAATATCTCAAAAACCAAAGATTTTAAACATATTTAACCCTTATAATAAACGCCTTTTTTTGGGCTCAAGAATCCAAAAATGAAATAAAATACTGGGTGTTCCATAAGAAAAAATATAACTTTGGTATAGATCTTAGTTCTGAAACACCCTGTATATTTCAAAATAATTTTAAATTGTGCACTTTGCCTCCCCACGTATACCCATAAAATATTTTGTTTCTACATCTTTCCGTTTTCGTATAATCAACCGAGGCGAATGAGGTGCGCCACCCTGTATAAACGTTGAGACCGAGATTTTGAGTATTTTTCCAACTTTTTTTTAATTTAAACCAGGTAGGTCTCTGTGAGAAGAATGGACGTCTTCTTTAAATTTTATTATAGCGGAAATAGCCCAAGTTATGTCCCCACTATCAAAACCGGTGCGTAAAACTATGCTCGCTACAGTAGCTGAACTCAGCCAAAAAGTTTTAACTTCAATAATAAATTATAATAGTTAGACATTCTGAAGATAATAAAATATTTCCTTTTTTATTTTTTTAGAATTTTCACAAATTATACTTGCCCTAACACTTTTAGAATAATTATATCAGTTTTTTTTTCGTATACTCGCTATTTAAACCCGTGTATTTGTATACAGGGATTGTTTACGATATTCTCCGATAGTGGCAGCACCGGCGGAGAATGCACCAAGCGGGGGGTCGAAAAATGCAACATTTTCAAATTCGCCCTGTATTTCAGGAACTAAAAAGAATAGGACAAATCTATGTGTAGAATCTTTAGTTTCATAAAATAAAGTAGCATCGTGATGTCAGAACCCCATAAAACAAACGAAAATGAGACACCCTGTACAATATTTCATTTTTTTAAATCACTATTTTTGTTTAAAAGCATATATTACCCACCCCTGGCCTTTTTATTTCACACTCTGGATATTTTTTAGAAAAGTTTGGGAATTTTGAATCTTGAAATAGAAATCCCGATTCCAAGCACTCTTTTTTGATTTGATCAAAATCTTGATCGAATAACTAAAAATTTAAATTATAATATTTAGCAAAAAAAAATTTCAAAATGTTTTGATAAATATTACTTTTACTACTTTAACCATTTTTCGTAGAATTAAAATCACTTAATAAACTGTTATAATGTAAACAACACACAATGCAAAATTATTTTTGTACTGATTTGATACCAAATATATCAGATTATTTATATATTTTGTTAATCTTATCAAAGAAAGGGACACTTATAGATATATTTTCTATTTATATTAGAAATACAGGGTATGCTTCTTTGTCCCTTTATGTGCGTGTTTCGAAGAATTGAGCAACTAATATACAAATACTTAGATGAGCTGTCAGGAACTTGATAATTCCTTTTACGCAGCAAATTTTGGACCTATTATATAGAATAATATTAGTAATTAGTAATGATTGCAGGCATTTCTGGAAATTATACTTTAAATAAAGATTAATAGAATGTTAAATACTTATTTATTTGAGGAGGTTCATAATTCCATACATGAATATATTTCATTTTTTTTGTAAATCTTCCAGAATTTCAAAAATACCAAATCAGTTTTATTTTTTTCAACGTTCTTCCACATACGTGAGAAATAATCTTTATAAAAATTAAAAAAATCAAGAAGAAAAGCAAAAAAAAATATAAAATCACCCAAATATTTTACTAAAGGACTGCACTGTTCTCCAGGCTCGGTCTACTGCCATTTTAATTGAACTTGTATGATTGCTATAATAATAAATAAAATTTATTTGAACAAGAAAGAAATAGTGAGGGAAATGCATAAAAAAGAAGGAAAAGATTATACGGAAGCGAGTTGTTGAGGGCTGAGCCGTTTAATCTTTTCCTTCTAAGATTTATTTGTTGATGAATTGTTTGTCTGTCATTTCACAGAGCAAACTTGATCAAAAAAAAACTTCATATGACGTATTTAAAGTTAAAAATAACTCAATAAAATACCAGTATTTATAGCATATAACCACGGCATATAAATCACACGGCAGGCTAACTCTGCCCAGATTCCATTGTTTAAAATTTCTATAAAATTTGACCTTGAAAACACCATTATGGGTGCCGAGTCAGGGCCGGATTAAAACGTATCAAAAAATTTCCCAGAAAATAAACTATTGATAGACAGGGTCGTATTAAAAAATACTGAATTTTATTTACACAATACTTTTATCTAAACAAATGAATCGTTAACCGCGCATACTCCTCGAAAAGTAAAAATGTAAAAATCAATTAAACATTTAACTGTAGAGAATAGACAATTAAAATTAAAAAAACATGCCAGGAGTTACAAACAAGAATTAAAGAAATACCAAATAAAATATCTATTGAACAATCTAAAGAGGCTACGTTCAAATTATGTTCATCAATGGACATAGCAAATTTTGTTAATATTCAAATTGCACAAATTAACACATCAGCTAAAGGAAGAAAAGTAACTGATGAATTTAAATATAAATATTTGGCTATATACTTTTCCGGGTCAAAAATATACAAGACGCTCTTGACAAATCTATTTTGCCTTCAACGTCCAGACCCAGAGACATTAAGACATTGAATATATGACATCGATATCAAACCTGGCTTAGAAAATCTTAGTGTATTTGAGACTCTGAAAAAGAAAAGTTGAAAGTTTCGATGAACCGGATGAACTTAATCGATATTGTGTTCTATGTATTGATGATACGAATACCAAGTGCAATTTATTTTATAATGGTGGTCGTGATAATATTGTAGGTTTTGAGGACCAGAAGGGGAAGAGAGAGTTTAAACCAGCTCGGGTGTCTAATGTTGTTATGGTAAGAGGTATCTTTACCAATGGGAAGCAGTCCCTAGCTTATTTTACAAGCTTTTATTTAACTTGCTTTGTATGTACAGTGGTGAACAAAAGCATGGAAACATTTTATAAACCTTTAATATTGTACATAATATGTTGTAGCATTTTTTATTCCCTTTAATAAAATTGAATTTATAAGTCTATTTTTATTTAAATTTCTTAGTATTGGCGCCATCTATTTGCTAGATGCCAAAGATACCAAACTCCATTTGTTACAGCTCACTTGTCTCGATATTTAATTTTTATTAGCGCATCTATTCGCTAGATGTCAAACTTAATTTATTACAGTTCACTTGTCTTGTTTATTAGCGCCATCTATTCGCTATATCGTTACCCCAGCGTTACCCTAATTCGCAAACCTCGTATCTCCAAAATCGAAAATTTTACAGGAGATAATAAAAACTTTCTATCTATTTTATTATATGTAATCTTTAAAAAAAAATTCAATAGATATATTCTGTATGTTGGTTGACATTGTAATAATAGTGTTCGTAGCCCATTTTAATTTCATTAAAATTTTACTGGAGATACATGGTTTTCTGTATATTTTTGTAAAAAACTGGAGTTACGAGGAAAGTATACGACATGAGTTCACCTGGTAACTCCTGATGTTTACTATAAAAACTTAATAGAAAACCACGTAAATTATAACTTTGGTAAAATCTCAACAAAACAAGTATTGGTTCATAACAGGGCTTTCTAAATTTAATTTCAAAAAATAAAATAACACTACTAAAAAACAATAATTTTTATTCACATTTAAATAACTACAAATTCAAGAGTAAAAAGAACCTAACTAAATTCGATTTCGTAATTATAAATACTTTAAGCTTATATTATTAATTATTATTCATACGGCAGGAAATCATAGAATGAATGATAGTCTTTTTGCAAGCAACCCTTTATTTGCTGTAACTGTTCATACTTATCTTTTGATATTTTTAAACGTTCATTATATAGTATGGGCGTGAGAATTTTTGGATTCTTATATTTTTCGATGTTTCAGTGAACGTCCTATAAGAGAATGCATTGAATCTGCTTCCATTTGCGTATGCCCACGTTCCAAATATTTCTGGATAACAGTAATATTGTTAGCAATGGAAGCATGTAAGATGGCGTTGGCTAGAGTTGCATTACGATTTTGACTGCAACATCCGTCGCTGTAAAATATTAGCTCCTGATTTTTTGGCAGATCGCGCGTTTCTTGTTCTATGAAATAAGAGATAATGGTTGAGAACTCATTTGCCCCTAATTTACCCTCACTTTCGTTCCATACAAAACGAAAGCCTTGTTTTGTTTTAATATTGTAAATCGTAAAATTGTGAACGATAAGCTTTTTTTTATAATAGAGCATAGAAACATTTGACTTTGGCGCCAATAAGACGGATTGAAGATCCATTGTATATACTCTATTAGCTTCATTTTGCTTATCTTTGTTTTTTTCATCCCTGGCTTCATTTTTTTTCAACTGATGTAATTCATATTCTCCTTCGCTCAGATTGCCTGTATTTCTTGCGACACAAGTGCTACATTCATCTTTTTTTGGCGCAAAAATACTTAGGTTCATATCCTCAAAGATATTAGAGAAAAGGGCTGTTGACACTGGCGAAATTTTGTTCAAAGAGCACCAACTTTCGGAATATACCTTATACAAATGCATTTTTGAACGCCAGATAGGTTCAAGATATTGCTTTTGACTTCGGGCTCTGCAATAATGGGACTCCATTTTAGCAATACTATTAAAGAAGTCCACTACGGAGTTCCTTCTCTTCTGGAAAACTTCTCGTGTATGATCTTGCAAAGTCTCGTTATGTATTTCAAACACCACATCTACTTTGTTTTCTTCATTTCTTTTTTCAAGAAGCTACAGTCCATTCACCTATGCATAACGTATTTAAAAACATTTTCTTACAGACTCGTAGCTTTTCTTCTTTTTTCTTTAAATAATAGATAAAGCTTGACTGTCGTCTTGAACTGTTTTCTTCTTTTCTATCTCTTGACCTTTTGGTTGTTTCAGCTGTCATAAGCATATTTACATAGATCTTCTTTTCAGCATCACTAAGTTCCCAAAATTTGGAAAATATCTGGTTCCTATCTTCTTCAGAAAACTCTATGCATTTTACTGTTCTTTTCAAGGATTTTTTACTTGAAATCTTACAGTGGCATCGTGCCTTTAATTCTCGTTTTGGCCTGGATATTTGTAATTCCATTTATCACCTTCCTTCTTTTTCCCAAAGTATTCTTCGCCCTTAGCTCTTTTTAGTTGGTTTACATTCTTGCACCATGTTTTCTGATCAACGTGGTGTCGCTTTTTTCTTTTTCTAGCAGGGATCGTCGTAGTCTCTAAATTTTCATTTACTTCATGCGACTTATTACGGACAACGTCTTCCGTTTCACTACTTGCTGTTGACTCATCTGGTTCGTAAGGAATGAAGTCTGGATCTTTGCTACACCCAGGAAGAGATGAAGATCTATTGATCAGAGTTTCCTTTTCACTTAACGCTGACTGATCTTGTTCGTAAGGAATGAAATCCGGATCTTTGCTAAACTCAGCAATAGATGAAGTTTTGTTGATAAGAGTTTCTTTTTCATTTGCTGCTGACTCATCTTGTTCGTAAGGAATGCACTTCGGATCTTTGTTACACCCGTCAATATGCAAAGCTTTCTTGGTCAATATTTCCTCTTCCTTTGATGTTGACTCATGAGGTTCATAAGGAATAAAAGCAGGATTCAGTGCATTTTGAATCACGCCCATCATCGGTGCAACGTCACAAATAGAACCTACTGATTCTGGGTACAGTTGCTGGAGTACTTTATTTGAACTTTCATCTAAGCTCAAACCGATTCCATCGACAGACTGCCCTATATCTGAATGTTCCATGACTCTTAAATCGTTCGTGAAATTGGAAAGAATTAATTCAGATTCACAGGGATGGATCTCAGATGACTCTGATTTAGTTAATAATTGATCGTAAGAAGTTGCTGTAAGTGTTTCCATAACATGGTAGGATTCCTGAGGTAGAGGCACAGAATCAGATATATTATTATTTTGGGTTGGTTCTAAGATGCGTGGCATCTCGAATAAAATATTCTCTTTCATGGCCATTTCTAAAATCCTTTTTGAACGAGACATGACCTGAAATGGAATGCTTTGTTAAAAAAAATGGCGAAAACCATTTTGTCTAAAAAAACTATCAATATTTAGAGAAAGAGTTTGGGTATTATAAAGTTTTATAATTTTTCTGCTCTGCAAAAAATATTCAGATTTTTGTAGATCTCCAATACATTTCCGTGATTTTTTACGCAAAAAATATCTGTAAAGATCGCTACGAGTAATCGTTCTCAAGATATTTAAAATAGAAATAGTCAATACATGTCATTATTGAAAAAAAATAAACACGTTGAGTAGATAGTTATTTGACTGAAATAAGAAATTTTTATCTTTTAAATTAACCATACATTTTTCTTCGAAAAAATGATGATAAAACAGTTTCAGTTTAACTTTTGACACAAAAACATTCTAAATTTATGATTTCAGTCTAATAGCTACATAGTCAAAATGTTTATTTTATGTCAATGATGACACGTATTCATAGAGTTTCTATTCCAAATATCTTGAGAACCATTACTCGTAGCGATTTTCACCGAGAGACTTTTTTTAATGTAAAAACTTCGTAAATGTATATTTTT
The DNA here is from genome assembly GCF_002938485.1 of Sitophilus oryzae. Classification (NCBI taxonomy): domain Eukaryota; kingdom Metazoa; phylum Arthropoda; class Insecta; order Coleoptera; family Curculionidae; genus Sitophilus; species Sitophilus oryzae. The sequence goes on from NW_022147208.1 coordinate 147,881, forward strand.
TTACTCAGTAATTTTATACAGGTGCGGACGAAAAGTTATTACTCTTCAAACCAGTTAAAAAATATGTATGGTATGGCGCCTTCTACAAGTAGGAGTCATGTGGACATCAAAATCAAATTTCTCATGTCAAAAAACTCCCAGACACCAATTTTTATCAAGATATCTACGTTACTTCAGAAATTATTTGAAAAAAATCGAAATAAAAATGAAACTTCTACACCCTGTATCTCAGAATCTAACCATTTTATGACGTACATTTATACGATTTTTTTTACTTATTTTTATCTGCAGAATATGCCGAAGTTTCCGGAATACAGTTCGGACCACCCTGTATAGATAGATTAGTTCAATATTAGAAATATATAGATATTATTCAAGTTTTAATTTAATTTAACGCTGAACATTGAAAAAACTTTTGTTGTTGAAATTCCTTTGAAAATTTTATTCGTGAATGTGCTCAGTGCTCTGAAATCATGCTTTCTTCTATTTTATACAAGTAATTATGCTTGTAACCATAACGAATAAGTAATATGATTTATTGAGGTTATGATCAAGTCTTAAAAATATTTGAAAAGGGCGTAAATTATTAATTGTACAAATTATTTAAGCACATTAGCGAATTTAACTAATATGTTTGCCGTACGTACCTGATAAAGTATCTATTATTTCCAGTTCTGAATGCAATATTTATATTATAAAATTAGCAACAACACAAAACACACAAGTCTGATTTTCCCGCTTTTCTAACAAATAATATCGGAGTTAAGAGATTTTCCATGCATGTTATAACGTCTCTTGGAGATACGAGATTTATGTCTGCTTTCGATTTTCGGAGTTACAAGCTTTTCATTGGACACTACCTTGGTTGGAGTTAGAAGCTTTTCTATTTCTTGAATTTAAACCTTTTAGAATATAGTTGGAGTTATGAGGTTTTCAGGTATTGTCCGTTCTTTGCTATTTTACTAGATGGCGCAAAAAGCACGATTTTGAAAAATTTTGGAGTTACGAGGTTTGCGAATTAGGGTAACGATATGCCAAACTTCCTTAATTGCATTTCACTTGTCTGAATCTCACTTCGCTGTGGATTGCGATTTTCTGTTCTAATGATTTCGATCATATGATATCACTTTTTTCTCTCTCTTTTTCTTTTTTCTGGGAATTTGGATCTGAAGAAGACGCGTGTTTCGGCGTCCGACAAATTTTCCAGTGAAAAGCATTCTGAATCCACTTTTCGATTTCCATTGCATGGATATCCGATTTGGAAATTTGAAAACCTTGTAAAGTATGCAATCCAGAGTATAGATCGTATTTGTTTGGTTTCTTCTTGGAATGATCACCTTATTTCCGTTTTTTATTTCGTTTATTTGAGTATTTAATGACTGGTTTGGATCGGCATATGGTTTGAATATATTTATGTAAAGCTGATTTTCAGACCAGTAACTACCACATGGTACTCAGTAATTACCACATGGTATGCAGTAATAATGCAGTAATTATTGTATGTTTCGCCCACTTTCATTTTGTATGGACCTATGCAGACCTTAAGACAGTGTTCCTGACATTACAATCGTTCTTTTGGCTGATATCGAAGACTTCTCCTGCCATAGTCATCTGCATCCACTTCTGTTAGTCTGGAGAATACCTACCTACCTGTTTACATCATAAGAAACTATATACAGATAAGTCTCTCTCTTAAGTTTGATACACAAGGTACGCTTTTATTTTATAATTTTTGAGACAACAGATTTAATAACCTGGTAAATTATCACTATTTATCCCACATATTGTAGTCAAAATTATTTTTTATTTAACGTTATAAGTTATAATTTGATTCGTACAGTAGGTACACTCTTACTTAGCTATGATATTTTATATGAAAATTATTAATACGTATTCATTTTAAAGGTTTTTGTACACGACATGTTTCGAAACATCATCGTATTGAGACATACATAAATTTCACCTGTTTTTATATTAAGTAGCTTACTTAGTTCAAAGAATACAGTTACTAAATTCGAATCTATTTAAAATAACTTGCGGTTTTATTGGGATCACTGTGACTAATTGATGATACTTGTGTTCGTTTTCAATAAATGTTTAACGTAGGATAGTTATTTCTGACTTTTATTCCTGATAAACATAATAGACCGTTAATGCTGTTGATTACTTTATTTTAGCTATGTTGTGATATCGTATTTTTCTTTTTGGTTTCTTACTTTACCACTCTCATAAATAAAGTAAGTGGCGCCCTTTTTCACTGTCTTTGACCATACCTATTTGAATTCTTAACATCAATATTAAAATCTCTGCAGCCTATATATGTTATCATTTTTTTTTATTTTTAACAACATTAGAAAGTCACTGTGAGTCAGAAGCCTTACCTACGAACCCAGCTTTCCTCTAACCCTGAGCAACGGATTCTTTTTTCATTCTATTTGGGTAACGACAGAAAAGTCGTCACAATGTATCTTATTTGTTTTTTTTTATAAAATACTATTTTTAATTTAAGGGACGGGGTATAAAATATCATACATTAAAAACATAAGTATACATTTAAAAATATTTAGAAAATAAATTTTTATTAAAAAAAGTGGTTAACAAAAGTATGGAAACAGTTCTAAAGCATACACAATACAGTTGCAGGGTTTTCTGATCTTTCGTCGTTGAAAATATTAATGGTATAATTTCTCCAAGTTTGCAATAGTTCTTCTGTTTCCGTTATAATTTTATTTTCATCAGTTTTAATTAGGGTTATTGATTTATTATGGTGTAACCCAGCTATCTCTTTCACTTTCTTGTGAAGATGGAAACTGTCTCCACGGTGACTGAGATTTTCGGCCTCTATACATCTCTCCTTCAACCTTGTCTCTTTTGCCGTTCTTATTTTATTACAAATTTTTCTTTGCATAGATTTATATTCGTTGTGATTATTCTGGATTTTAAATTGTCTTCGTTGTTCCATCATTTTTAAAATATCTTCACTCATCCACTCGTTTTTCGCTGTTGTTCGATTAGCCGTGAGGAGGTTTCCATTTGTGTTCTTGAAAGCTTGCTTAATGCCCAGCCAATGTTTCTCAACATCATTTGTACTCACAATACTTTCCAATTCTCTATTTATATGGTTTTCATACATTGATGTTGTCTGCTGGTCTCTGAGAAGTTTTGGATCCAAGTTCTTATTAGGGCTATGTGATAGTATTTTTATATTTTCAAATTAGCTGATAATTTGTGAGATACAGAGGCCAACTTATTTTTTTTAATTCAGGTTTTGAAAGGACTCGCTCTCCCGAGTACAATGATATGCTATGATGCGACACTTTTTTTAGAGATTTATTCGTTGAAAAATTGTTTTATCGGTTTGTTTATTTGGTTTTATCACACAGAGGACGCTTTATCAGAAAATTTCATAATATGACGTTAAAGTTAAAAATAACTGAATAAAACACCAGTATTTATAACATAACTTTATTTGCATTTATATAAGTTTTAGCACATAGAAGATTATTTAGAATATTACGTATAAAACAATATAAAAAAGTTCTGTATATTTAATATCAATTAAACTCTTAGTTACGTAATCGGGGATACTAATTTTGAGGAAGCATTAATTGAGTGGTTTGATGAACTTAAAGAGGCTTAAGTGAGATGAAGACCATCGAGACACTGATTTTTCTCCGAAGAGTAATCATAACTCCGATTCTGAATCTCTTACTTATAGAAGAGAGAAAATTGAATAATCAATACCAGAAAAGAAAGAGATGTGGTATATGGCAACCATATGTCAATGAAGAAATGACAAAAAACAAATATCTCATGAATGAAATGTGCACGATCCATGTGTGTCAAATGCAGATCCCATATTAGCATGAACTGTATTTGAAAAAGTTATGTACATTCAAGGTTTGCAGTTTTGTTGAAAATAATTTATGTTTATTATTTTAGCTTCACATTTCAATTATTTGTACTTTTAATAATACGGTAAAATCATAAAATATATATGTTTTTAATTTCTATGGGTTTCTTAGCCAAGTTATATTTCTGTTGTCAAAAATTCCTAAAAAATGCGTTTTACTTTATTTTTGTGTCCGTTCTTATTAATTTGTTGAAAATTAATGAAACTGTTTGTTCACAAGTTTGAATATATTGTAAACAGTGTTAAAATAACAAGCTTTTTATAAAATCTCTTCATGTGTTTTAAACTGAAAAAAAATTGGGGTCCGTCGGACTCCAGCAGGGCGGGCGGAAGGGCCGGGCGACCCGGGCGGCCGCCCGGGGCGCCGTATACGAGGGGCGCCACGACGGCAACTAAAATATTTAAAAACAGTAATCTAAAAAAAGATTACCAATGACCAGATCAATAATTAATCGGTACTATCAATTTCCACATTAAAATATTACCAATTACCACACCACATAGGGAAGAATAACTGACTAAACATTATAAACACTACTATATCCTAGACGTATCCTATTATAGTTTACTGAAATTAGGCTCAAAAAATCCTTTGCACGAAAGTTTTGGGATAGTTTTAATTTCTTCCATTCTATATGTTTTTTGGGTGCTCTATTCGAAACTGGGATTTGTGAATTCATTTTCGTGGAAAAATCTTTTTTCGTGAAAAAAAAACATAATAAAATAAAAAAATATAAATCTGATTTGTTTGTGGTATTTTACTTATAATTCAAAAGCTATCAACTTTTTGTCAATAAACCTTTCTTTCTATAATTCGTGTTTTTATAAATTTTCTCTAAACAAACTGTTTTGGGTCAAGAGCCAGCAAAATTGACAGTTTTAGACTGACTGCTCAAAATAGCACTTTTTCTACTACCATTTTATTTGTTATTAATGGCTGATGTACCCTAAAATTATATGAGGTAAATATTCATTTGCAAGAAGCTCGATATCTTTATTATCCAAAAAAAAAGCTTATAAGTTTGCCTCATTAGTTAAATTAATTTATTAACAGTAGTGGGAAAATATATATCAATCTTTTGATAATTTTGATTTTCCCAATTGAATGTGTAATAATACACGGAAAATGGTAGCAGAATCGTAGAATTTTCTCATTAGAGCAAGACAAAAGGAATGCATCTCAAACACTGGCTGAACCTCATTTTGAAGTTTATGATCAGATACAAAACTGTGTCTGATCATAAACTGATTCTGCATGAAATAATTGATTGTGAAAAAGAAAAGAAAATTTTCTTAAATTCTAATAGAAAAATAATGCAACTGCTTGAAACTAAATACTAATATTTTCAAAGATCACTTATACCAGAACGAGACTGCCGAAGTTGGAATTCTATTTCTCATAACTCTATAGTATATTAGTATATTATAGCAATAAATAAATAAAGTAAATTTCGAGACGCACCCGGTATACAAAAAACAAAAACCGCAGACTAAGATTGAAAGAAGAGAAGAATTTTGAAGTATCTTTAAGTGAAAATGTATTCTAAAAGTAGCATAAATATGCTTAGTTGTAGTTAAAGGACAGTATGGAAAGAACAAGAGAATTATAATAACTACTGGGAGGGGGGGGCGCCAGATTGGGTACTCGCCCGGTCTCAATATTTGCCTTCCGCCGGCCCTGGACCCCAGCACGCCATAAGCGTTACAAAAATTCACCACGCCAGTTGAGGGTTAAGCTTAAAAATGTTTACTAGCAAACTTTGCAGTGGAACATTGTTCTTTTTAGAACCTTTTTTAGTGCGAAGTGTACAAGATAGCTTAATAGCCGTGAAAAGCTCATCGCAACTTTATCAGTATATTTTAAACGGGAAAGCGGTAATAATGGCCTCTATGTCCCTTAAGTGCTGTTAAGAAGGTGAGTTTAGTTGATATAAATAATAACTGTTTATATATTTATAATTAATTTATTTTTGTTTCCTAAAATATTTTGATTAAAAGAAAATATATACAAATGGGCAACGCTGTGCCGGCCAAGCTTAATCACGCGAAGTTTATTTAGTATGAACTGTATATTTATGCTCTATAATAAAATGGAATAAGTTAGAGAGCTCAAAATTTCAAAAATTCAAAAAAAATCATATTTTTACAATTAATAATGGCACATTTTACTATTATTTAATGTCAATTTGTACTCTATGCAAATGTATAAATACGAAAATATTTAATATAAAACGATTGAATTTAAAAAATAGAAAGCATCACAGTGTATTATTCATATATCACAATAGACAGATTTGCCCACGATACACATATAACAGGTATGCTTTAAGGCATGTTATGACATCACGTTTAAGGTTTTATTTTTTTTTAACTGAATTAAGTTTGGTCCAAACAAATATTTTCTGAAGCTCATTCAGACATTTTTATGCAAAAATTACATACTACCTTTAATTGAAAGAATTGGGAAGATACGCAACCTAATGAGGGAAATCGTGACAAGGCTGATTTGATTTCCCTTTACGTCTCAAGTGCTGTACGGTGGAGACATCAATCGTTCTGCGGGCAACGCATAAAACACTTATTTTCTCTAGTTCGGCTAGCGAAAGCATATCGGAGACGGTGTGGAACTGAAAATGACAGTGTTGCCATATCAAAATGTTTAATATTCAATGTAATAAGTTCGACGAAAATATTTTTTGATAAAAAAATCCGCGTTTAGGTATTGAAAATTTATTCGTATCAAACAGATAGAATAAATAACAAAAATAAAAATTCTTTTATAGGTACTGAATATGTCGTATAATCGAATAAATTCGTTTAGATGGCTTGGAAATGACGATTGTTGACATTTACCATAATATTTTATATGTGAAATAACAGCAATCTTTATTTTCATGCCAACTCTGAAGCTGTTTTTTGTTTAATCGTTATATTAAATTGTTTAATGATAGAAAATCCGTATTATTAACGTACTGTACCAAAAATCCGTAAATATACGGATTAATCAGTAGTTCTTACAATACTATCTTCGGCAACCACTCAACTTCTGTGTCGACTGAAAGCAGAACTATGGTAGGGGAGAATGCCCAACAGTGAGACAGGTCCAACAGTGAGACATTTAATCCCCTTCATTTAAAAGGCGTCGAATCCAATTCCCTTTTCGAGAGTAAAACACTACCTACATACCAACTATTTTGTATCAAATATGAAACCTGCAGTGATGGGAGATATATGTCAACTGCACGCAATAAAATTTGTGAAGCAAAAAATAATTTTTAACATGTGCGTTTTCTTTGGTCTGTTAGCCCAACATTTAGTTATTTTAATGAATCCATTAATGGAGATGTAAGTTTAGAATGGTGTTTTAGAATATACGTTTAAGTTTTTTTGTTGAAGTAGTTTTAGAATAAAATAAATTACAAAATGGCCGACTGGTGTTAGGCAGTGAGACAAATAGTTATGTCTGGCAGTGAGACAAAATATATTGCCCAACAGTGAGACAGTGTCCCACAGACAGTGCACCCGTTGTGCTATGACTTTACGACTCTGTGTAATACTGGGACATAGGGACTGGACATAACCTTTTGGGCGCTCGTTGGCACTGTTGAACATGTCTATCATGTTATTGATAGTATTATTGTTATTAATATTTAAAAAAAATATTATAGGCAAATGCAATATAAGAAAAATACTTAGCTAAGTTAAATATGAACCAAAGAAAACACAATTCAAAGTGGAGAGAGTGAAGAAACAAGTGTTTATTGATTCCGATACCTCTGGAGAAGAACCAATTTTAGATTCATCTTCTACAGATGAATGCTTTGTCACAATCTACCCTGACGGACATTTGTCCAATGTTAAATATTAACATTTTAGCGTTGTTATTTTATGTCAGATTAACACATATAATATTTGGTTTATGAATTTGTTATATAACAGAGTTTTTCTTTATTTTAAGTCGAAGTTACATTAACAACAAAAATTTATGAAACTCTTTTTTATTTCGTTAGACTAAGTTAATTATTTTAGCACTTGCGTTTATATTTTAAGTTCTTTGTTTAAGACAGCTCTACTTTGTTTTATGCCAAACGCAAATAAATACTCTTAACTATTTTAAGTAATTAATAAATAGTTATTTGTTTAAAACTTCCTTTGTCTTACTGTTGGACATACACTGTCTTACTGTTAGACCTTAGGGCCCAACAATGAGACAAATGCAATAATAACAATATTGTTAATTTTAAGACATGTTTTTGTCTCAATGGGAGTAGTTAATTAAACATGTTTAGGAAAGAGTGTTTGCCTTTAAAGTATACTAAAATAGTTTATTTTGATGAAAAAATAAAATATTTTTTACGGTCTTAAAAAAATGTGTCTCACTGTTGGGCATTCTCCCCTACAGTATTCTTTATCCGCTGCGCTGTAAACGACTATAAACGCGCAGCGGCGCAGAGCTAAACTAAATCTCGAACAGCCTGACGGTAACGCCAGCTCAATCTCTGACAGGTTTTGTACCACCAAATCGCCCATAAGGTTGCGTATCTTCTTATTTCTTCAACGAACAATACTACGTCAGAACTATTATACATGCAAAATGTGTCCGTTATTTATTTTACCTCCCCACCTTCGTCCTTTAGTCCATTGGTTGACTAAAAATCTGGTCATTTTAGTCGAATATTATTCTATAAATAGAGTGGTCGCAACTAAAGATGGAGCCAGGAGCGTCATCAATATTTTGCCTATGAAGGCCTCCTCGGCGTTAGACAGTGCCGTGCAAAATAATTCGAAATATTATTTGATAAGTTAGAATAAAAATATCTAAGCTCGCGCTCATGCATCACCGAATCGTCAAATCGCAAGCACAGTTTAAAGAATATATACCAGTTGGCTTACTCTTCGCCCGTATCAAAATCCATTCCGCCGCTCCCCGCCTGTCTTGTAGACTTGGGTCAGTCTACATCCGTTGCTCCACGGGTACACAGCGCCCCAACTTTATTTTAGTTTTGTTTTTGGCCCGACACGCATAGGGTGAACCAAAAATAGTGTTTTAGTTGTTTTGCTCAAATTGTGAATAAAATGTCTGCTAGAAATATGTGTAGTAGAAATATGTGTACAGTAGATGGTTGTGAAAGTATAAATAAAGAAAGTAAATAATAAAATTATATAAGAATTCTTGCCATTTAACTGCTGATATAGAAATTGAATTCAATACTGTATTTCTCATAATGTACCTAATTCCGACTCACGCCGGCCAAGTCGGAATTAGGTACTCTGCGCGGTGTTCGTCATTTTGTGGAATCGACCCAAGCTCACCTGATGATGGAGTAGGGCTCCGAAACCGGTAATGAGAGCAGGTTGATCCACATTATGACAAACACAGTGTGAAATTAAATTTCTATATGAGCAGTGAAATGGCAAGAATTCTTATATAATTTTATATTTATAAATATAGATATTAAAACGGTAAAATTAAATAAAAATAATATGAAGCTTAGTATTCTCAAAAATTTGTAATTATGATTATGTATTCCTACTTATTATGTGTTACCTTCTTTTGTGTTAAAGATACATTTAAGTCTAGGGAATGTTATTTTTGTTAAAACCTACTTTATTTTTAACTTATATTTTTTTTAAGTTTATTTAGCTTAAGAAAAATGTATAAGAAACTTTACAAATACTATCTCCTGAAATAAAATTGTAATCTGTATTATCTATATTTTTATTTGTAATATTTCACCATTTCACCTGAATATACGTATAATAAGAATTTATAATCCTCATGTATTAACATTGATGGTAAAATATGTAAATTATTTTGTTGTAAAATTAACATGAATAAATTAGTATTGCTATTATAAGATCATGTACTTAACTAAAATCCGTTTTTTATTTCACATTTCAATTCATATTGTATTTATATTTGTAAACAATGAGATATGTTATTAAATAATAAGAAGAAAAACACCACTGCCTAACCACTACATTCCTCTTGTAGGAATAAAGACAGAGAGAGACAGAGAGAATAAGAAGAAAGTAAATAAATATTGATCAATTATTAAAGACGCCTAAAATTGTTTTAATCAATAAAACTAGTACTGTGTTTTTATTTTTCTACTTGCTATATTAAAATTCCTTAGTATTTTTAGTTGATCCCTCATACGGCCAGCGTTTTGGCCAACTGGTATATATTCTTTAAACTGTGTCGCAAGCAAGGGGCGGTGTCGCTATACAGGGTTGCGTCATTGATGACGCTCCTGGCTTCTTCTTTAGTTGCGACCACTCTAACATATCTGTTTTATGCAATATCGTCATTTATACAATAAATAAATATCTCGACAATATTTTAAAATGAGTTAATGATTTAATAGAACATATCTCTCGCTTAATAAATATAAAAATTGTATAGTGTATATCGCTTCGTGCAATGATATAGAAGACGGCGAGATCGTAATCCCAAAGAAAAGACGGTGTTCTTAATTATACAGGGTTTTCTCCAACCATTCTTGGATAGAAAAGGCGGCTGTTTGTGTTTTCTCGTCCTCATAATCTTCGAAAATATCTGAAAAATACAACATTACAAATAATTGTAAAAAGTTCAAAAATATTAGATTCTGGACATAGGGCCATTAAATTCAACATCTAAAATACTACTGTGGAATTACTGAGGTCATTTTTAAATAGTGTAGTTTTGATTTATGAAAATATTTATGAGGTCAATTTTTAGTAAAAATTACCCGCGATTAGTAAGAGTACCCCACGATCCTAATAAAGTCCATTGATACTTCCGTTCAAAAGATTAGTATTTTCCATTTCAATCATCAAAACAACATAAAAAATCCACCAAAAAGAATAAGTGAAATATATTTTTAGAAGGCGTCCTGCCAATACACAATACCAGCAAACATATTATGATTCTCCCACTTCATCCAAGAAGCACCACAAGTAAGTATATATCATCGAACAAAATTTACTGCGTTCGGTGTAAACCTGCGTTATATTTTACATGACAGTTAAATAATTGATTCGAGAGCAGGGTCTCTGATCAGCATTTTGATAAGGAAAGTGTACTTTGGTAAGATTTATACAGAGAACACCAGGCTACTAGTAACATAGCAATGTGCCGGACGAATTTACGTTTACCCGTTTTGCGTTCGTACCTACTCGAGATTCACTGCCGGCTAGTCGGCTGGTCTGGTCAGGCAGTACGCAGTTGCAGTTGTGCTTGGACGGGTCGGTCGTGACAGACTAGAAATACGACGCGAGGAGTGCCGAGTATTTATTATTTTCATTTTAAGTGTGTTTACCTTCACTTAAGGTAACATTTAAAATGAAAATACTTAAATATTTATTATTTGAGTGTGTTCACAAGCCAAAACTAAAAATAAATAAATTCTCTAAATCCAAAAGAAACTAAAATATTACTCTAAATAAGAAAAAGTTATAACAAGTGTTCAAAAAGACCATCTTCTTGTGCTAGACAGAAGCCTAGGCGGTCGTAAAATCCCCGTCTGACATTGGCTGACATATTAGGGCTAATAGTTTGGAAAGCCTCTCGTATTTTTACTTGAAGCTCATCCAGATTATTAGCCCTATTATGACCATACACTTTGGATTTTACATAACCCCACAAAAATAAGCCATTGGGAGAAAGATCTGGTGATCTAGCGGGCCACAAAATAGTTCCATGTCCACTAATTAAACGGTTGGGAAAAGTATTGTTCAAATATTCTTGAACAATATGGGCATTGTGGGCAGGACAACCACCTCAGCAATTTGATTACTTGAAAACGTGGGATTTTGATCCGCGGTAGCACAAATGAATACTTGCTTTAACTCCTGTTCTTCATTAATCAACACATCAGGCTTTTTGTGTTTTTGTGGGAACACGCACCCATGTGTTTCAAAATTATTAATAACTCTTGATACAGTAGGTAAAGATGGAATTGGCCTGTTTACAAAAGTTTCTGGAAAAATTGTTTGTATATTCCGATAAGACCTATTTTGGAAATACCATTTTACAATTTGAATTTTCTCACGAACTTCGTAAACATCTATTATTTTACTTAAAAAATAAATTTTACACGAGAACTGTCGCGAGAATCTAGGTATTCGTTTTGGCTATTAAAACACGAATAAATACAAATTCCGAAACATTCTTATCACATATCTACCTATTTTTATTTTATCGCATTTTTTCGCATGCTTTTTATCCGGCGGACGGGTATACGCTAAAGGAGGGCGCGCACTGCATCGGATCGGACCGACCAGCAAAAGCGACTGCGACCATCGTACATATGACGGCGCCGGCGTCCACTAAAACATTTCGGCCTGTAGAGGCCAGATTCCTACCTCTACCTATCTACGATAGTCGAGTCACCGCCTTCGCCGTTTCTCGCCGGACTGGTACCGATTCAGTGCGCGTACACCTTAATTCGTCCAGTTCTGCCTATGTTACTACTACGGTGGTTCGGTCTGTATATGTAAGTGGAAATGTATGAAATGGAAAATATACGAAATAATATACATGTACTGATTTCTTTCAAAAATCGGCAACTATGAAACTATGATCCCTTCCCCGACACAAACGGTACATTGTGGGACAGGAAATTGTAGAGGGAAATAAGCCCTATAACTAGGATACATTTTAATGAACAGTGTTTTCCATAAAATCAATAAAATGGAAAATATACGAAATAATATACGTGTACTGATTTCTTTCGAAAATCGACAACTATGAAACTATGATCCCTTCCCCGACACAAACGGTACATTCATTGTAAGACAGGAAATTGTAGAGAGAAAAAAGCCCTATAACATAGGAAACAACATTTTAATGACAGTGCTTTCTATAAAATCAATAAAATGAAAAATATAAACTTTCCGAAACGTTAAGCATGGTTTTGTTCGTTAGGCAAACGTGTTTATCTGTAAACCTAACTACTGACAAGTAGTTTCCGTTGGATTAACGCAGCAGTGTTTACAAAAAAAAACTATTTTATTTTGTAGATTTTCTTACAGTGGCGAAATACCCATATAGAATTTTTTGGAGAAGAATAAGACAAAGCAAGACTAACCTATCATCGTTTTGATTTTCATGGCACTCATTAGGAAGTCGTCGAACTGTATATGTCTATTCTTGTTGCCGTAGCGATGCATCAGTGCATTCATCACTCTATTGCTGACGTCGTATCCTGCAGCAGAGATGGCCTCTCCGAACTCGAACCCGCTTATGGTTCCTACATGGTTCGGGTCGAATATTTGCCAAGCTTTCTGCAACATTTCATATTTATATACAGGGTATTCGCGCAAACAACTGGTTGATTAATTTCTTTTAATGAATATTTGAATGATTCAAATTAAGGGTTAAATGCCCAATTTGACTATTTTAAATATATAATTAATTATATTTAAATATAAAATTGCTCGGTTTTTTTATTACGCTCGGTTGATTTTGACACGCTTGGCTATTTTTTCGCCACGCCTACTTGGAGCTACTGAGCGAGTATATACAGGGTGGTCCGAACTATATTCCGGAAACGTCGGCAGCATATTCTACAGATAAAAATAAGTAAAAAAGTTCGTATAAATGTATGTCCTAAAACGCTTAGCCTCGGAGATACAGGGTGTAGAATTTGCATTTTTATTTCGATTTTTTCCAAAATACTACTACTACTACTGCCATTACTCGCTAACGAGTATTTGACACGCATCAAAAGATGGTTACGCAGGGCGTTTCCTGTCATGAGCTTTTCTGTGACTGAAAAGCCCGATACGTGATATTATCTCTCTTCCGCACTCCGGACATTCAAAAATCTCATTACTTTGTTGCCTCTTTACTTTTTGGTTGTCGTGATTAACTGAATTTACAATTCTCCTCCATTGCGTTCTATTGTGCGCTGCTTCCTCCCACTGATGCTGCATACTTATCCCCTTTAAGTTTTCATGAACAGCATCCTTGTATCTTTTGAGTTGTCCACCCGGTTTCCTCTTACCCTATACAAGTTCACCGTAAAGAAGAGATTTCGGTAGGCGGTTATCTTGCATCCTGCATACGTGGCCAGCCCATCTTAAGCGAGATTTAGTAATCATGACTTCAGCGCTCTCGCAGCTTGCTTTTTTAAGGACTGATACGTTTGAGACATGGTGGTACCATTTGATTCTTAAAAGTTGTCTAAGGTGTCTCTGTTGCAACTTGTTTAATGCACTCGTGTGCCGGCGGTACGGCACCCAGGTTTCGCTTCCATATAACATGGTGGGGATTATTACTGCTCGATAGACTGCAAGTTTTGTTTTTGTGCTCAAGTCATGATTGTAGAAAACCCTGTCTTTTAATTTCCAGAATGCTCTTGAGGCGCTGATTCTGTGCTGAATTTCAGAGTCGATATTTGCCTTTTCCGAAATCAAACTGCCGAGGTAATTAAATTCCGATACATATTCCAATACTTCTTCTCCGATTTTTATAGCGCTGTTATGATTTTCCGGGGGAGTGCACATTATTTTTGTTTTATCGATGTTCAGTTTAAGGCCCAAAGTCTCGTATGTCCAGGTATATGTATTCAGCATTTCCTGTAATTGCTGTAACGTATTTGCAACTAGAGCGCAGTCATCAGCGTATTGAAGTTCTGTGATGAATTTGATTCGTGTTTTTGCCCTGAGTCTTTTTATGTTGAACAGACCGCCGTCATACCTGTATCTAACACTCATTCCTCTTTCCTGCAGTTTGCTATCCACTATAATAGAGAGCGCTGCCATGAATATGTTGAATAGGAGAGGAGCTAGGACACATCCCTGCCTAACTCCTGTATTTGTCAGGAAGGGATAGCTCAGTGATCCATGATGTGACACTCTCGACTTGTTGTTGTTATGGAGGCTTTTACACACACCAAGAAATTTGTTGGGCACTCCGAACTTTTGCATAATTGCCCAAAGTGCATCTCTGTTTACAGAGTCGAAGGCTTTCGTTAGGTCGATGAATGCAACATAAAGTTTACTCTGCTGTTCCTTTACTTTTTCCTGGAGTTGGCGGACGGAGAATATGGAATCAACGGTACCGCGGTTGGTGCGAAAGCCCGTTTGCGATTCTGGGAAGATTTTTTCTATATGTGGGTGAAGGCGGTTTGACATAATTTTTGCGAGAACTTTACCTCCGATAACCAGTAGTGAAATTCCTCGATAGTTTCCGCAATCTGATGCACTTCCTTTGTTCTTAAATATATTTACTATATTCGCGTTGCGAAAGTCCTGAGGTACCTCTCCCCTTTCCCATATGACATCGAAGAGAGCCTTAAGATGACCAATAAGTTCTTTGCTTCACACTTATAGATTTCCGCTGGAATCGCGTCACAGCCAGCCGATTTGTTGTTTTTAAGTTGTTTTATGGAGGCCTTTATTTCCTGTTCCGTTATTGGGATATCTAATACATCAATGCTGTTATACTGAGGTATTGTGTTTAGTGCTGGCATATTGGGGATATTGTCTTGGTTAATGATATGGCTGTAATGCTCTTTCCAGCGATTTCTGATTTGCTCTTCCTCTTTTAGAAGTTCACCGTTTTGTGCCTTGATTGGACAGCTTACGTTCTTAGTTGGGCCGTATACTTCTTTTACAGCCTCGAAGAATTTACGATAGTCGTGATGCGCGCCGTACTCTTGAATCTGATTTGCTTTTTGTGACCACCAGTTATCCTTTACTTGGCGCAGTTCTCTTCGAAGCGTGTTGTTGGCTGTTTGAAAGTTGTCCACCAGCCTTGGATTATGTGGATTTGCAGTGACTGCTTGATGTGCTCTATGCTTTTGTTCCAACAAAGCCTGTATATGTGGTTCATTTTCGTTAAACCAGTCTGGTTGTTTCTTTTTATTGGATTTTCCTCGCTGATATTATAAATCGCATCCCTTAATTGTATCCAGCCTTGTTCAGCTTAGGAGATTGAGGTTATCGGTGGAAGTGCTGTTCTCTGATGGCTTCCCGGAGGGCGTTGGCGGTGTCTTTGTTCGTTAGACTCCGTACGTTTAATCTGGTCATGTTGTTTTGCTTTTTGCAGTGTGGAAGACGGTGGTCAGTACCACATTCGGCATCTATTCTGGCTTTTGTAAGTCTGACATCTTTCAGATGCTTCCTTCGAACGATGACGTGGTCCAATTGATGCCAGTGGCCTGATCTGGGATGTTTCCAGGTACCTTTAAACTTGTCTTTCATCTTGAACCATGTATTTGTGATGCAAAGGTTGTACTCTGTGCATGTTGGTAGCAAGCGTTCACCATTGCTATTTACGTTTCCTATTCCATGTTTTCCCAATACGTATGGTTTGGAGACGTATTTTTCCAAAATAATTTCTGAAGTAACGTCAATATTTGGATGAAAAATTGGAAGTCTGGGAGTTTTGTGACACGAGAAATATAATTTTGAAGTCAATATGACTCCTATTTGTAGGGGGTGCCACCTACATGTGTTTTGACTGTTTTGAAGAGTAATAACTTTTCGTCCGTACCTGTATGAAACTACCGAGTGACAAAATATATATTTCCATGACTTTCTACGTAAAAAATGTCTCATGGTAAAAAGCTCTACGAGAAACCGTTCTCAAGATATTTAGAATGGAAATAGTCAATACATGTCATTATTGACAAAAAATAAACACACGTTGAGTATAGTGATTTGACTGAAATAATACATTTTTATTTTTCTAAATTAATCATAAATTTTTCTGCGAAAAAATGATAATTAAACAGTTTCTGTTGCGCATTTAACACAAAAACATTTCAAATTTATGATTTTCGTCTAATAACTATTTAGTCTCAACGTGTTTAATTTATGTCAATGATGACAGGTATTGATAATTTCGATTCCAAATATCCCGAGAACCATTACTCGTAGCGATTTTTACCAAGAAACCTTTTTTACGTAAAAAAAGTCGTAAATGTATATTTTTTACTCAGTAATTTTATACAGGTATGGACGAAAAGTTATTACTCTTCAAACCAGTTAAAAAATATGTAGGTGGCGCCCTCTACAAGTAGAAGTCATATTGACATGAAAATCAAATTTATCATGTCAAAAAGCTACCAGACACAAATTTTCATCCAAATATTGACGTTACTTCAGAAATTATTTGGAAAAAATCGAAATAAAAATTAAACTTCTACACCCTGTATCTCTGAAACTAAGCATTTTAGGACATACATTTATATAAACTTTTTTACTTATTTTTATCTGCAGAATATGCTGCCGAAATTTCCGGAATACAGTTCGGACCACCCTGTATAAACGCTGAATCTGTAGATACTAGTTAAGTTTTAATCATCAGCTAATTATGCTAACATGGTTAGCGTATCCAGTGTAAAAGTAAAAGTGTTTTGGTGTATTAGCCCGTGGTTACATTGGATGCGTGTCCGTGCATTTTTTTGGTCTTGCGTGCTCGGATGTTCACGCAGCAAAAAACAAAAAATTGTATCTACGCAGGCGGTCACATTGCATTGGAGTTTGCGTGTCTGTGCACGTACGTCAATTTCCGTTGGCCGGGTGAAAACAAACTGGTTTGTTTTTTTACTACGTGCACGTCCGAGCGTTCGAATTTTTATATCTCTGGGCCCAATACATTCCTTAAAAATTTGAATATTTTTGCATACCAGGTTTATTTTTATTTAGGATATAATTAATGTTGCTGGAAACATTCTAAAATATTCAAAAAAAATTACTGGTTGCTGTTTTAATTCACCAAATATTTTAGATATTCATTTTCTTCCCCCTTTCTTGCATATAAATCATTTACCCAACATTTTCTTCTGTTCATAAGTAGTTTTTTAAAATTAAATCCTCAGACAGCATCAAAGTAGTGGCGTTCGTTTTGACAAACTCGACACAAAGGACACCATGAACGCGCATCTAATGTAACCACTAAAATAAAATAGTCGTGCGAGTAAATTCCGTCAGAGCTCGCGCGTTTAAAAAAACGCATGAACCCGCGTCCAATGTAACCGCGGGCTTATGGTGATATGTCTTTTTAGCCGACCATACCAATAGGTATGGTAGGCTATTAGGATCTGCAAAAAAAAGTTTTTTTAATTTCACTCAAAATGAGTTACTTGGGTCATAAATGACCTAAATACAAATAATTTTCATGGTGTCTGTCTGTCTGTCTGTCCGTCTGTCAATCTGTAACACGATAACTCAAAAACCGCTGAACCGATTTTAACCAAATTTGGCACAAAAATACTGTGGCACCCGAGAATCTGGGCATTAGTTTTTGGTGGGGGTGGGGGGTTAGTAAAGGGGGCATGGGAGGGGGTTAAAAATTTTAAAAAATCGTAACTCCAAAATTACAGTAGCTGGCGAAACGCGGTTTTCAAATTAAGATTAGGAATAATATTTGCAACAAAATTTGTAATAACATCAAAATCAGTCAAAGTCGCAGTTTTCGAGATATTAACATATTTTAGTATGGGGCTATACGTGCCTCCTGGCGCCAATTTTTTTATTTTGTTAAGGTTAAGCCCGCGGTTGCATTCATATACGTATTACTTTTTACAAATATACTCAGCCTAATCTCCAAAAAGTGAAGCCCGAACAGTGAAAGAACAATATGGAATTCTGCATAAGTCTATTTCACCCGGATATTCATTTAACTGAGCATGCCTCACCTGAAGAAGTTTTCATTGGTCGATGTTTTTAAAGGGAAGTGGTTGACTGACATTTCACCTAACCTTCAATTTTATTTATATTTTTATTATTTATAACACATTATCATGGAGTTGGAAAAATATCAAAAAATAGTTGGAAACAATAAACTAAACAAAATCACTCTTTTACGCGCACAAATAAAAAATAATCCAAACAGAACTAAAACAACAATCAATCGGAGTTTGGCGCAATCGCAGTTCAATCCATATCCGGGTGAAATAGACTTATGCAGTTTTAATATGGAGCTGGGTTATGTTGTCTTTTTCTTACGGCACAGAAATTGCACACGGGGTTAAATAGGGAACCCTGAGTATATTAAATAGGGAACCCTGAGCATATTATATAAATAATACGTATATGGTTGCATTGGACGCGGGTCCGTGCGTTTTTTAAACGTAAGAGCTCTGACGGAATTTACTCGCACGACTATTCTATTTTAGTGGTTACATTCGATGCGCGTTGATGGTGTCCTGTGTGTCGAGTTTGTCAAACGGACGCCTCTACTTTGATGCTGTCTGAGGATATAACGTTAAAATAACTACTTATGAAAAGAAGAAAATGTTGGGTAAATGATTTATATGCAAGAAGAGGAGAAGAAAATGGATATGTAAAACATTTGAGGAATTAAGACAGCAACCAGTCATATTTCTTGAATATTTTAGAATGTCTCCATCAACATGTTAATATATCCCAAATAAAATTAAACCTGGTATTCAACGCACGGACTCGCATCCAATGTAACCACGGGCTAACTGTTCTTTGTACAAACCTTCCAAGCCCATAACGACGTCCATAACACCTGAAATTCGTCTAATCCTAGCTTTCCGGACATGTCAAAGTCCACCATCGCTATCATGCTGCGGCAAATATCTTTGGAAAATCCTTGTTTGGCAAATTCTATAAAAAAAACATATTTATTTATAACCGTAGGGGAGAACCGGCTGTAAAGGTATATATTTTTTGAACGGGTGATAATCTAAAAACGGTTATACAGGAAGTTCCAGAAATAAGTGCAAGTATTTTAACTGGTAGAATAGTTCGACCGCAGAATCACGTCCATGAGATTTTTTGCGAAAATGTTGAAAATTTTATATTTTTCTTCACATTTTCGCGAAAATATTGAAAAACTTTTGAGTGCCGCTTGTTGAATTTCCGGAAATTTGTTTATAGTGCTTCGAGAGAATGCAATGTTACCACCCCCTAAATATAACCATAATCCACATTCTGTATGTTTATAAATTATAAGTTCACTTTTTTAAATTTCTACAAAAAAATACTTAAATTAATTTTATTAACTCTAGATTTTCAAATCATTGTAGATTACTATTAATTATAACTCAACGTCTACTATGTTTTAAATATCTTTTTTGCAGTTTAATAAACTGAATTTCAGAATCAGCGCCCTCTATTCGGTATGTAAATTAGCGATGGGAACTATCGAATGAATTAGACTATCGAATGGTTATTGAATGAATGATTTCAACTATCGAATGGTTTTATTCGAATAAAATCATTCATTCATTTGTATACTAAAGCATATGTGACAACCTCGCCGTGCGACTAAATGGTTATCGTTGAGCCACGACTATCGAATGCTTTTGATAAATGAAATTTAGTATTCGTTTGATTTTTGTGTGCGTCAGTGCATTATTAGTTCTTACAAATTTTTATAACTTCGCCTTATAAATACTGTGCTATTTTTGCGTTTATTAAAATATTTAAAATACTAAAATAGTGGTTTTTTTAATTGACGATTGTGTGTGCAGGTGTCAAAATTTTTCCGAAAATTTGTGTGATTTTCCGTAGCCCGATCTTTCAATTATTTTATTATATATGGTATATGGTCTATTTTTTAATGGGAAATTTTTAAAAGTAGCAATTTTTAAGAGAGATGAGATGAACTTAGAATTAATTTTAAAAATACATATTTGTATTTTAGATGTTTTAATAATATGAATTAGTTGAACTTAATAATCATATTTAAGTAATGTGGTTAAGTAAATGTGTGGTTATCGAACTCAAACTATGGGGTGAGAACATTAAATTGAAAGTTTTACACGTGCCAATTTAAAAAAAAGTTAACGATGTTTGTATTTTGTTTATGCTAATTCTCTTACATGTAGTTTTTTGCAAAGAAATATTTCATTTATTTTTAAAGTAAAATGCCAGTAAAAGTAAATATTATTGTTAAAAGTAATATAAAGTACCTAATATAAATAATTTTGATTTCTAATTTTTTATTTATATTTTCCTTCCATTACACTGCATGCTTAGAAAATTAATAAATATTTATATTTCATGATTTTAAAGTTTGTTGTTAATATAACAAATTAGTTCTGTAATTATTATTATTTAATAAACCAACGTTGCCAAAAAATTTAAAGACTATATTATTTTTAAATAGGATCTAATATAAATAATTTTGACATCTAATTTGTTGTTTATATTTTGCTACTACGTAAAAAAAATGTTTATATTAAATTATTTTAATTTTTGTTGTTAATAGGTATAACAAATTATTACTGTTATTATTATTTTTATTAAACCAGTCTTTGCTTAAAAACTTTAAAAATCATTTTCCTACATCCAAAATAACAAGTATTATTGCAGTGTAACAACAGAATATTATTAAAAAAAAATGCAAAATATATAGACATACTATCCCTAACTAACTAAAGCCAAACAATAATATTCTTTGCTAATATCAACTAATACCAATATATGGCAACAGCGCCCTTCATAATGTATTTTCTGTGTAAATACTAGCACCTCAATAAAAAATAATAATGTCCTTATCTTTATATGACTCCGCAAAAAATCAAAGATGCCGCTTCTTTCATAGCATTGCCACCGACCGCTGTCGGGTTTCTCGGAAAGAAACCTACGTCGCCGGGCGACAACTAAAATCCAGTTAATATTTTATTATAATCGATCCTGACGAATAAATGAATTTCATAAATGAATGAATTTTATAAATGAATGGTTTTTGCTGCCGCATTACTAGAATACAATATTTCAAGGCAGATGACGCATCTATTCGATAATTTTTATTCGAATAGTTTTCAACGAATGTTTTCTTACCAGCTATCGAATTATTCGAATGAATTGCAACTATCGAATGTTTCCATAGTATTCATTCGATAGTTCCCACTACTAATGTAAATAGTCAACGCTTGACCTACATTTAAATAGATCAGCTGATAGAATTTTTAGGCTATCCAATTCATTTAAGATTTTACCCAAACAGTAAACCTCTGATAAAACTAAAAAAAAAGACAAATGTAAGGTAAGCTTGTAATAATAATTTTATTATTCAAATAGAAATATCAATTATTTTGGTGTTTATTCACAAAAACAAGAGTGTGAGGTCACAAAAACAAGAGTGTGAGGTAGAAAAACAGAGGAGTTTAAATTGTCAAAAAAGAATCCTAAATAATTCAGATGGGGGGCATATGAATGTATTTTGTGCCAAATACACGTATAAGTGTAGTGCTGTCAAAATTCACACTGAAATGAAGTTTTAAGCGTAGAGTTGCGGTTTTAGATAAAGCGATAAGTTGTTCTTTAACCTTTCTAGTCGATGTGTTAACACTGGGCATAGAACAAACTGAGATTCTGGTAATTGTTTGGTATTTTCGGCTGATTAATTACTGATTGCTGTCGGCGGCTCTCAAAATGTTTTATTTTTTTTAATTTTCAAAGTTAAATAATTCGATTTCTTTTGGCCAGATGTACAGGGTGGCTCGAATTCGACGCTCATCATTGGGATTTCGGAAAGAGATAAGAATTAGGTAAGAGATATAGGATCGGTTCAATAGAGGCAAAGTTGCGCAATTTGATGCTCAATAAAATGCCGTATTGCATTTTTTTGCATAAAATATTCTGGTGATGGAATTTTCTGTACGAAACGTCGACAAATATCCAAGTGACTATATATAGTGTTTGTTTTAAGAGTGATGAAAGGATTTAATTAAATTGAAAAAAAAAATTAGGTCCGTATTTAAAAAAATTAAGTTGATGATGGTCGCCAGAAGCCGAAACGTCAGAGTCAATATTTAATCACACAGAGTTATAGAGCAGAAAAAGTGGCCATGAAAATGTGTTTCTCATTTTAAGTTATCTTAACAAATAAAGCCAGGAAACAATAGAAAACAAAATTGAAAATTTCGTTTTTTTTTCGAATATATTCGGAAGTATTCGGAATTTTTCAAAATGCAATACGGCATTTTATTGAGCATCAAATTGCGCAACTTTGCCTCCATTTAACCGATCCTGTATCTCTTACGGTTTCCAAAATCCCAATGATGAGCGTTTAATTCGAGCCACCCTGTACAGATCCTGCATCCCTTAAAATACTTCCACTTATTTCTGAAACACCTTGTAAAAGGTGTCCCAGAAATAAGTGCAAGTATTTCAACTGGTAGTATAGTTCAACCCCAGAAATACGGTTATGAGTTTTTTTCGCGAAAAAAAAATTTGAAAATTCGGAATTTTGGATTTTTTTTAGTTTTTAATTAAAAAACATATTTTTTTATAATATGGCAACATTGGTAGTAGATTAAATTTACAAAGAAAGAAAATCCAGAAAAGATCCAGTGGTTCTCAAAATTTGAGCAAAAATCATTTTTTTAGAAATTTTCAAAGTAAAATTCCGTTATTTTGGACTTGCGAGATCTACCACCTCTTCAAATACTTGCACTTATTTCTGGGACACCCTGTACATATATAGAAACTTACACACACACACTTACAAAAATACACAGTTATAGAACCTAACTCTACCATTTTTTGGTAGTGACATTAAAAATACTAGTTATAAAAGCGACCAGTAAAAAAACAAGATTTATCTTGTTTACCTTAGTATACCATCATACCTAAATACCTATTTAGACCTTCAGGTATGATGGCATACTATATTTTATTATACCATTTTAGTTTTGCAGGTCCTAAGAAATTATGGCAGTACTAAAAGATAAGATTTTGATTGAGATATAAAAAGATTAAGTAAATAAGTTTGTAAAGAATTGCAATATCTGGTGCTGTATCTCAGATTTCTTCATCTCTTCTTCGCTTTTTTTGAAAATATTTTCTTTTTCGACCTGAGACTTTGGAGATAATAAAATTGTTCAAATTTTTTGAATAACTGTCTCAAAAAAAATGATTCATTTTCAATCAAGACATTGACTTTAAAAGATCTTGGGTATCCAGGCCAGGAAGTCAACTTAAAAAGCGTATTTCGAGAACTTTAATTTAAGTTTCAAAATACCGGAAAACTAAAAAAAAACAAGGTCACTACCCTGTTGTAATATTTATTTTTATTTTGCGCTCGTCTTCTAAGCGGTTTTTTTTGAACATGAAATCTTTTTGCAGCTTTGCGTCAACACAGTGGTTTTACTCCACTATTTCAATAGCACACTGCATATTTAATACAGGTGAGTTATTTCTCACAGGTTATTTCTAAAGCAAATAGAGTCATGTTCTCAGGTTGTGAACGTACTTGTAAATTTAAAAATCTAGAAATTAAGACTTTAGAAACAATACTATCACTAATTCATATCAAAACCATATTCGAATGATCCCAACTTAGAGATGTTACATAGGAAACCCAATTGGAAGAAATACATATAAAAATGCTGTTTTTATTTAATGCAATAATTGTTCATTGCGTACTTCTTAGAGAATATATTAAATTTTCATGCAATATTTTCATATAAGTAAGTTAACATAATATTGTTGCGGACCGGTGAGGACTCGACCTAACCTAACTATATAGCCCGCCCTCGGATGACCTTAACATCGCATTAAAGAATAGACACCGTAATGATTCATTCGAAGATTCGAGAAGAAACGAGTTCCACTGGAATGGAGTAGTACATACGAGAACAATCGAAACCTTCTCTATGCACCTAACGATCTATGGACTATTCTAGAGTTCTTTTAGCTGTAGGTATAAAAGCCGGCGGCTGTGGCCTAGAGAGGGCAGTTATAAATGAACAAGTACAGTTGACGCTAAAATTCAAAAATAAATTCTTAGTTACAAATCGTTTGTAAATAGTTCTTTAAGTCTTTTATCGTTATTGTTTTGTTAGTGAGTGTTAAATAAATAGTGTTTAAATAAATTGTGACTTTCTATCCACACGGAACCGACGAAAAACGTAACAATTGGTGTCAAGTGTGGCGTGTGTGATAGACCAGGAAAATAAAAAGACAGACAATGGCTCCCAAAAAATTGTTGAAAGACTTGAAAGTGTCGGAATTAAAATGTATACTGGAAGAGAGAGAGTGCGAGACAGATGGTAAGAAAAGCATTTTGCAAGCTAGACTGAGACGTTTTGGTGGAGGAAAGTGAGGATTCTGACACATTTTGCTTTGAGTTGGAAGGTGACCTTGACTAGTCCTTACAAAAATTAGAAGACAGTTTGAATGATAAAATGACAGAGAATTCTCAAAAATTAGACGACAACTTGAACAATTTGAATAGTAAAATAATTGACTTGGAAGTTAATTTAGAGAGAAAATCAGTGATAAAATTAATATTTTAGAAGATAAGATCGCAGAAAATTCTAAAGACATACAGGCCAGCTTTAATAATAAAATACTTAATTTAGAAGAAAAGATAACAGAAAATTCCAGGGAATTAGAAGAAAAGATTATAAAGAATTCTACGGAGCTACAAGACAAAATAACACAAATTGAGGACGATGTAAATAAAAAAATCGAAATTTTAAAACAAGAAATAGCAAAGGCAAATTCACCAAAATGTCAAGAAACATCGGAGGCACCGAAACTAGTCGAAAATAAGTATATCTCAAAGTCAGTTATTAAGCCTCCACAGTTTGACGGAAAGACCGCTTGGGCCAATTATTTTTGCCAGTTTGAGGCCGTTGCGAGAGCGAACGGATGGACAATCGCTGAAAAGGCTACCGCTTTGACTGTCGCACTGCGAGGAGATGCGACTGATATTCTGCAGACATTGTCACCATCGGAACAGGGAGATTATCAGCAATTGGTACGACATTTAGAAATGAGGTACGGCCAAGCTCATTTGGAACATGTCATTCCCAGCTAAAAAATCGCATTCAAAAGTCAAATGAGTCTCTGCAGGAGTTTGAAGCCGACGTAGCCCGCCTCGTTCGCCTTGCGTACCCTGCTACGCCAGAGAATGTTATGGAGCGGTTGGCAGTACAGGCATTCTCCGACGACTTACGTGACAACGAGACAAGACAAGCACTTCTCCTAGCCCACCCAACGCACTTGGTGGATGCTTTAGCACGTGCCCTAGAATTTGAGGCCGCGAAACAAAGTTCTCGGTCTTTAGGAAGAGTACGGGCCATCGACGAATGTTCTGACGAATCCGTGGAAGGGATTATTCGGAAGATAATGGACCAGTACATGGGCAAGAAGGGACCGATTATTGCTGGAACTGCGGACAGGTAGGACACGTGCGAAGCCGTTGTAAGGAGAAGAACGAAGAACCGGCTTCGTCGAGGTCGGAAAACTACTAAGGGTCGAAATGAAGGGGCACACGTCGACCTGTACCCAACATGCCCCAACGAAAACTGCTCGAGTCGCCTCGCTACAACACAAATTCAACAGCATGTTTGTGGATGGTTTTGTTGATGGAGAGTTCCGGACTATGCTGTTGGATACAGGAGCGACGAAAACTATTATCAGACCGGACATTCTTAAAACATCGAAGAAGGTTAAAACAACACAATGGCGACTACGTACTGCTACGGGGGGCTCCGCTGCTGTCCATGGAGAAGTAAATCTTAATTTTGTTATTGGGAGCACCAGTTTTGAACATCCAGTGTTAGTAGCAGATATCGAAGATGAACTTATTCTCGGAATGAACATCATGACCACTAAAGGTTTTGACCTAAACTTCAAAGAGGGAATTTTGAAAATAAATGAGGAATAAGTGGTTCTACATCGAAAATGTGAGGAGACGCTTCGCGTGGTAGTAGCAGAAGATGTTTCGATCCCTGAGCGCTGTGAGGTATTTTTGGATGGTTGCCTGGAAGGTAAAATGAATAATGGGAGTATTATTCTGTTGGAGCCAAGGAACCATGACAGCGAAATAGGACGAGGGATCGCTGTTGGAAAAGCCCTGCTACGAGCGAAGAAAACTGTACCGGTGAGAGTAATGAATACGAATTATTATTCTGTATCCTTGAAGAAGGGAACCCTGTTAGGGTACTGTTGTTCGGTCTCCTCAGTCATTCGAAGCGTGGAAGCCTCCAAAGTTTCGACTTCAAAAATTCCGGACAAAATGGTGAAGGAGTTAGTAAACGTTAAGGGATTATCTCCCGAAAATAGTAGAAAATTGGGAAACCTGATAATCAAGTATCAAGATGTGTTTGATAAAGGAGAAGCAGGACACAGAGGTCGTACCAATTTAGTACAACATAAAATTGATACCGGAGAAGCACGACCAATCAAACAAAATCCGAGAAGACTTCCGCTCGCCAAACGTGAAGAAGCTGATAAAATCCTTCGAGAAATGAAAGAAGAGGGTGTCATCGAACCATCTAACAGCCCGTGGACATCGCCGGTAGTACTAGTAAAGAAGAAAGACGGTACCACCAGATTCTGTGTTGATTATCGGCAGCTCAATAATGGTACCAAGAAGGATAGCTATCCCCTGCCGAGGATAGACGATACTCTAGACACACTGGCGGGGTCAACGATATTCTCTACGTTAGATCTGAAGAATTTGGAAGAAGTTGGCAAGTCGACATGGCGCCGAAGACAGAGAAGACAGAAGCGTTCTCGGTGGGCTCCGGACTGTCGCAATTTACCGTCATGCCTTTTGGATTGTGCAACGCGCCAGCTACCTTTGAGAGACTAATGGAGTCTGAGTTAAAGGGACTATCTGGACTACCTGTTTAGTGTACCTGGATGACATCATAGTGGTTGGGAAATCCTTCGACGATCATCTGAAGAATTTGGAAGAAAGTTTTCAAGCGACTAAAGGGAGCTCTGGTTTGAAACTTAGCCCCAAGAAATGTCATCTGTGTCCAGAAAGGTACACTACTTGCCATGTAGTCTCCTCCCAAGGAGTTGCGGTAGATCCACAGAAGACCAAGACAGTGGAAGAGTGGCCGATACCTAAAGATAAACATGAACTACGAAGCTTTTTGGGACTATGCACATACTATCGCCGCTATGTACAGGGTTTCGCCACCATCGCAAAACCATTGACCAGACTTACGAAGGCGAGAGGCGTTTCTCTTGGGACTCAGATTCTGACGAGGCATTCCGAAAATTGAAAAAGGCCCTGACTAGTGCGCCCATACTTAGCTACCCTCTTGGCAACGGAAACTTTATATTGGACACCAGCGCTGTTCTGTCTCAGATCCAGAATGGCCAAGAAAAAGTCATTGGTTATTTTAGTAAGACCTTGTCAAAACCGGAAAGGAACTACTGTGTAACCAGACCAGAATAACTAGCAGTAGTTAAAGCAGTGGAACATTTCTACAAGTATCTCTATGGAAGAAAGTTCTTGTTAAGAACAGACCATGCTGCTTTGAAATGGCTGTTGCAGTTTAAGAATCCTGAAGGGCAGGTAACTAGATGGATTGAACGATTACAAGAATTTGACTTCGACACAAAACATCGAGCTGGGGCAATCCATCGAAATGCTGACGCACTTTCCAGAAGACCTTGCGTTAAGGACTGTAAGCATTGTTCCCGAGCAGAAGAGAAAGAAGTGAAACTCCTAAGAACAACTGTGGTTAATGATAGTTGGCAACCCGAAGATCTTGCAAATGACCAAACCAGTGACCCAGAATTAGGTCTGGTAATTAACTGGAAAAACTCAGGCCAAAGACCAACGTGGGAAGAAGTTTGCAGATATTCGCCGAACGTAAAGTCGTACTGGGCTCAGTGGAATTCCATGGTAATAGATAACGGACTACTTCACCGTGTGATCGAGAGACCGGAGGGACAAGAAGAGAGAAGGCAGATCGTCATTCCAAAGAAGAGGGTCCCCGAAGTCTTGGAGGAAGTTCACAATGGAACCAGTGGATATCTTGGTGTTACCAAGACACTTGGCAAGCTGCGTGAACGGTTCTACTGGGTGAACTGCAAATATGTGAGGGTCTGGTGTAAGAAATGTGACATTTGCGCAGCCATCAATGGGCCACAAAACCGTGGTAAAGCCCCTATGCGCCAGTACAATGTTGGTAGTCCCTTCGAACGAATAGCGATCGACGTGGCTGGTCCTTTCCCGGAGACGAACGATGGCAACAAATACATTGTGGTAGTAATGGATTACTTCAGCAAATGGGTCGAGGCCTACGCGTTGCCAAATCAAGAAGCGTCCACGATTGCTGATGCCCTTGTTAAAGAATGGATCTGCAGGTTTGGTGTTCCCATGGAGCTTCATTCAGATCAGGGAAGAAACTTTGAGTCCAATCTGTTCCAAGGCGTCTGTGAAGTCCTGAACATCCGCAAGACCAGGACGACTGCTCTACATCCACAATCCGATGGGATGGTTGAACGCATGAACAGAACTATCAACCGTTATCTGGCCAAAGTAGTCTCTGACCACCAAAGAGACTGGGACAAATTTCTTCACCTGTTCCTGTTGGCCTACCGTTCATCCGTCCAAGAATCTACAGGGCAAACTCCAGCCAGCATCGTTATGGGACGGGAAGTGCGCCTACCCTGTGATCTGAAATTTGGTTGCCGACCGGGAGAAGAAGTCGCCGGAGAAGATTATGTCCACACACTACGTCAAAGGATGGACGACATTCATCAGAGAGTCCGCCTAAATATTCAAAGTGCTAGTGACCGAATGAAGGAACACTACGACATTCAAGCTGAGCATGGAGGATACCAACCAGGGAAGTTGGTGTGGCTATATAACCCGCAGAGACGTCGTGGGTTATCTCCGAAGCTACAATCCTCGTGGGAAGGGCCATACGAAGTCATGGATAGAATTAATGACGTCGTATACCGTATCAGAAAATTGCCAAAAGGAAAACCGAGGGTAGTCCATTTCAACCGTTTGAGCCCCTACCAAGGCGAAATAGAAGATCGTGCTGGGACCGTGAGAACCTGCAGCTTTGATCCCCCTGATTCGGAGATGTCCTTTGACGATTTCATGGCCCGATACAACAGCAGTGAGAAGGCTCGCTATGGTGTAACCAAAGAAGATCAACGAGACCTCTTTTCCGTGCCTCCTGATTATTCGCTCGCTCATTGTGTGGCTCGAGATTTGCGGATGTCCAGAGGAATCGCTGCGACGTTCAATGAGAAGTTTGGGCGTGTCGGAGAACTACGCCGACAGGATCCAGAGGTTGGAAGCGTCTTGAGGCTAACCGACAATGCACATGGTCAAGCAAGACACATCTTCTACCTGGTCACCAAGGAATGGTCCCCGAGTAAGCCGACTTATCTCAATCTATGGAAGACCCTGATTGAACTGAGAGAAGCCCTGCTAAACAACAACATTGCACGATTAGCCATACCGAAGCTGGCGTGTGGACTCGATGGTTTGAGTTGGCGTACAAACAGAAGCCAGCTTTGCAAATACCTTCATTCACCGTGTACATCTCGGGACGAGCATGTACCTAAGAAGGGGGCAGTGTTGCGGACCGGTGTGGACTCGACCTAACCTAACTATATAGCCCGCCCTCGGATGACCTTAACATCGCATTAAAGAATAGACACCGTAATGATTCATTCGAAGATTCGATAAGAAACGAGTTCCACTGGAATGGAGTAGTACATACGAGAACAATCGAAACCTTCTCTATGCACCTAACGATCTATGGACTATTCTAGAGTTCTTTTAGCTGTAGGTATAAAATCCGGCGGCTGTGGCCTAGAGAGGGCAGTTATAAATAGACAAGTACAGTTGACGCGCTAAAATTCAAAAATAAATTTTTAGTTATAAATCGTTTGTAATAGTTCTTTAAGTCTTTTATCGTTATTGTTTTTGTTAATTAGTGTTGAATAAATAGTGTTTAAATAAATTGTGACTTTCTATCCACACGGAACCGACGAAAAACGTAACAATATGTTAACTAATAAGTATAATAGTAAATCATGCAATATGGATCCATTTCATGCAATATACATGCATTTCATGCAATAGAAAGGAATACAAGTACCACCAAGTGTAGTCAACACAGGTTTCTGTTGACTAGGGCTGGGTATTATCTCAACTAAAGATGTATCTTTGCAGAAATGGCCACAAATTAGTCCAAGAAGTTGAGTCAGAAAACCAGTATCTTCTTCTTTGGGACTATCACTTACTAGAACGGCATCCACTTTGCTTTGGTTGTTCATGTAGTAAGCATCTCCATCTTGTATCTGAGCTATTAAAATTATCACACAATACAAGATATAAACAAAATAGTTAAATCCTAATTATGTATATAAATTATAATAGAATATGTATTTCATTATATAATTTTAAATACAGTGTTAAATTGAAATATTTGAAAATTGATATTTTTATGCAAGATTAAAAAAGACACAACTGTTTCAAATAAAGTTTTTCCAAATTCAGCCAATAAACCATCAAAAAATAATATAAATATTGGCAAACATCATTGAACAAAATGAAGGTGCTCAAGATATACAAAACCAGACATAAACAGAAAAATGCTAGGTTGCCACTTATTTACTAAAAAAGTTTGTTAACGATGATCATATAGGCTTGGTGCATTTCAGTTGATTTTAAAAATTCCGACCGCAGCGCTCGATGCGGCAGAAATCAGAAGTTTTCTCTCTGTTTCACGATTATTAATTTAATTTTTATTATTATTTAACGTCAGTTCCGATGTTAGTCGCATTAAAATAACACTAAAATCGTGGCTTTGTCATAATATTTAAGTATTTTAGTTTTTATTAGTGCAGTTATTGAAACTAAATAACACTCAGGTACGAGGTTTGTGTGATGTGGCGCTGTTTCGGGTAGTAAAAATTAAATGAAAAAGAACGAAAACTAGGCATCGCTTTGTGTTGTGACAATTTCAAATATTAATAAAATTGTCGAAAAAATGTTAACACGTAAAGGAGAGCGTAATTACGTGATTGTTGGATGCAATAACATTCAATAACTCAACTGTCCCGGATATTCAACTCTCCCGAAACAACATATTATAGCTGCACAACTTCTCACACAGATTTCATCAAAAGCAAAAATGGCTTCAAGCAGTCTGACGAAACAAGTGAGTAAACAAAGTGCCCATTACATAATCAAAAAATTAAATAAGCATATACTACTAGGATAAATTATAATTTGCAATATTAATGGTATACTTGTTTTAATCAACTAGTGCTTAATTTTTTTATAAACATCTTCTAAAATTATAATTATGTACCTTTAAAAAAATCGTTCTAACCGAAATAGCCACAGTTATATCTCTGCTAGCAAAATCGGTGCGTAAAACTATGCTAGCTACCGTAGTTGAACTCATCTAAAAAGTTGAATAATAAATTATAATACAAATTAGACCTCCTGAGGATATCAAAATATTTACTTTTTTATTTTTATTTTTCGAATTTTGTCAAATTACACTTCCTATCACTTTTAGAATGATTATATAATAAATTTTGTGTACACGCTATTTAAACCCGTGTATTTATATATGCCGATTGTTTACGATACCTATTCTCCTATGATGGCAGCACCGGCGGAGAATGCACCAAGCCTATGCCCAAGGATACTATAGAGATAAGGATAGTTCGATTCCTATCTTCCTGCACTGTCAGTTTTTTTACGTCATCTGCTGACCGAGTTGAAGTTGGCGCGAAAGATTTTAGACAGTGACAGTTATTTTTGCATTTGACGGACGAGCGCACAGTGCGTTGGAAGATAAATTTAGCGGGACAAAAGCGTTTGGTTAGAAATAAGCCAAAAAATGTGTACTGATAAGAATAAATAGTAGACATTCCAATTGATACAAAAATGCATTCTTTGTATTTCGATACATTTTTATCAACCAAATTTGGTCGTTTTCTGCTCAGCAAGGCAGAGATCATACGAAAACAAAATATTTACAAGTGCTTATACATTCCAAACCAAGCCAAATTATGTTGAAGATCGCCAAAGGTATGTACTTTTCTACTGTACGTATATTATTTGTTAAAATCCTTCTTGCCTTTGTTCTGCAGATATCAAACTTTCACTTTTTTTTCAAATATCGATGTATTGAATGATGTAGATCTTTTGAGTTACCAATAGTTACCAACACAGTTAGTCACAGTCACAGGGAGTTCAAGCTTAACAGGTGAATGCCCAAAAAGATTAATTTCAATCGGATAGTATAAAAACAAAACAACTCCATCAAAAGGCACTGAGTTTAAAAAATTGTCATAGATATTTACTATATATGAATTTACAATTACCGAGTGTTAAAATTAAAATTAAAATATCTATCTTATTTATTATTTTCAAAATAAAATATATTTTTTTAAAATAAATTATAGAGGGTGTCACAAGATTACAAATTAATTAAAAAAAACTGCTAAAGAGTTTTTTGATATCATAATTTTATGTATTTGGCAATAGTTTACAATACGGTTTTTGTGTGTCATGTACGAATAATATCATAGTTTTATTATCTTGTTTTATATATCTATATTTTTATTTTTTTATATCTATATTTATATATCTAGTCCTTTAGAATATACAGGGTTGTTCACCACATACGACACGGAGTATTGTAGCTAAACGATTAGAGTTTTCCAAATTGTAAGTTTTGGGTTCGTTGATGGACTATTAGAGCTACAATTTAAAAATATTTTTACAAGATACAGAGTGTCCCAAATAAATAAAAATATCAAAGTTGTATTTTTTAAATTATTTTTAAGGTTTGTTTTTTTTGCAGATTAAAACGAATTTTAGACGATCTAGTACAACTTTAACGCCTCTTCAAAACGACGAGTCTTCAGCCCTCGACGCTTCCATGGTGGTAATAGGTAGGCATAGATCAAGGACTGTATGCAAGTGTTCACCACATACGACACGGAGTATTGTAGCTTAAACGGCTAGATTTTTACAAATTGTAAGTTTTGGGTTCACGTTGAAGGACTATTAGAGCTACAATTTAAAAATATTTTACAAGATACAGAATGTCCCAAATAACACATATCAAAGAGTTTTATTTTTTAAATGGAACACCCTGTATATTATTGCATTTTAGTTTCTACGATTAAAATAAAGGTAAATTTGATTAAGGTTTATTACACTTAAACCTTACCGTTTTTGAAATATTTTCAATTTTACGAAATTGCAGTATAAATTTTAAGGCTTCATATCTCCGAGGATATCAAAGTTTTTAATACTAAATATTTACTGAAGTTTATTTATTGATCAGTTATTGTGTTGCAATAATAAAAATTATACTACCTTATACAGAGTGTTTAAAAATTTATTTTAAATAATTACTAGCTTTAAACGGCAATAACTTATTTACTTTAAATAGAACACCCTGTATATTTTATGAGAATCAAATGCACAATTAATTGTCATTATACTACCTTATACAGAGTGTATAAAATTTATTTTAAATAATTTCTTACCTATACCTTCAATAAGTTATTTACTTAAATAAAACACCTTGTATATTTTATGAGAATCAAATATCACCAATTTAATATTGACATATCAAATTGTATTATAACAACAAATGTACCTATACCTTCAAGTTTCGACTAGTAATATTATCGTTTTACTAAAACGATAATATTACTAGCCCATTTGTATGCTAAAAGAAAAACTATTTAAATCTTTATAAAAGAGTATACCATTAATTAAATATACCACCAATATTCCGCCCAAATACTAATTAACTACATACTTAATTGTGTTCGTTAATAAATTATTCTAAATAAATGTGGATTTGAATCAGAAATCAATATAATAATAAGTTATGAAAATGAACGTCTCTGTTGTTATAAATAAGCATTTGTCAACAAATTAAATATAATTTTGAAGGTGTTACTTTTTACCACACTGTCTAATACACATACATAATTCAGTTTTTTAGTATTTGGAGCAATTATTATTAATCAACGCAAACAGTCAATTAATGTAGTTTGAATACTGAAATCATATTAATTGGTCCTCTTTAACAAATATTTAAACAGTTTTTTTTAATTTGTTAATGAAATAAACGAACTATATCGACAATATTAGTATCTGTACTCTTTAAAAATTCTTTAAAAATCTTTAAAAATAATCTAAAATGTCAGTATTCCATGGGTATATTGATAAATGAGTTCTAAATTACAAGAAAATGCATTTTCTACGGAAACTTGAAGGGATAGGTAAAAAATGGTATAATGCAATTTGATAGACAATTAAATTGTGCATCTGATTCTCCTAAAATATACAGGGTATTCTATTTAAATTAAAGAAGTTATTGGCGTTTGAAGCTAGAAATTATTTAAAATAAATTTTTAGACACTCTGTATAAGGTAGTAAAGTTTTTATTATTGCAATACAATAACTGATCAATAAATAAATTTCAGTAAATATTTAGTATTAAAAACTTTGATATCCTCGGAGAAATGAAGCCTTAAAATTTATACTGCAATTTCACAAAATTGAAGATATTTCAAAAACGGTAAGGTTTAAGTGTAATAAACCTTAATCAAATTTACCTTTATTTTAATCGTAGAAACTAAAAATGCAATAATATATAGGGTGTTCCATTTAAAAAAATACAACTTTGATATTTTTTATTTATTTGGGACACTCTGTATCTTGTAAAAATATTTTTAAATTGTAGCTCTAATAGTCCTTCAACGAACCCAAAACTTACAATTTGTAAAAATCTAGCCGTTTAGCTACAATACTCCGTGTCGTATGTGGTGAACAACCCTGTATACAGTCCTTGGCCTATGCCTACCTATTACCACCGTATGGTGCGTCGGAACTGAAGACTCGTCGTTTTGAAGAGGCGTTAAAGTTGTACTTTCGTCTAAAATTTCGTTTTATTCCCAATCGGCATTTAAATGTTATTTGCAAAAAAACAAACCTTAAAAATAATTTTAAGGTAAAATTAGTATAATTTATAATACTGCAGCCCAGAGTAAGCTACAATTAAAATACCAGCCAAAATATGATTTTCATCATTGTCAAATTCAGTGTCATATTTTGTTTACAAGAATTCGTGTGGTTTGGAGAGGTTGGTTATTTTTTTTTTTTAAATTGCAATGATCCTCTACAAAAAAATAGTTGAGTTAAGAATAATATTCGCGGTGTATGCTTTGCGTACTATTCATTACTCAATTACTCTTGTGGCCTCGTTCATACCACATACATCCACAATAATTTAACCTACTGTAGTATTACTAGTGAAAATAATGTTTATATCATAAAAAAATAACACCGCTGTGCATTTTTTTCAAATTTATTTTGCTAATTACGTGAAAGATTTCGTGAATAGCCCCCCTGAAACTATAACCGACCACGGCAGGTAAGAATCGCCACAGGCCAATCAACTCTCGCGGAAGCTCTTCGTTACCTTGGTAACCGCTTTAATAATTTATGCTTCACAATACAAACGATTCTCAGGTGTTTTGTGCGTAGAAAAGAGCTCTTTTAAGTCAGTTTAATCGTATTATTTTATGTGAAAAAAGTGAAACTGTGTTAGTTTTATCTCGAATTTAATTTTAGGATGTATAAGGAAGTGTAAGACATGAGGACTTTACCAAAATGGATCGACAAGATTCAGGATAGCGATAAGGTTGGACAGAGGTACAGAATTTAGTTAATTGATTTATTAAATTTCTATGTATCTAATAAAGATTACTTCAAAATAACTTTCATAATTATCAAATAAATTGTAAGTGGATCCTTTAAGCAACAAAAAATAATAGTTTTGTCTGTTTTACTCATAGTATTAATTGATGCACCAGATATTACTAAGGCATAGCTTATTTTATAATATATCAACTTCTTTACTGTTTTTTATTATCTATTTTTACCTTCTCAGTTTTATTTTAATAATCAAAAAGCTAAAATAAAAAAAATATAAAAATTTGCAATATATTGTCAAAAATATTTTGTCATAAATTTCATCAAAGAATATACCTAGCTAGAAAAAGAATGGGCTCTGCCATACTGAAAAATGGTCCTACAGAAGTGGCGCCATCTATTGAGTAGGGCTTGTTTTAAATGGATCGAAGCGCGGACTTTTTAAATGAGCGTATTTATTGAATTTTACTCTAAAATAATTAAATTTGACTATTAAATCTTATTTTTTACACAAATTCAACAATACTAATAACAAGTATCGTTGTGATGTGTAAAAAATAAGATTTAACAGTATAATTTATACAATTATTAAATAAAATTAAAGCCAAACATGTGTAAATATTATTTATTATTTACAGTTTTTCTTTATAAATCAAATATTTAAACATTTTAAACAACAAGTTTTGTAAATGGAGTAGATATAAATAGGTACTTAAATGACAACTATAAAAGACTTACATTATATTTTTAGGGCCACAAATAAAAGGAATTGTCTAATTAAAACACATATTATAACAAATTATAGTTTGAAAAACGTGTTTCCACGATTTAACACAGAGTTGACACTTCTTTCTAGTTAATTATTTTATGGCTATGACAACGACAATATTTTTTGAGAATTTGACAATAGGATGACAATGGCCCTTGAAAACTATGGAAACTACAAAAAAAATTCTGATTTAACGCCATCTGGCAATAACTAGTAGCAACTTCTTAACCTAAAAATTAATTGCACTACCACCTAGCGCCTGAGGCTGGAACTATTTTATTTGAAATTTTCGTGGAAACGGTGGAACCGCTTTTGCTATTTCACTTTCCCGCCCCTGAATTTCATCAACCAAAAGACAAAACACGTTCATTACAAATGCTTTAACACTGAAAAGCTGAGGCAAATTATATAAATAAAAAAAACATTACTGTATAAACCCAAAGTACAAACCATAGACTAATGTCATGTACTAGAGATAGATTGGACACTGATATAAAACAAATGGGTCCGTCATTTAGAGCTACCTGGTGATCCGGAAGAAACTAATGGAGAGTTTTGGCATAACATAATTTTAGCATTCCGTTACTTATTAACGCTAACTAAAACGGTAACGTTATACAAGCTCAAAATTACTCCTTGTAAAATATAAAATAATAAATATAGACTTTTTTGTTGCCCATTTTATGTTTTATTAGATCATTAGAAGTGTAACATAATTAAAACAAAATTAAAATATATACATACATTTTAAACACCAACAATACAGCACATAGCGCCTATTTTTTGATTTAACAAATAAATTATATAGCAAAAATATTATAGACTACTAATTAGCTGTTACAAAAAATACTATATATTACCAATTATGTACTTACTTATTTATAATTAAACTATTTTTTTTATTTGGTTCATAAATTTATAATTTCTAAAATGTCAGAATGACTTTAATAAAAAAGTTTAGTATCTAACACGAAAATGATGATCGACTCTAAATATCAGAATGTACAAACTAATAAACACAAACTATAAACACAAATCACTGAAATCACCGAACTTTCCGATAAATCAGGAATATCTGAATTATTGATTATTTAAATAATGATCAAAATAATGATTTAAAAATAACTTGACGGATCACCAACATTTCGTCAACATGTCAACATGATGTCAACTAGACAAAAACTAGACCACAGACAATAGTCAACATAGGGACTGTCATGTCATCTTCATATATAAATTGGAAACCTGTACTTTAATGTCTTTTGCGCCGTCTGGCGATGCGGAAGAAACTAAATATGGAGTTCTATAAAATTACCATTGAGTGTCTAGGACATGGTACAAACGAAATATAAACAGAAAAATGCTAGGTTGCCACTTATTTATTAAGAAAGTTTATCAACGAAGATCATATACAGTATGATCGGATTGTCTTTTCAAAAGAAAAAACTTTTTTTTATTGACATTTTGAGAAAAATACATTCTTCTTAAAATATTTTGCTTGTTCCGAAATGGTTAATACCATTTATACTTTTTCAAATTTCCATACCGCTTTAGAGACAATTAAAAAATATATCAAAATACATTTGAAGCAAACGGTTTGTTTGCATAGTGTATCAGTGTATACCGGGTGGTGCATCAGCGTTGGAAACAAGAAATTCCATGCAAATTTTAAACTGTTCAAATATTGGCTCCCTTGTTAATTTTACAGATAAGTCGTATATAGGTTTCTTAAGGTCTGCATATGCTGAATACACATACCAAATTTCAACAATTTTGGACAAACCGATCTTAAGTAAACTAAGAATAACTGCATCTATTTTTAAATTAAAACTGACCAGGGAACAATGCAAAACCAGGCAAATATCAACATTGTATCAACAATATCAAACATTTTCCGATGCACGTCATCAATCATATCTACATTGATACTAAAGTCTATAAACCCGACTAAATGAAATTTTGGCAAAAATGTTTAAATTTGTAATATAATTTAAGATATCGAGCATCTCTTCATTTTACTTTATAGAGCAAATGATTGTACAGATATTTTATTTAGATTAAAGCTGCAAAAATTAGTTTAAACCGAATTTTATTATCGCTATGTTGGTCACATTGCGTCTTGTTCAGCAATGTTGTCCTTTATTATTTGACAATTATCCTAGTGTCAGTCATTATTTTGTATAACATCGTTTTGTTGAATCTTTGTGAGTAAATCTCGTTTTTTGCCTATTTTCATAGTCTTTTTTTTAAATTGCATTTTTAAGCACAAACAGTTCTTTTAAGAACTAAATTTTCGAGTTTTGTATTGCACTTCTTGAAACTGTGTGTTGAAAATATGCCTAAGCATTTAAACAGTCGAAGCAAAGAGCTTGTAGCTTCCCTGTTTTTTTAGGTCCTTTATTACCCTTGACTGCAGTCAGAAAATAAGTTTGATTGATAAGCACATTATACCACTTCCAAAGTTAGTTTTTATTAAATTCTGTGATTATTAGTTTGTGCAGAAATAGCACCCTCTTACTTGTTATTGCCACTTATGGCGTTGTAAGATGTACATCAATAAATAAATAACCCATAATAACTCTTAGTATAATCTTCATAATGGACTAGTTTTTGCCAATATGTAATAAGTAAAATAAGCTATAAAACAAATAAATCAATTTATCACTAAAATATGAGGGGCTCAGAGCAAACGTGGTGTAAGTCATCAAATGTGAAAAATGACAATATTGCAGGAAACTGCAGCTTGTGGCTATATTTTTTCACTGCCATAGTGGTGTAAGTCAATTTTGCCTAAATGAAAGAGCGTATTTTTTTTGTATATTTTTATAAATATCTGGTCAAACGACTATTTAAAAAAAATACATAATACCAGTTTATACTCATTGAGTAAAAAAGTTAATAATAATTTATTTTGCAACATTTTTTATATACTTGAGATGAACTTTAAAGACTTATTACAAAAAGCAGTAATTTCTGACTTAACCATTACTGCTTTGAACCCCTCATATTAGTTATTATATTAAAAATATAACGTAAAACCCTTTAAAAAATGATACAATAAATATGTTATTTGTCAATTTTAAATTAAGATTCATCTCATTAATCCATCACAATCTGGCAGCGCTGTCGCCATCGCTTGTCACTCAAAGTTGATCACGTGCATCGGAAATTGTTTTGCGATTACTATACCTTAAGCTGTCAACCTATGATTTTATGATTGGCAAATGCAATTTGTTGTGCTGTCTACACTACTACGGTATAGTGCCTACGGTAAGTGTCCCCGAAATGCATTTTTGTAATTTAAAACTGGTTCGAATAAGGCAAAAGTCTAACGCAAAGAATATACCAAAAAAGCCTACCGTTTAGAAAAGACAATTTGGCATTGACAAAATTAATGATGACGACCAGGCCCTAAACACTCAATGGTAATTTTATAGACCTACAAATTTAGTTTCTTTATTGTAAAAAATAAATAGCATTAACATAAATAAATATTACCGAAATGAACTGGCTATTTCTCACTTTTCGTATAATTTTTTTTGTATGATATTATTAAAAACTATATTACATCAACCATAAACTATTAAAATCTTCCGTTTTTCAGTATCTACGACCTATGTTTCAACCCGGACGGAACCCAACTAATCGTAGCAGGCGGCAACCATGTCCTAGTCTACGACGTTGCCGATGGTACCCTAATCCAGCACCTCAAAGGACACAAGGAGAAAGTCCACACGGTGTCCTACGCGAAAAATGGCGAAAAATTCGCTAGCGGCAGCGCCGACAAGACTGTCATCATCTGGTCAAACAAACTGGAAGGATTACTGAAGTATAGCCACAATGACTCAGTACAATGTGTAGCGTTCAATCCTCTATCGCACCAATTGGCTTCTTGTGCACTTACAGACTTCGCTTTCTGGAGTGCCGACCAAAAAGCCGTTCAAAAGCACAAGAGTGGGGCAAGGATAAACTCTTGTTCCTGGACAAATGACGGTCAGTACCTAGCTCTAGCTCTAAACAACGGTACTATATCGATTAGAAACAAACTTGGAGAAGAAAAAGGGAAAATTGAAAGACCAAATGCGCCAGCAATATGGGCGATAACTTGGAGTACATTCAAAGACGACCCTACAGACACTCTCTGTGTAACAGATTGGAATAAATCTCTGTCATTTTATACTCTAGGAGGAAAACTTGTTGGAAAAGAACGATATTTAGGCTTCAATGCGCTGAAAGCCAGATATTTTCCCAAAGGTGATTATATTTTGATTGGAGGACTGAACAAGGCTTGTAAGTTGTACACTAGAGAAGGTATAATGCTGGGAACTGTCGGGGATCAGCAGAATTCGTGGGTTTGGTGCTGTGAAGCTGACCCAAAAGGAAATATTGTGGTATGAAAACGTTTATTTTTCTATCAAAATTAAAAAGTATTGAATAAAGAGACTATTAGTCTAAAGCTTAAAGCTTAGAATAAATTAGTGATTTCAATTAGCATAGAAGTTTGTTTCGTTAATTTCAATGTAAGCATTCAAAGCGTCAAAATTAGTGGTAGGAATTTTCAATTAGTAGAAATAGCTATGAAACTTTTAACTTTTCCACTAATTATGCTTCAAAATTTGCGAGAAATATAACTTTGGCCTTTGATTATCTTCCGTCAAGAGAAATTGTGGTTAGAAATCAAAAGTTGATTCTTTTATAAGCTAAATATCAGGCTTTCTCTATGGATACAACTGACTAACGCAAGCTGTTGCTGGAAATTCTATTAATTTTAATTTTTTAAACATTTGAATAATCGTAAACTAAAAAGTATAAAGTTTAATTGAAACTACTAATTTATTCCACTAATTGCGAGGTTCTGAATGAAGCTTTATACAAAATAAGTTCAAAAACATGCTTAAAAAACATCGAAACATGAACAACTCTCGTGATTTATAATATGTACTTGTAACTATATTATGTACTAGACTACTATTGATATAAATCCATTTTTTCCTTATTTCTTAAGTAATAGTACGAGAGCTAGCAACGTCGGAAAAACAAGTATTTTAAGACGTCTGGCTCTTTGATATATCTTTTACTACGCTCTCTAGAACAGCATGCGGCCCGTCTGGCTGCCGGTAAACGTTGCGTTCCCTACTGCGCATTAAAAGAAGATCCTATATTTTTATTAGTCCTTTAAATTCTAGTATTGAATATAAATCGAACATGTCTCCATAGCGCAGTGCGTAGAGTTCCTGATAGTAAAGTATTAAATATTTGTTTTATTTTAATCACCAGAATTATTTAATACTTTACTACTCAGAATATAAACGAAAATAAAATAAAAAATTCTTTTGTCCTGACCCGGATTCGAACTCTGAATCATCGGTTCGTGGTCAAATTCAAATTCAAATCATTTATTGAGTAGTTAATTCTTACAATATAATAAAAAGACTATATACAATATATACAAAATTATAAAGTGTACAGGGTGGGTCAAATTCGACGCTTTTAAATGGAAACACCCTTTTCTATAGGAGATAGACGGAAACTAATATCGGTGTCTGGAGCTCAATTTTCATCAAAAACATGATGGTGAAAACCGCACATCAATATCTTTTACCGTTTCGGAGTTACGGGGTGTTTTTCAAAAATGTGCATTTTTAACAAATCGCTGTAACTTTTTTGCTATGGAAAATTTTGTATTTTTGTGAAAACATTTCCAAAGTACCTTTTTACGTAGAATTTAATGGTTTAAGTATATATTTTTTTAAATTAATAAAATTTAAGAATTATCAACAAAAAATTTGATTTTTTATATGGGACACCCTGTATATTTTTAGTTTATTGAAAAGAATTTAAAATTACCTTTCCAAAAATATAACACACTTGATATTTTGCTCGATTCCTCTTCGAGATAGAGAGTATATAAAAATTTGCCCGCAAAAAATTCAAGCTGTGAGCATCAATTAAAACGAAAATAATATTTATTATGAGAGATGCAAAATTTTATAACTATTTAAAATATATTTAACCAACATCAGCACATTTAAACTATATCTAATAACAATAAAAATAAATAGCAAACCAAGACATGAGATTTTGCTACAGGTGTTCGACATATCAACCGTCTTCTGTTATGGACAGACGGGGCAGTTTTTGAACATTTCTCGCAGAATTCATTAACTCACTGGGGGTGAAAGATACCCTCTCATAACTGCTAAGTATTTCTAATTCTTGTCTAGATTATACGGAATAAGGAACCTTTATTCTTCCGCAAATATATCCATAGGATTAGATCCATATACCATGTCTATTTTGTGAAAGCTATATATAAATACTTATAATACTCGTACCATCAAAAATAGAATAGTTTTAAACTTGTATGTACTATTTATTTAAATATCATTATAGACGGGTAGTCTAGCATAGATTGGTGGATGTTTTGTGGGCGTCATATTATGTCGTCTTTGTTGTGTAATGTTTGTTGTTAGAGAGGAGTTATGTATTTGTGTTGTGTAAAATTTTTGTGATAGTGTATCGATATATTCGTTCACTGTTGGTAGGCGGGTTATTTCGTGAAGACTAGTGAGGCGAATATACCGGTCACTACCCTTAATCTTACGTAACGTCTTACTTTGTAGTCTTTGAAGTCTTATATTATTAAGATATTTTAATCCAAGCTGGACAAGCTTAGGGTTGGTCGTAATATAGTCTTATATAACAGTATTTTATTTTCTACTGATATATGGGATCTGGATGAAAGAAGCGGATGAAGTTTTTGTAAAGTAGCATATCTTTGTTGTATTCTGTATGTAGTGTTTAGTATAAAGGATAGTCTTCTATCAATCTTTACACCAAGATATTTGACACAAGGTTTTGGTTGGATGACTGAACCTTCAATTGTCAGTGGTTCATGTATAATGGTGTTGCTTCTCTTATAAGAGAGTAGAAGTTGTTCTGTCTTGGTGGAATTAATTTTTATTTTCCATTTTTGAAAATAAGATATTAATCTATGTAAGTGGTATTTTAACTGTTTGTTGGCTACGTTAGCGTAGTACGACGAGGCATATATGACAGTATCGTCGGCATATTGACCTAGATTAGTGTTGGGATAT
This sequence comes from Sitophilus oryzae, assembly GCF_002938485.1. Lineage (NCBI taxonomy): Eukaryota > Metazoa > Arthropoda > Insecta > Coleoptera > Curculionidae > Sitophilus > Sitophilus oryzae. The sequence goes on from NW_022147208.1 coordinate 192,061, forward strand.
CGAGGGATATCTGCGGTGTATAAGGAATATAATTGAGGAGCGATGATGGTACCCTGGGGAACGCCAGCAGCGAGTGTTTTTTCGGAAGATAAGGACGCACCTACTCTTACTCTAAATTGACGATCATCGAGATATGATTTGAGTAGGTTGACAGTGTGAAGAGGAAAATTGTGGATATATATAGGAGCTTGTAGAGTAGACCTTTATGCCACACCGCGTCAAAGGCCTTCTCCACATCGAGGAATAGAGCTATGGTAGACTGGTGTCGTTGGAATCCTGTCTGGGCATGATGTATTAGTCTTGTCGCTAGTAGGGTCGTGTTATGTCCTTGCCTAAATCCAAACTGTTCGTTAGGTATAATGTTGTTTGTACGTTCGTTTCTTAGTAGTTTGTTTAGTATCAGTCGTTCTGTCACTTTTCCCATTGTGTTCAGAAGCCTATGCCTATAACTGCTCGGATGAGTTGCCTCTTTACCATGTTTATATATTGGCACTACGGTTGCTTTCTTCCAAGGTTTTGGATAGTACTGGATTCGAATTATAGCATTCACTATATGTAGAAGTTGTACTATAGCCTTTCTCGGTAGTCTCTTTAAAAGAAGATAATTGATACCGTCCGGGCCAGGTGCCTTGTTGTTTGGAAATGTCTTTATTGCGTAAGTCAGTTGTTTAAAGTCTATTAAATTGTCTACTATTGTTTGTTGATCCATTTCCCATTTAGGGAGATGGGAAATAGTTTCGTCAATGTCACGTTGTTCGTCAGTAGTGCTTAGTCTAGACGTGTGTACTGCAGCAAAATGTTTGGCTAGCATATCGGCTTTGTTTTTGTCTAGAAAAGCTTCGCTGTTATTGTCCTGTAGTGTTGGTATTTGTTGGTAGTGTCTACTTAACGCCTTTGTCATTTTCCAGAGAGAATTGTCGCGTACCGAGAGGTCTTGCAATTTGGTTTGCCAGACTTCATTTTTGTGCTCGGCAATTCTCTGTGTAATCTGTCCTGAAAGAGCTTTGAGTTGGTCTAAGTTGTGGAGTCGTCTATGTTGTTGCCAGGCCTTTCTTAGTCGATTTCTCTCAATAATCATATCTATATTCTTTGGGTTTAATATGAACTCTTTTCCCAACAACGGCTTGAGCTTCCTGGATTAAAGTAGTAAGACGTTTTACTTCGTTGTCAATGTCGTGTGACGTCCGTATATTGTTATGTATTTGGAGTCTCTGGTTTATATAGTTTTTATAAACAGTCCAGTTTGCGTTTGTGTATGTCCATGTTAAAGTAGGAGAAGTTTGGGTATAAGTATTGTCGGTTAGTGTGAAAAGTACTGGAAGGTGGTCAGAGTTTATTTCGTCTTTAGTGGCGATTTCGATAGTTTGTGTAACGTTTTTATTCAGTGTTATGTTTTTATTCAGTTTATCGAGATAAGTAGGAGTCGGTTCGTGATCGGAGACTCTACGCACTACGCTATGGAGACATGTTCGATTTATATTCAATATTAGTATTTATAGGAATAAATTCTAAAATATAGGATCTTCTTCCGATGCGCAGTAGTGAACGCAACGGGTATCGGCAGCCAGACGGACCGCATGCTCCAGAGAGCATAGTAAAAGATATATCAAAGAGCCGAAAGTATTTTAAGACGTCTTAAAATACTTTCTCGAAAACGTTGCTAGCTCGTAGACTATAAGTATAACAATATTATGATATAAAATCATTTTAGGCTATAGGATGCGACGATGGTACAATAGCTGTCTACCAACTGGTATTCAACATGGTACATGGACTCTACAAGGAACGTTACGCTTACAGAGAAAACATGACAGACATTATCATTCAACATCTCATTACCGAGCAGAAGGTTCGAATCAAATGCAGAGATCTGATCAAGAAAATTGCTATTTATACTGACAGATTAGCCGTGAGTACAATATTTCAAACGGTTCACAGTTGTTTCCAGTCTTTCTTGTCACGTTTATCAACTATCTGATAATTTCTTCCATACTTTTATTTACATACCATTATTTTTTTCGTTATTGTCTTCCAATGAATGGTAGTTGTGTTTTAACACACCCTATTGTATTTAGGTACAACTGCCTGAAAGAGTGGTCATCTACGAACTCTACTCCAAAGACACCAGCGACATGCACTACAGAGCCAAAGAGAAGATCGCCCAAAAACTAGAATGCAGCTTGCTGGTCGTATGCAGCAATCACATCGTCATCTGCCAGGAAAAGAACCTTCAAAGCATGTTCTTCTCAGGCGATAAAGAAAAAGAATGGAACTTTACCAGCCCAATTCGGTACATTAAAAACGTTGGAGGGCCACCAAGTCGTGAAGGTCTTCTGCTAGGTTTAAAGAATGGTCAAGTCTGGGAGGTTCATTTAGATAATGTACATCCCTTGTTAAGGGTATCTGTTAATGATGGTATACGTTGCTTAGACGTTAGTCAAAGAAAAGAAAAATTAGCTGTTGTAGATGAAACAGGTCTTTGTCAAGTGTTCAAACTCAAAAACGGAGAACTATGCTATCAGGAAAACAACGCGAACAGCATTGCGTTTAACAATTATTACGAAGAAATGCTTGCCTTCAGCGGAAACAATACCCTCTCTATAAAAGTCATGGACTTTCCAGCTCACGTTCAGAAAATGACAGGCTTCGTTGTAGGACTCTCCGGCTCTAAAGTCTTCTGCCTGAACGGCTCTGCCATGTCCAGTCTCGACCTCCCCTTAAGCGCCCCCATGTACCAATTCATCGAGAAGAAAATGTACAACGACGCCTATAAAATCGCATGTCTTGGCGTCACAGACGGTGACTGGGAAGAACTAGCCCATTCAGCCCTTGAAAACATGGAATTCGAGATAGCCAGACTAGCTTTCGTAAAATTACAAGACTTCAACTACCTGGAACTAATCCAAGATGTCCAGGACCAACAGCAAAAAGGAAGCTATCCCCGAGAAGTCGTCTTGGGAGACATCTACGCGATGAAGGGAAAACTGAAGGAAGCAGCAAGGTTCTATCAGAAGTCCGGACACGAAACCAAAGCTTTAACTATGTACACCGACTTAAGAATGTTTGACGAGGCTCAGGAGTATCTGGGAAGTAAAGATAATGACGATCTAATAAGACAGAAAGCTGATTGGGCTCGAAACATCAACGAACATAAGGCAGCAGCTGATATGTACGTCTCCATAGGAGACATGGACACTGCTATTGAGATCTACACTGAAAAAGAATGGACCGATCAACTCGTGGATTTGGGAAGGCGATTAGATAAATCTGAAAAAGCTTCTCTTAGCACTATTGCGCAGCATTTGAAGAGATTGAACCAACCAGGAGCTGCAGCTGAGATATATCGAAGACTAGGAGATTCTGCAGCTGTTTTGCAACTCCATGTCGAAGCAAACGAATGGGCTCAGGCTTTTGCCCTTGTCCAAAACCAGCCCCAGTATAACGCCATAGTCTATGTACCTTACGCTCAATGGTTAGCTGAAAATGACAAGTTCGTTCAAGCCCAGAAAGCTTTCCATAAAGCTGGCAAGTCGGAGGAGGCGTTTAAAGTGTTTCAACAGCTCACACACAACGCAGTCAATGAAAGTCGATTTGATGATGCAGGTTTCTACTATTGGATAATCTCCAGACAGTATCTAGATCTAGCTAAAAAACCAGATAATAATAAAAGCGATTGGTATTTGGAAAAATTCGCCGAAAACGAAAAGCTAGCTCAGATTTACTACGCTTATAACACCGTTCATAAGTATCTGGAAGAACCGTTCACTTCATACATGCCTGAAGCTCTGTTTAATATATCGCGCTTTTTGATGTTGGAAACTCACAACAGAAAACCGCAAGGAGTGTCTCTGTTTGCCATCTATTTCACTCTAGCGAAACAAGCGAGGAAGTTAGGCGCTAACAAGCTGGCTAAACAAACTTTTGACAAAATCACCTCGTTTAGAGTGCCTCAAAAATTCCAAGAACAAGTTGAGATAGCGACCATCGCTTCCAGAGCTAGACCTTACAACGATCCGGAAGAACTACTACCAATGTGTTACAGGTGCTCTACTTATAACCCCCTTTCTTCTACATCAAACTACTGTGTTAATTGTGGACAAAACTTTATATATTCGTTCGTCAGCTTTGAGTTACTTCCTTTGGTGGAATTTCAGCTCGTAGAAGGGATATCTGACGATGAAGCTATTAGACTGATCGAAACGCCCCATGAAAGCAAAGACCAGGCTTTTGAAGAAAACATAGGAGAAACTCAACAAACCTTAGAGTTAAAAATCGAAGATGAAGATAAAGATATTGACCCTTTTATGTTTAGATTCGTGGATAAGGATGAAGATAAAGAATTCCAACCTGTTGTATTAGATAGAAAACATCTTTTAGAGCTGGATATGGAAAGTGTTTTGGTTTGCAAGTGGGGACCGCCTTTAAGGTATCAGTTTTTCAAGAATTTGTTGCCCGAGCTTCACGTGACTATATGTAATTCGTGCTTCAAGGCGTTTCATGTTGATGACTTTGAGCTACAGGTGTTGCAGAAAGGCTTTTGTCCATTCTGTAGGGTTTCACCAGACAGTATTGACGTAGATAACAATTCTTCAGATGAATTGATAGTTTAGTTGTTAGTAAGTTGTAAATAAAAGTTTATTTTAATGAAATCCGTTGTCTAAACTATCAGTCTATAATAACTAATTATTATATTTTGACTTACTTTTTCCTAGAGTAGCATCCAAAATGACTTTAAGCTCTTCCCAATCGAGCTCGCCATCTTCACCGGCCATACGAACAAACGCTGAAAATACTCTTTGAGTTTCTTTTTGTTGCTCAACCGAAGGTGCGCCGTGTATCACCTAGATGTCGTGGTAATCAGTACTTTGTTGTGACTTTTTCAGTGATATAGGGATAAGGAGAATGAGCTTCAACGAGTGCGCATCCAAAATTTTTCTTACATCATGGTGAAAGCTATGCTAGCGCTTAGGTCCGCAGGAGAGATCAATAAGTAATAATAACAGGTGCATGTATATAATATTTGGTGCATAATAAAGATTCACCGGTTCTCCATAAACGTCTAACGTACCATAGCCGTGTATCACCCTGTATCCTATAGTACTGTTTACTTTCTAAACCTCCCCCTATAAAACTAAGCTCGAACATGGCGGCTACCATGATTAGAATTACAGCGCACGTTCGTGCTCTTCTACCTACCTCTACATCTGTAGAATTTTTGGAAAACAAAAACAAAAAATGAAGATAATGATATTTATACCGGTTGGTCTTTATGGGTCTTTTTGCCTGTATCGTCAGCGGAAGGATACTTTCTTGACTGGAGGGAAATATGAAAAAGGGATCATGAATAACTTTGATTCGTGAAAACAGGTTACAGGATGGGGACTAGCTTACATATTGAGTAGAATAAATTAATTACTTTTGTAACTCTCCGTGTTCTTTAATTATAACGAGTGTATGACTTTTTACATGTTGTGCGAAAATTTGAAAACTTAGGATGCATTCCGTTGCTTACCTTGGTTATGGTTTTATGTTCCGTTTCTATCGGTTTCTTGAAAGTTTTCTTATTACGGAACCCGGTTCCTGAAAAATTCGGTTATAACTAACCAAACTAACCAGCGTGACAAGCCTGGTTTTTCTGGTTTTGTTTGTTGTTGCAAATATTGGAAGTTCGAGTGAAATTCTCATTTAATTTCTAAAATTTGTTAAAATATTTTGTATTTACATCCAAAAGCAATGGAGGTAGGCAGTAAAGGTAAATAAATTTCTTTAACTTAATAGAATAACTTTTTAGGACCATTTAAACTTATCAGGCAGCCATTGTTTCTTAAAGTCAGGAACATTTAAAGAAAACATGAAAAAGAAGACAACAAGTAATCGTGAATGTTTTGTAAGATATAAAAATATAAATATTGATTAGATTTGTTTATTTATTATTGATCTGTTTTAATATTGGACCTGCAAACCTTCACTTGAGCTGTCTAACGAGTTTAACAGTTTATTAAGTACTTTTCAATATTAAACTCCATTGAAAAAAAGAAACAAAGGTAAAAACAGAGAATAGGTACATTAAAAATGCATAAAAGAAAAATTTTATAATAGAGGTATTGAAATTTAGAAAACGTCAACATTTGACGTTTCCAGTATTTTACCAAACCGTTCCGTATCAAGCCGATGTTTTTCAGGAACCGCTCTTTAACGTAGTTTACCGGTCTTGTTGGCCTGGTTCTGCAACAGAATACAGCCTTAATGATCGCCACGTACTTTTTTCAGCTACGTAGGTCAAAACTTCTTTTTCGTTCCGTGTCCGTAATTCCAGTATAACAACCTGAATAGTACTTTATTTTCTTCCATATTACTGTATATGAGGCGTCAAGTTGTAAAACCCGCCTTTTCCATTTAAAAAAAATGCCTAATGACATATATTATTAATAGTGGACCCTGAAATCTACATAAACATAGTCCCAAGCTGCACCAAAAGTCACCTATTATATATTAGTATCACCTATATTAAGTCCCACATTTTTTCGTAGGCTTTTTACACAAGTACCGTATGATCGAAAAAAAATGGCGTCCAGTTGGCTTGGAAATGACGATCGATGACATTTCCCATATAATTTTACATATAAAATGACAGCGATCTTCATTTCATAGCCATCGCTGACGCCGTTTTTATTCGATCATACGGTATAATATTACTACTAACGTCTTATCCATTTCAAATCCTTAAACGTTGCAAATAAAATAAAAAGATTTAAAAGTAATACGTTATATGTAATTATATATCGAGAAACTATGGTTACACTCGTTGAATTTGACACTTTTAGTCAGTTTAATAATATATTGTCGTACTTCTATGCTTAGACGTAAAAGTGCTTTACTTTTATGCCTAAGCGGTAAAATGACGTTTTTATATTGTCAATCACGTCGCAAATATTCATACTTTTGTGACGTTTGAAAACAAACTTTTTACATTTATCCGTTACTGACGTCAAAAATCACTTAAGACCAGAAGATGTAAAAAGTATTTTATATTGAATGGCAAAAAATTGATTGAATGGTCATAATTAAAGACAGAAAGTTACAAAAGTATTTCAATAATTTTACTCATATGTAGGCTAGCCCATAGCCTACATATAGTCAATAAGTCCTCTACAAAATAATAAAATCTATACAGTGAACAAGAAATAAAAACACCCGGTATGGATCTTCCTGAGAACAATATCCACCTGTATACCGGGTGCGTCTCAAAAGTGGCTCATCCCTATAACTTTTTTTTATTTTTTTTCAGATAAAAAAACGAGATTTGGTATGTTAGTATATGACATAAATTAGGATTGATCGACATATTCAATTGTCTTCGTTTCACCGGAAATGACTACAACTTTTGATTATTAAATGGCACCCTCGGTATTTTTTTACTTTATTCGATAGAAAATGACACTCTAAATAGAGTGTGTCATAGGTCAACTTTTGACATTTTCGCATATGGTTTATTTGAAATTGTAACCTGCGGTTTATAACGACAATTTAACTTGAAATACCAACTGTGTGGTAATAAATTATATTATAAATACGCTAATAAGCCACTCTCGTTCCATTTGAAAAAATTGAGATATCATTAAAAATACGATTTGGGCATCTTTTGTCCAGCCAGGACAAGACACTAAAAACATTAGACGATCCAATCTATTTTTCCAAGGCTCTTTGATTAAATATTTGTGTTTTTAACACAGCCATTATAATAGAACAGAATACCATTTTCTATCAAATAAAGTAAAAAAATACCGAGGGTGCCATTTAAAAATCAAAAGTGTTAGTAATTTCCGGCGAAACAGGAAATGACCGAAAACAATTGAATACGTCAATCAATCCTAATTTATGTCATATACTAACATACCAAATCTCGTTTTTTTTATCTGAAAAAATAAAAAAGTTATAGGGGGTGAGCCACTTTTGAGACGCACCCGGTATATCTCTAAAAGTATCATACGATTTCTTAGTAGATGATTAAAGTCCTCACTAAGCTTATAGAAGTACAATACAATCGGGACAGAAAAAACAACGGCGTCAAAGACGACTGGAAAGTGGCAATCGATGACAGTTTTGTCGAGGTCAAGCCCTAGACGTAATTTACTTGGCCTGTACTCTTCTATATATTTTAATGGCGCTTGCTGCCAATTGGTCTTAAGTAGGTTGTAATTTATTTTTATACTAAATAAAAATGATTTTAAATGATTTATTGATTGAAATTCGAGAATAAAATAATTTTTGAAAATAGATTTGTGTCTGGAAACCTTTTCTATCCTTTTTTAATCTTTCTACAATTAGTGTTAATTTTTGATGTTTTAAGTCAATTTTGGTAAATGATGTCTAGAGATTGTCATCGCCAAAATTATTATCGATTATCATTCCCTGCCTGAACTTTTTTTATCAAACGATATTTATTCTAAACACAATAAATGTAACATTATTTCAAGAGACTAATAATTTAAACTCATCTTCAAACAATACAACAATTTCTTTTATTTTTAAAGAACTTATTGACTTACCCTTGTAAAAAGAATAGAAAAAATGATAAAAGTAAAAAAATAATGAAAATTTTTCACTTACTCTGGGATCCACTTTACCATAACCAATTTTTTTGTCATGTTCCCTAAAAAATGAAAAGGAATATCAATGACAAAGAGAAAACTGTGCATAATGAAAAACGAAACGAGGAAATTAGTAAAGATTTTTCCGGGTTAAAATAATACATATCGATATTCATATATTTAAATTTATTTTCATTAGTTTTTGATAATAAATACTATGCTTATTTTAAATTAGAGTTATTAAAGTAAATATATAAAAAAACAAAAAAATCTGTACAAAAATTATTCAAGAGGCTATAGTGAAGAAAATATTATTGTGAAATTAAAGCAGTAATATCAGAAACTAAACTTATAGGAAAGCAAATAGTTTTATTATATAAAAAAGAAAAAAAAATATCATGCAAAGACTAATTACAATTTTAACTGTTGGGTGGTAATTTCAAAACCTTAACAAAAAAAAATAATGCCATTCACTGTTGAAAGGTACCATAAAATATTTAAAGATTAAAAATAAAAACAAAACACAACAAATTACAAAACACTGATTCAAATATACTAGGTGCCGTAGTAAAAAACATGTTGCACACTTTTTTTAAGTATGTTCAGTATAAAACAATCAAAAAATAAAAAAAATATAATGTTCCCACAATTAATATATTAGTTCTTATCTATTCATCAGTTTCATTATATTTAAAAGACTTGATTTTGTCTGACTTGAATTGTTAAGCATGTCGTGCAACACGTTTGCTAGTAGGTGACCCGCTTTATAATAGGCAACAACAACGAATAATATACAAATATATTGATTTTCAACAAGACGAGGAACAAAATTGATAAGCGTTAAAAAAATTCGTTAGGACTTATATTTTTAAGTACGCAGATATGGTAACCACCACCAAATTCCTTATAAAACGTTTTTTTTTTTGGGGGGACTTAACATTCAAAATAAAGCTATATAGTCATGCTGAAATTCTGCTCTTAATAAGACTTCAAAAGATTCTATTAAAAGTCTTTAAAATTTAACATTAGATTGTCTCAAAACTTTAAAACTGGATAGTTGGACAACAATACTGTTTATATTTTTTTCGAAATATTCCAGAACGCTTTAATAAAAGTATTATTTAAATAATTTCGAGAAAAAATTGATTATAGGATCTCCTTTATCCCTTCTCTGTTCGGGCTGAGGTTGAGAAGGATAACTGGGATATCCGGGATACTGCGAATACCCTGGCTGAGGATACCCACCAGGCTGAGGATATCCTGGCTGGGGATATCCTCCTGGCTGAGGATATCCTCCTGCCTGAGGATATCCTGCAGGTTGCGGATATCCTGAAGGTTGCGGATACCCTGAAGGTTGTGAATATCCTGAAGGTTGAGGATACGGATATCCTCCACCGGGTTGAGGATATCCGGGGTAACTAGGCTGAGGATACCCAGGACTACTGGGTTCTCCTCCGGTGTAAGGTGCGGAAGGTGTGTACCCGCTGTCAGGCGGAGGAGGTGGATGATACTCGGGAGGAGTGTCTTCCTCCTCATCGTCGTTATCATCGACCTCCCCTGAGTATGCGCGTGAGGGAGAAGGATCAGAAGCGTAACCGTCGTACGTCATGATGTTCTGTTTCTCGGAGAACACTCGCAGGAGGAATTCGCCTTCTTCGTTGGGGTCGAAGGTGGACGGGACGATGCAGTAGGTGCCAGGGGGCAGCTTGAAGCGGCACGAGACCTCGCGAAGGTTCACGAAGGACGGCGAACGGGCCACGGAAGCGTTGTACTTGAAGAACTGCAAATCTAGAGGTTTGGGCAAACTATCTGGATCTCGAAGCTAAAGGGAAAAAACGGACTTTATTAGACGTACTTTTTCCATGATAATTTTATGTTTAATCTTGTTTTCATAATTGAAGACATGAGTTGATAAAGGTGTCAAGTTGCATTTTTTTAAAAATCAGTTTTATTCGGTATTTCAACATCCCTTTGACAGATCTATCCTCCAATAGACTGTAAAAATATAAATACCATAAAGAATATCCTAGATGATAAAGGTGTCATGTCATGTACATCATCAATAATTTTTAGATGTGTTTTGTCGATTTACTCGAAACTAAAAAATCGACATGACACCTTTATCCACTCATGTCTTCAATAATTAAGAAATGCTACCTTTTTTAATAGAGACCTTACTTATTTCTCACAAATAAAATGTATGGGAAAATGTAGTATTAGTTTCTGCATTGAGTGTACTGTTTTTTTTACTCAGGTACGATTTCGACAGACGATGACAGAAATAAGGCAGGTGACATCCATGCCAATAAATTTATTTCACTCTTTGAATAAGAAGATGAGAAGGAAGGAGTATGAAGGCAGGCGGCCACTGGGAGCGTAACTAAACTAAGCTAAAAATATAAAAACAAATGGTAACTAAACGAAAATAAGTTTCATCGGCCACTGGGAACGATTTTCGCTCAGTAGTCAGCTAAGTTAGCTGCATTTTCGTATTGTATCCCTGCTATCATAGAACTAATCGCTGCGAAAAATTCGCTGGAACCTGTCACGAACTAAAACGAGCGAAACTAAACTACGATTTGAATCTTCGTTCATATATTTTTGTTTAGTTTCGCTCAAGTGGCCGCTGATGCATTTAAAAGTATGGGAGCTGATTTTTACAAACCTTATCTTCGCTTGGCTTAGTTTAATTTCGCTCGCAGTGGCCGCCCGCCTTTATGGTATCCATGGTCGACGGAAAGAGGTCTCTAATAGCACAGATTAGGTATCCTATAATATATATAGTATATATACAGATAAAAATCTTGTCCCTAATTCGTGGTACGAAAATTGTTTTTCGATGAGCAAACGAGTAAATTTTCTTGTGCGCAAAAATAAGTTTAAACAGCATAATAACTGGGCCGGTCAGGCGCTGTGCACAATTTTAGAGGCCATAAATGGGCGTGCTTGTGCGCAAGCTAGTAACCTATAGTGCGCGACTCCGAAAATTGGAACCACGAAAAACAATGCTTTTGACGATATGTTTATAATCTGTATAATCTGTGCTAACAGGGTGGGAATCCTTGGCAGTTCTGTTTGACGATTCATTTGACACATTTGAATTGAAATTTTGTGGATTTTTCAGTCTTGCTTCTTCTTACTGAGCTTATTTTATGTTATTTATTATTTATTCTACTACTGATAGTTGTTTAGAGGTACTGAATCTAGAAGGAAATTTTTGTAGCAGAACTTAAATTGGCATCTACTTGTGTATTTTCTTGAACCTTCTATTGAATATAAATATATTTTTCGTATTTTTGGGATTTTGGTTGTAGGTATTGTTGGTTTAATTTGAAATTATATACTGCCTTAATATAATATATTATTAGTATACTATAATATTAGTTCACGAAATCGATGCTGATTCTGATGATGCCTAACTACCATGGTACAAAGAATACAAGGTATGATATTGCGCAGTTTGGTCGCTACGTCACAGGTGATAACAGGCGCTATTGGTCAGCACGCTCCGCGCGCCAGTTCAAATCGTCAAGATATTGTAATAACACTGTTTTTTTTTTGTTTATATACCGTCATTGAATTATCGCTAAGCAAGTTACTGTGGAGCAGTGGGTAAAGAGTCAGGCTAGGAAGCGAGAGACCGGAGTTCGAATCTCGGCCGGGACATAACTTTTTTATTTAATTTTTTAAATACTGTTGTATTCTATAGTTTATTTTTGTAGTATAAAAAAAGAACTATTTATGCTGTTATTTTTTAATCTCCGGTATTAATATAAATTGATTGTTGGTACAATACCTCATTTAATATAAAATAATATTCTACTTTTTGAAATGTATCGGGCCCTAAAAATCTTGTACCTAAAAGTAATATATTTTACAGTAATATACCATATTGTAAACTATTTAATATTTCAGTCACTTAAAAAGTTAATTTGCATTGAATAATTGCCTACCATTAAAGGAAATTTGAGCTATAATCCTTGATGGGCATATTCTGGGTATGCAAATACTTCCTCTAAATTTTGGGTTGCGTTCAACCGATTTATTCTCAAAACCTGAAACATCTACATATAAAAAGAAGCACAGGTCACTAATTATAGTAAACTTCACCCTTGGAATTACTTCTATCACAATTACAATACATTCATCTGCATTAGCATTTTCTACTTTTTTCGATGGGAAACAATCAACTTCCCAACATTTTTTAAATAATGTAACAATTCCTCTTGTGGTTACTTTTCCATAGATATCCTCATCTCTGTCCTCATATGAATTCAGAGACAATGAACATGAAAATTATTTACCATAAACATCGCAAACTAAAAACCTAATAAACAATTTTATACCGAATATAGAAATAAATTTAGTATTCTTACCTATTATCGTCCAAATCCATGTTCATAGATAATTAATATTTTGGATTTTTGTCTTTTATTTTAAATATATTTTTGGAACTGCTGGTTTTAGTAACTATTAAATTAAACGAACTAAAAAGTCTTAAAAATAAACAATTCTTTACCATAACCCCATGGTACAAAGAATACAAGGTATGATATTGCGCAGGTTGGTTGCTACGTCACAGGTGATAACAGGCGCTATTGGTCAGCACGCCTCGCGCGCCAGTTCAAATCGTCAAGATATTGTTATAAACCTGTTTTTTTGTTTATATACCGTCATTGAATTATCGCTAAGCAAGTTACTGTGGAGCAGTGCATAAGGAGTCGGGCTAGGAAGCGAGAGACCGGAGTTCGAATCTCGGCCGGGACATAACTTTTTATTTATTTTTTTAAATACTGTTGTATTCTATACCTAGTTTATTTTTGTAGTATAAAAAAAAGAACTATTTATTCTGTGATTTTTAATCTCCGGTATTAATATAAATTGATTGTTGGTACAATACCTCATTTAATATAAAATAATATTCTACTTTTTGAAATGTATCGGGCCCTAATTGTACCTAAAAGTAAAATATATTTTTAGTGATATACCATATTGTAAACTATTTAATATTTCAGTCACTTAAAAAGTTAATTTGCATTGAATAATTGCCTACCATTAAAGGAAACTTGAGCTATATGGGCTTGATGGGCATCTTCCTCTAAATTTTGGGTTTCATTCAACCGATTTATTCTCAAAACCTGAAACATCTACATATAAAAAGAAGCACAGGTCACTAATTATAATAAACTTCACCCTTGGAATTAATTCTATCACATTGACAATACATTCATCTGCATTGGCATTTTCTACTGTTCGATGGGAAACAATAAACTTTCCAACATTTTTTAAATGATGTAACAATTCCTCTTGTGGTTACTTTTCCATAGATATCCTCATCTCTGTCCTCATGTGAATTCAGAGGCAATGAACATGAAAATTATTTACCATAAACATCGCAAACTAAAAACCTAATAAACAATTTTATACCGAATATAGAAATAAATTTAGTATTCTTACCTATTATCGTCCTAATCCATGTTAATAGATAATTATTATTTTTAAATATATTTTTGGAACTGCTGGTTTTAGTAATTATTAAATTAAACGAACTAAAAGTACTAAAAACCTAATAAACAATTTTATACCGAATATAGAAATAAATTTAGTATTCTTACCTATTATCGTCCAAATCCATGTTAATAGATAATTAATATTTTGGATTTTTGTCTTTTATTTTAAATATATTTTTGGAACTGCTGGTTTTAGTAACTATTAAATTAAACGAACTAAAAAGTCTTAAAAATAAACAATTCTTTACCATAACCCCAAAAAATGCAGATCTCCTGTCAACTTTCTTTATTTTTTATTTATTCCTTAATTTCCTAGTGACGTCACAGGTGGTATGCGCGAACTGAACGAAATTGGAGCCGCTATCGATCATACCTTGTTTTCTTTGTACCATGCCTAACTACAAACACACTATTGCGATTTGTCGAAAAAAAAAACTATAAAATAGATGGTTGTAAAGCGTGCGGTAGATATCGGTCAAAAATCGAGGGAAATAATGGAATAACTTTTCGATAGTAAGTGACTATATAATATACATACGTGTAGTAAACCGATCATCTATAAAATTCACTTAAAATTAACTAATTATATATTTTTTCTTGCATTTTTGCTTTTATTTACCACTTGTCAAAGATTAGATGTCAAAGAATTTAGATACGTCAATTTGACTTACCTGCTTCGGTAGCGTATCGGATGTTTGTGTTAATAAATAATTATTATAACTTATATCTATTTTTATTAGAATTATATACTTTTATCACAATTTTAATAACTACCAACATTTATTCACAACGTAAAACAAAACAACAAATTATTAAGTCTACCCCACGTCTACCCTACATCATATTTTTACATGTTTGGAATAAAATTGAAACGGCACTGATAAACCGGAATTTAAGTCGGCCATTTTTGAGTCCCGTCACGGTCGATCTCAGATTTTTGATATGCTCCTTCCTTAATCCTTTTATTCAAAGATTTCATGCTATGCGTTCCAATTGTACCAACTTATTTCTTTATAAAATAAAATAAACTACTTCGAAATTAGAATGACAGCCACATCTATCACTGTCAAGGACTTTGTTATTGGGCAAACTGTATTGTGTAATCGCAAAACATTTTCCGATGCACATCATCAATCATATTGACATTGATACTAAAGTCTCTAAACCTGACTAAATAAAATTTTGGCAAAAATGTTTAAATTTATTGTATAATTTAAGATACCGAGCTTCATTTTACTTTATAGAGCAAATGATTGTAATAGATATTTTATTTAGATTAAAGCGGCAAAAATTAGTTTAAAATGAATTTTATTATCGCTTTGTTGGTCACATTGCGCCGTTTTCAGCAAGGTTGTCGTTTATTATTTGACAATTATCCTAATGTCAGTCATTATTTTGTATAATATCGGGTTGTTGTTGAATCTTTGTGAGTAATTCTCGTTTTTTTGCCTATTTTCATAGTCTTTTTTTTAATTGTACTTTTAAGCACAAACAGTTCTTTTAAGAACTAAATTTTCGAGTTTTTGTATTGCATTTCTTGAAATTATGTGTTGAAAATATGCCGAAGCATTTAAACAGTCGAAGCTAAGAGCTTGTAGCTTCCCTGATAAACTATTTTGAACGAGAACGTGGCAATAAAGGTCCTCTATTACCCTTGACTGCAGTCAGAGAAGTAAGTTTGATTGATAAGCACATTACACCACTTTCAAAGTTATTTCTATGTTAGTTTTTATTAAATTCTGTGATTGTTAGTTTGTGCATTAATAGCACCCTCTTACTTGTTATTACACTTATGGCGTTGTAAGATGTACATCAATAAATGAATAAATAACCCATAATAACGCTTAAAATAAAAAAAATAAATAAAGAAATAAAAAAATAAAAATAATAAATCTTTTAAATCTTTGTAATGGACTAGTTTTTGCCAATATGTAATAAGTAAAATAAGCTATAAAACAAATAAATCAATTAATTACTAAAATATTAGTTATTAAATTAAAAATAAAACGTAAAAATCTTTAAAAAATGATATAATAAATATATTGTTTGTCACTTTTAAATTAAGATTCATCTCATAAATCCATCACGATCTCGCAGCGCTGTCGCCATCGCTTGTCACTCAAAGTTGATCACGTGCATCGGAAATTGTTTTGCGATTACCATACCTACTAATACTATATTATACCATACGTTTTATTTGTGAGAAAATAAATAATATCTGGCGACCCTTGCTCTAAAATATTAGTTATTAAACTAAAAATAAAGCGTAAAAATCTTTAAAAATTACATAAGAAATATATTGTTTGTCACTTTTAAATTAAGATTCGTCTCATAAATCTATCACGATCTGGCAGCGCATCGCTTGTCACTCAAAGTTGATCACGTGTATCGGAAATTGTTTTGCGATTACCATACCTACTATTACTATAGTATACCATACGATTTATTTGTGAGAAAATAAGTAATATCTGGCGACCCTAGGACCTTGCTCTAATATGTTACTTACATTGTAAATAGCAAAACCCACGGTGAGTAAATCCCCTCCGGACATTCTGATTTTTCTGCGATGTTTCTGCATCAAGGCCACTATCAACGTGCAACCTGTAGCACCGTCCTCCTCGTCTTCGTCGTCAACCTCTGTCAGCGTTATCCTGAACTGAGGGTTGTGCCAAAAGGAATCTGAAATTAATTGTTTAAACCTATAGTTAATAAATAATTTACAATTTGTTTTATATACAGGGTGGTCCGTACTGCATTCCAGAAACTTCGGCAGCATATTCTGCAGATAAAAATAAGTAAAAAAGTTCGTATAAATGTATGTCCTAAAATGCTTAAAATAACGTCAATATTTGCTGAATATTGAATTTCTGATGTCAAAAAACTCCCAGACGTCAATTTTCATTCGAATATTGACGTTACTTCAGAAATTTGGAAAAAATCGAAATAAAAATGAAATTTCTACACCCTGTATCTCCGAAACTAAACATTTTCGGACATACATTTATACGAACTTTTTTACTTATTTTTATCGGCAGAATATGCTGCCGAAGTTTCCACAATACAGTTCGAATCACTCTCTATATATTATGTTTCCTGTGAAAAAAAAGCATCGTTATTTTAATGATTTACAACTGTTGAATATATAAAATAAAAAATAACAGTTATAAGCATAACAGTGACATACCAGCGATGGTTCGTGATATAAAGTCAACCAAGCTCGTAACAGACATTAAAAAAATAACAGGTATAAAACATAGCATGCTCTCTTTGCGATGTCGGAATCGACGTGTTCCGAGTTTGACCAGACCCGTAACAGTTACTACTTCTAAAAAATAACAGATTAACATACAACATTTATTAACATTAACAGATTAAAATAACACTCATATAGTATAGTAGTACTCTTATAACAATACGCTCAGATCGAGGGTAGCGATGTTAAATAAAGTTAACCAGACTAGAGTAAGCAAATGAGTAAGTAAGCTGTTTTACTTATAACCTAAGCGCTAGCAACGTTATCGAGAGAGAATTTTAAGAAAGCTGGTTCTTTAATATATCTTTTCATATGTTTTCCTGAACAGAGTGCGCACCGTCTGGTTGCCGGTAGACGTTGCGTTCACTACTGCGCATCATATCTGTATTCAACATCATATCTGTATTCAACATGTTTTCACTACTGCGCATCACAAATTCGTCCTGTATTTCAGAAACTAAGGAGGCAAGGGCAAACATATGTGTAGCATATTTAGTTTCATAAAAAAGTAGCAAAGTAATGTGAAAATCGCATCATTGTATCTCTATTCATACACGAAAAATCCCATAAACCACACGAAAATGGGATACCCTGTACAGATGTGATGCGCAGTAGTGAACCGGGCAGTCTACCGGCAGCCAGATGGCCCGCACTTTGGCAAGGAGAGCATAGCAAAAGATTTATTAAAGAACCAACTTTCTTAAAATTTTCGTTTTCCGGACGTTGCTAGCGCCGCTTGTTCAGAGCGCTGTCGTATCAAGGGATAAAACGGACGCATGAAAATCAAGCTTTACCTGTGATTTTTTGAAAGTAGCGTTATGAAATGTCGTTAAAAACAACCCATCGCTAAGCAGAGATGCGGGTCTTGGCTATAATTTTACCTAAGAAATTTCTGCAACCTCCCGCCGTAACGCCTCTAACCCATTCGCCCTCGTACACCGATATTTCCCACTTCTTTTTCTTGCCCTCTTTCAATTCGTCCTCGGATAGAGAATCCGGGTTCAAGTTGCAAATCTCCACGCGGCTAAAATGTCTGGCAAAATCTTTGTAGGACATCCAGAATTCTCCGTCGTTGTCGAACGCCAGTCCGAGACTTGCCTTTTCAGAATCCGAGATAAATTTCCACTCTGGTGCACTGCAAAAAAAATGAAGAAACTAATAGTGATTTCAAGCGATTCATTAGTGATTTCAACAACATTTATCTAGGGTCAAATGGTGTAAAAATGAGACACGCCATATTTAGGGAAAAAATGAGACATTCAAATAAAACTACTGAAAATGTATATTCAATCAGTTTCCTTGTTAGGAACATTTAACCGTAATTGTTAACTGATCATCCCCATAATTTGGTTAATCTTTGTGTGATCAATCATGGAAAATCTGAAACTACAAAATCTATTGACTCGTTTTGAGGTTTAAAACTTTTGAGTACCAACCTTTTGTCTGGTGACATCAGTATGAAGTAGTAAGCGTTCAACCCCTGTCGTCGCGTGCACAGATAGGTTACGGTACATGTCGAAAAAGGCATGTCCGTTTAAATTAAGTCCTGTTGGTATGAGAAGCAATTTTTTTTGGAGGGGTAATAATGAGACAAATGTAGGGGTAAATATGAGACAACTTAATAGAATGCATATTTATAATTTTAGTCACAACTCAAAGATAACAAAAAGATGTCAAGAAACCAAACAAATATACAGAAAAAGATCTTAAAAAGGTTTCAAAGTTCACCAGCAGCGGAGATGTAACCTTAACGTCCGCAACCAAAGCTTTTCATATTGATCAAAACTGTAGTTACTGAGGTAAATAATGTTTTAAAGAAAGACATTGCTAAACGTTCTCCAACTTAGAAAGACATTGTTTTAAAATTACCACCATCAAATTTGCAAGGCGAGACTTCTAGGACTGCGGAGATATTTGCTCTTTCAATATTTTTTTTTAGTTCGTTAATTGATGTATATATATATATATATATTTTTTTTTTGTTTCGCTCTTTTAAAAATTAAAAACCCGTTTGCAAAAATAAGCTTTTTACGTCAAGCAGTTTAAGCAGAATCGTGGTTAATCAATTACCTAACTTTTTGGAACACCCTATAACATTTTTTAAAAAATTTTAAAATATGTAAAAAAACAAAATAAATTATGCGTGTCCAAGCGTTTTCTCGAAAGATTAACCGTTTTTTAAATAACAAATATTGTAATATATGAGGGGCGTTTTCACCCTCTTGGAATTTGAGATTCGAGAAATCCCTCCTTATCGAACCTCTACACCCTACAGTCCGTTTACCAAAAATCAGCTTTAAACGTCAAGCAGTTTAAGCAGAATCGTGATTACTCAATGGTCATATTTTATGAAACACCCTGTATAAATTTTTTAAAAATCTTAAATTATGTAAAACAACAAAATCAAATATATGTGTTTAAGAGTTTTTCCGAAAAATTCACCGGTTTTTAAATAAAAAATATTGTAATATTTGAAGGGTGGTTTCACCCCCTTAGAATTAGAGTTTCAAAAAATCCCTTCTTATCTTAGGGTGTAAAACCCAAAGTCAATCCGTTTTCTAAAAATCAGCTTTTTACGTCAAGCGCTTTAAGCAGGGTCGTGATTAATCAATGACCAGATTTTTCGAAACACCTGTATACATTTTTAAAAAATCTTAAAATATGTAAAAAACAAAATAAAATATACGTATTTAAGCGTTTTTTCGGAAACTTGACCGTTTTTTAAATAAAAAATATTGTAATATTTGAGGGGTGGTTTCACCCCCTTGGAACTGGAATTTCGAAAAATGCCTTCTTATCGAACCTCTACACCCTAGAATCAACCTGTATGCCAAAATTGAGCTTCTTACGTTGAGTGGTTTAAACAGGATCGTGATTAATCAGTGAGTCACTTAAGGATTTTATATATTAGTATAGATTCACTAACCCGTCACTCCAGGATCCATTCCATTCGTTTTCGTTGCCCCAAGGATTCCTCAACCTTAACAAAGGAATCTTTCCGGTTACGTTGGGCGTCCTGATATCCACATACTGGACCTTGGTGATACTGTAGGCGTGTCCTCTGACAAGTCCTTCGGGAGTCTCGGCTTCCACGACATTAGGATCCGGCTACAATAGTTATAATTTATTATACATTAATTGTTATAGTTATTTATGGTACTACTGTGTTATCTTACACATAAGTCACGCTGGGAAATGTTTAGCCCTCGAGACCGTAGGCCGAGAGGGCTAATTTTCTCAAGTGACTTATATGTTATAACACGCGAGTGCCATACTAAATTTTATCCAACAGCAGAACTGTTTCATGTCCAATCTTTAAAGAATAATTGATTTAAAAGGATCTACCAGTTCTACTTTCATTGTTGCGAATCAGGGCCGAGCCGCCCCACAGTGGGGTATATGACACAGATAGTTGATCGAAATTTTTTTATGTAGACCTTATATAAATTATTGCTATTTTCAATTAAAGAGGAAATAATATGAACAAAATACAGGATAATTCGTCGATTCTAAAAAAAGAAAGAAAAATCACTGTTCCAGTGTTTCCACGGTCAATGCCACTAATGCCAGTAGTAATATCGCAACTAATACTACTAATGCTACGACTGATCCGCGAGCAATGCCCATACCACTAAATTCGCTACTAATGCCAAATTGTGCTATACTGCTAATGGCACTAATGCGATCGCTTTGTACACAACAATGCCATCGCGGTTTACACCTCGCATTAGTATATCACTGATTGACAAATTAGGGAAAACCAAGAATGTTTTTCTCATTTTATCAGCAAAGTCGCAAAAAGTCGCAGTATTTTATTTTACTGTATGAAAGCCCAATGTTTACTAAGTAAAACGTATATAGACAATATGCTGAATTCTTCGAAATGCGCAACTAAATCTCTAAGTATAATAAAAATGTCACAAATTTAATCAAATTTTATGAACGCCTAACTTTTAGTTGCAAAAAAAATCGTTAGTATAGAGAATATCAAAATAAATAATACGTTTTTGTAGAATACATACCTGCAGCTTGCTGAGCCATTTTCAATCAAAACAATAATATAAACGTAAAAAGAGCACAAGAACAACAACAATTTATAATTTTAAACATAAAATTTAGCCATTTACCTCTTATCTGTGAGAAGTAACAACTTTGACGTTTCGTTGAAACGAATGAATGCAACTAAACACACCCATAGCAACGCTATTCATGGCAGACATGATTTAACTTATCATTTATCGTTTTTTTGGGAAATTTGCTTTTTCGAATTTCGATCACCTTTTGCATGCTAATACCCCACCGTGCGCCCATGTGTGCGAAGTGCGCGGCGCACACAGGCGCCGAGGCAATAGGGAATAGGCGTCGGATGAAATATAAGCGCCAATTGTTGAAACTATTTTTGTTACTCAAATCCAAAACTAACTACTAAAATTCAAAGCAAAATAAATTATATTACTCAGTAACTAGATTCCAAATTTTATTTTGAATTTATGTCAAATTTATAAATATTTTAATTCATGAAACCAATATATTATGCTGTTTTACCAATGTATCAGAAATGTATTTACATTATTCGATCAGAAGGAAAAATATGACGTTAAATGTCCAGCAGAAAAAAAAATATGTAAATACTTTTTCATTTATTTGTTCATTAGTGTATGGTGTATGGCATCTAGTACTGACAAAAGTAAATTTTGTGAGTAAAATTTTAGTCTATCGATATGAATATGTCAGTAGTTTTAGATGATCTAACAGAATTAAAGAAGTTTTTGAAAGAAATTAGAACCTACAAAAATTTTGATAAATTTTATAAATGATGCCTTGAAATTTGCCGAAAAATTAGGTGGCGATGCTGAATTTAAAACAGGTAGATGTAGAATGTACAATTTTTAGGAGGGGAGTTAATCACCGCGACCTTACAGATCTATTGTGTGTTCCCCTTTCTTGAGTTATAACGAGTTATAACTCATCATACAGTCTAAGGAATTTAACAAAAGCCAGAATCTGAGACAGCTCCACAGAGAACTTTCAGACCACTCTATAAATGATCGGAAAATATATCTTTTAAGACGAAAGATTTATTTTGTATAAAATAAATCTTTTAAAAAAAATTGTAAGAATTACAACCCAATGATGAGCCAAAGTCGATTAAGAATTAGAAACTTTCAGCAAATTATTCTTTGGATATTGAAGCTGATTTGTGTGAAGAAGTTATGTCATGATCTTTTTTCAAACGATTATTTAATTTTTATCATTCATTTTGTAATAATGTAACATGTAATATCACATCATTATTTAATTTTCAATGATGATAATTCATGACGGAAGCAAGGACAGAAAGGTTCTTTTCTAAATTAAAAATACCTAAGCTCAACAATAATCCAGGAAATGTTAGTAAATTTAGCTACAATATCTATAGAGGAGGCCATATTAGAGCAATCACGAAAATATTAAGATTAATTTCGCAAACTGTAGAATTTCAATAAAAATTTGAAAAAAAAATAGTAATGGCGAATCATGACGATAAAAAAAGAGGCGCTTCATAGGTTACGCACACAGGCGCTACCGGGGGTCGGCGCGGCCCTGTTGCGAATTAATACATTATCGGGTTGCGTTTATGTTACTATGCATTATAGATGTGCGTTTTGTTTTTTAGGGTTCCGTACCCTAAGGGTAAAAACCGAAACCCTATTACTAAGACTTCGCCGTCCGTCCGTCCGTTCGTCCGTCTGTCACAAAGGTCTATCTTATGAACCGTTATAGCTAGACAGTTGAAATTTTTACAGATAATGTATCTATGTTGCCGCTATAAGAACAAATACTAAAAACAGAATTAAATAAACGTTTATAAATAAAAAAGTACTTTCACTAAACATTATCTTTTAAGTAAGAATTTTACATAGAATCTTTCAAGTCCTCGGTAGCCGCATGGTTTAAAGCGTAAGGACTTTACGCTGCTATGACGTTGGAGCCGTAGTAAGGCAGGTACGAATCCTAGTCAAGGCGACTTCTTTTTAATCTTTTTTTTTAATATTTACATATTTATTTTTACTTTTTTGCATATTTATTATTGATTAATATAATTTTTAGTAATGTGTTTCTTCATTTTTTTAGTTACTTATACGCGCATTCAAAATTTCAGGTAAATCGGAAAAAAAGTTTATAATAATATAGTGCCTAATGTTGTAACCATTCATTATCGAAATGGTTCGGAACCCTTCGTGCGCGAGTCCGACTCGCACTTGACCAATTCACCTTCCTATTAAAATAATAAAGGACAACAATTACAATTTACAATAATAAAATTCGGTTTAAATTAATTTTTGCAGCTTTAATCTAAATAAAATATCTATTACAGTCATGTGCTCTATAAAGTAAAATGAAAAGCCGCTCGGTATCTTTTATTATACAACAAATTTAAACATTTTTGTCAAAATTTTTATTAGTACTGACATTTAGTCAGGTTTATAGACTTTATGTCAATGTCGATATGATTGATGACGTGCATCGGAAAATGTTTTGCGATTACAATAAAAAAAAACAATCTAGCTAAAAAAAAGCGAATACTCCCACTAACTGGATCAGAACCGTTCTGCTTCCCAAGTGGAAACCCACAAAGCAGAACAAAGCAGAACTGGGGAACCTGAAGGATTGCACCCTGATAACCTGGATAAATGACTATTATACCTCAATAGAGCATCCCATTAGTGACGCCCTCTCGTAAGCTTTCAGCATAATTTGAAATAGATTGGGTGGGGATGCGTTCATTTCGTACATTTCCGTGACTCCGCCTGTAAAATCCTCCATGGCTTCGCACGTGGACCCCCCCTTTAGGGCTTCGTATGACCCATGCATCCTGTTAAGAAAAAAAAAAGATTAAGCTACTATGAAAAATGAGGCAGCGCAGCGGTGGTTACTTACTTGGCATAGGCTTTTTCTAATAAGGCACTCCAAAATTCGTTTTCTTCCGTTGAGTGTAAAAATATCAGTTGTCCCCTGTAGGTGGGTAATCGGTCATCGATCACTATGTCTAGCCATTTGCCATATTGCCAGAACCTAGATACAAAATTAAAAAAAAATAAAAGGTGTGTTCTGGTGATGAGCGATATATCGGAAACTGTGATTTTATCACTGATATCAAAAAATCACGTAACGTAACTGTTACCAAAAGTCGTACAAAACGGTAACGTGATCATGACTTTTAATAACAACGTCAATCACCACTTGGGTGGGTCAAAAAAATCGACTATTTTTTTTCACTTTATACTCAACTTATAAAAAAAGGTTGGTAGACACCTCAAAAAAATTATCTTCAAGTATGAGCCCTTAATTTTAATAGGAAGGTTTTCAGTTTTCACCACCATACACCAGGTTTTCAATCACCACATTGCTTAATAAATAAATGATGCGTTTATATCGATTTGTGTCCATTAAAAACACGCAAAAGACCACTTGGCAAATTGCATATATTCTTGGATTTCGCAGCCTGTTCAACGTTCAATCATTTGAGAAAGAGATAGGCGAAATCGGCGCGGTTAGCGTTAAAGAGACGAAGATCAAAGATATGCTCGTATCGAACGTTGAACGGGTCCAAGGATTGTATATATTCCAAAGGACTGTTCGATCGCGTCAAATCGTCGCCGTCGTAGTCGCCGTGGATGCTTACGTCACGCAGGGACCAGCGCTTCACAGTGTGGCGGATGGTTATTCTAGCAGGATAAAATCTCAGAAGCAAAGTTTGGGACTTAAACTCTAAGAATGTAGCAAATGGTATAATATATAGCAATCATATAAGGTTTCAACAATTACAGCAGCATCCTTACTACCACTAGCCCTAAAGCTCATAGTACTTGCAAAATCCAATTCTTCTTTTGAATGCTCTTCAATTAACCCTTTAACGAGACTTTGTTTCGTTTTTATACTATCCAATTGAAATGAAACTTTTGGCTATTCACCTGTTAAGCTTGAATTCCCTGTGACTGTGACTACCTGTGTTGGTAACTATTGGTAACTCAAAAGATCTACATCATTCAATATATCGATATTTGAAAAAAAATGAAAGTTTGATATCTGCAGAACAAAGGCACGAAGGATTTTAACAAATAATATACGTACATAGTAGAAAAGTACATACAATGGCAATCTTCAACATAGTTTGGCTTTGGAATAAAATGTATAAATACTTGTAAATATTTTGTTTTCGTATAACCTCTGCCTTGCTGAGCAGAAAACGACCAAATTTGGTTGATAAAAATGTATCGAAATACAAAGAATATATACGACCAAAAAATAATTAAATCATTTTTATATCAATTGGAATATCTGCTATTTATTCTTATCAGTACACATTTTTTGGTTTATTTCTAACCAAACGGTTTTGTCCAGCTAGATTTATCTTCCGCCGCACTGTGCGCTCGTCCGTCAAACGCAAAAATAACTGTCACTGTCTAAAATCTTTAGCGCGAACTTCAACTCGGTCCCTAGATGACAGTTGTTGTCCCTAGACAGCAGGAATCGAACTATCCTTATCTGTATAGTATCCTTGGGACGGACGGGCCGAAGATAGAGAGTTACTTTCTACTCCGAATAAATAATGCTATTTTTTTCAAACGTCATACCTAATTTTTAAACAATTTTAAACGTTCTTAATAATATAAAATGATTTAAAAGTAATACCTGAATTTGGCATTATATTTTTAGTTTAATATTATATTTTCGTACTTTTAAGCTTAGGCGTTAAAATGACTTTTTATATTGTCAATTACGTCGCAAAAACTAATACTTTTGTGACGTTTGAAAACAAAATACTTTTTACTTTTACGTACCTAAAATGCCAGATCCCAGCATACTGTTCATAGAAATCCTGATCGTCAGGAACAATTTGCAGGAACAGTTTGTGGTACAGGGTCAAGTTGGCTGTTGCAGCCAACAGCCAACAGTCTCCCAACTCACCCTGTTGTATATCGAAGCGTGAAAAACCCTCAACGAAAAATTGAGGATTGTGGCAAATTTCCTGCAAAACACCAATAGTATTGTTAGTTTAAATCAATTTTGTGTAGAGTCGGATGCAAAAAAAACGCAACGGAAAATCTTTTCGTCAATTTTAAATTGTTATATATTGTTGCGGACCCGTGTGAACTCGACCTAACCTAACTATATGTCCCGCCCTCAGATGACCTTAACATCGCATTAAAGAATAGACACGGTTATGATTCATTCGTTCGAGAAGAATCGAGTCCCACTGGAATGGACTAGTACATACGAGAACATTCGAAATCCTTCTCTACGCACCTAACGATCTATGGACTATTCTAGTGTTCTTTACCTGTCGGTATAAAAGCCGGCGGCTGTGGCCTACAGGGGGCAGTTATAAATATACAGTTGACGCGCTAAAATTCAAAATAAATTCTTAGTTATAAATCGTTTGTAAATAGTTCTATAAGTCTTTTATCGTTATTGTTTTTGTTAATTAGTGTTAAATAAATAGTGTTTAAATAAATTGTGACTTTCTATCCACACGGAACCGACGAAAACGTAACCATTGGTGTCAAGTGTGTGGCGTGTGATAGACTAGGAAAATAAAAAAGACAGACAATGGCTCCGGAAAAATTGTTGAAAGACTTGAAAATGTCGGAATTAAAATGCGTACTGGAAGAAGAGAGGGAATGCGAAACAGATGGAAAGAAAAGCATTTTACAAGCCAGACTGAGAGACGTTTTGATTGAGGAAGGTGAGGATCCTGACACATTTTGCTTTGAGCTGGAAGGTGACCTTGACTCGTCCTTACAAAAATTAGATGACAACTTGAACAATTTGAATAGTAAAATAACTGACTTGGAAGTTAATTTAGAAGATAAAATCAGTGATAAAATGACGGAAAATTCCCAAAAATTAGAAGATAAAATTAATATTCTAGAAGGTAAGATTGCAGAAAATTCCAAAGACATACAGGCCAGCTTTAATAATAAAATACTTAATTTAGAAGAAAAGTTAACAGAAATCCAGGAATCTTCCAGGGAATTAGAAGAAAAGATTATAGAAAATTCTACAGAACTACAAGACAAAATAACACAAATTGAGGACGATGTAAATAAAAAAATCGAAATTTTAAAACAAGAAATAGAAAAGGCCAATTCACCAAAATGTCAAGAAACATCGGAGGCACCGAAACTAGTCGAAAATAAGTATATCTCAAAGTCAGTTATTAAGCCTCCACAGTTTGACGGAAAAACCGCTTGGGCCAATTATTTTTGCCAGTTTGAGGCCGTTGCGAGAGCGAACGGATGGACAATCGCTGAAAAGGCTACCGCTTTGACTGTCGCACTGCGAGGAGATGCGACTGATATTCTGCAGACATTGTCACCATCGGAACAGGGAGATTATCAGCAATTGGTACGACATTTAGAAATGAGGTACGGCCAAGCTCATTTGGAACATGTCATTCCCAGCTAAAAAATCGCATTCAAAAGTCAAATGAGTCTCTGCAGGAGTTTGAAGCCGACGTAGCCCGCCTCGTTCGCCTTGCGTACCCTGCTACGCCAGAGAATGTTATGGAGCGGTTGGCAGTACAGGCATTCTCCGACGACTTACGTGACAACGAGACAAGACAAGCACTTCTCCTAGCCCACCCAACGCACTTGGTGGATGCTTTAGCACGTGCCCTAGAATTTGAGGCCGCGAAACAAAGTTCTCGGTCTTTAGGAAGAGTACGGGCCATCGACGAATGTTCTGACGAATCCGTGGAAGGGATTATTCGGAAGATAATGGACCAGTACATGGGCAAGAAGGGACCGATTGTTGCTGGAACTGCGGACAGGTAGGACACGTGCGAAGCCTTTGTAAGGAGAAGAACGAAGAACCGGCTTCGTCGAGGTCGGAAAACTACTAAAGGTCGTAATGAAGGGGCACACGTCGACCTGTACCCAACATGCCCCAACGAAACTGCTCAAGTCGCCTCTACAACACAAATTCAACAGCATTTTTGTGGATGGTTTTGTTGATGGAGAGTTCCGGACTATGCTGTTGGATACAGGTGCGACGAAAACTATCATCAGACCGGACATTCTTAAAACATCGAAGAAGGTTAAAACAACACAATGGCGACTACGTACAGCTACAGGAAGCTCCGCTCTCATCCATGGAGAGGTAGATCTTAATTTTGTTATCGGAAGCACCTGTTTTAATCATCGAGTGTTAGTAGCAGACATCGAAGATGAACTTATTCTCGGAATGGACATCATGACCACTAGAGGTTTTGAGCTAAACCTCAAACAAGGAATTTTGAAAATAAATGAAGAAGAAGTGGTTCTGCATCGAAAATGTGAGGAGACGCTTCGCGTGGTGGTAGCAGAAGATGTTTCGATCCCTGAGCGCTGTGAGATATTTTTGGATGGTTGCCTAGAAGGTAAAATGAATAATGGGAGTATTATTCTGTTGGAGCCAAGGAACCATGACAGCGAAATAGGACGAGGGATCGCTGTTGGAAAAGCCCTGCTACGAGCGAAGAAAACTGTACCGGTGAGAGTAATGAACACGAATTATTATTCTGTATCCTTGAAGAAGGGAACCCTCTTAGGGTACTGTTGTTCGGTCTCCTCAGTCGTTCGAAGCGTGGAAGCCTCCAAAGTTTCGACTTCAAAAATTCCGGACAAAATGGTGAAGGAGTTAGTAAACGTTAAAGGATTATCTCCCGAAAATAGAAGAAAATTGAGAAACCTGATAATCAAGTATCAAGATGTGTTTGATAAAGGAGAAGCAGGACAGAGAGGTCGTACCAATTTAGTACAACACAAAATTGATACCGGAGATGCACGACCAATCAAACAAAATCCGAGAAGACTTCCGCTCGCCAAACGTGAAGAAGCTGATAAAATCCTTCGAGAAATGAAAGAAGAGGGTGTCATCGAACCATCTAACAGCCCGTGGACATCGCCGGTAGTACTAGTAAAGAAGAAAGACGGTACCACCAGGTTCTGTGTTGATTATCGGCAGCTCAATAATGTTACCAAGAAGGATAGTTATCCCCTGCCGAGGATAGACGATACTCTAGACACGCTGGCGGGGTCAACGATATTCTCTACGTTAGATCTGAAGAGTGGATATTGGCAAGTCGACATGGCGCCGAAAGACAGAGAGAAGACAGCGTTCTCGGTGGGCACCGGACTGTGGCAATTTACCGTCATGCCTTTTGGATTGTGCAACGCGCCAGCTACCTTTGAGAGACTAATGGAGTCTGTGTTAAAGGGTCTATCCTGGACTACCTGTTTAGTGTACCTGGATGACATCATAGTGGTTGGGAAATCCTTTGACGATCATCTGAAGAATTTGGAAGAAGTTTTCAAGCGACTAGGGAGCTCTGGTTTGAAACTTGGGACATGTAGTCTCCTCCCAAGGAGTTGCGGTAGATCTACAGAAGACCAAGACAGTGGAAGAGTGGCCAATACCTAAAGATAAACATGAACTACGAAGCTTTTTGGGACTATGCACATATTATCGCCGCTATGTACAGGGTTTCGCCACCATCGCAAAACCATTGACCAGACTTACCGAAGGCGAGAGGCGTTTCTCTTGGGACTCAGATTCTGACGAGGCATTCCGAAAATTGAAGAAGGACCTGACTAGTGCGCCCATACTTAGCTACCCTCTTGGCAACGGAAACTTTATATTGGATATCGACGCTAGCAATGTTGCGTTAGGCGCTATTCTGTCTCAGATCCAGGATGGTCAAGAAAAAGTCATTGGATATTTTAGTAAGACCTTGTCAAAACCGGAAAGGAACTACTGTGTAACCAGACGAGAATTACTAGCAGTAGTTAAAGCAGTGGAACACTTCTACAAGTATCTCTATGGAAGAAAGTTCTTGTTAAGAACAGACCATGCTGCTTTGAAATGGGTGTTGCAGTTTAAGAATCCTGAAGGGCAGGTAGCTAGATGGATTGAACAATTACAAGAATTTGACTTCGACACAGAACATCGAGCTGGGGCAATCCATTGGAATGCCGACGCACTTTCCAGAAGACCTTGCGCTAAGGACTGTAAGCATTGTTCCCGAGCAGAAGAGAAAGAAGTGAAACTCCTAAGAACAACTGTGGTTAATGATAGTTGGCACCCGAAGATCTTGCAAATGACCAAACCAGTGACCCAGAATTAGGTTTAGTAATTAACTGGAAAACGCAGGCCAAAGACCAACGTGGGCAGAAGTTTGCAGATATTCGCCGAACGTAAAGTCGTACTGGGCCCAGTGGAATTCCTTGGTAATAGATAACGGACTACTTCGCCGTGTGATCGAGAGACCGGAGGGACAAGAAGAGAAAAGGCAGATCGTCATTCCAAAGAAGAGGGTCCCAGAAGTCTTGGAGGAAGTTCACAATGGAACCAGCGGTGGACATCTGGGTGTTACCAAAACACTTGGCAAGCTGCGTGAACGGTTCTACTGGATGAACTTGATGTGAGGGCCTGATGTAAGAAATGTGACATTTGCGCAGCCATCAATGGGCCACAAAAGCGTGGTAAAGCCCCTATGCGCCAGTACAATGTCGGCAGTCTCTTCGAACGAATAGCGATCGACGTGGCTGGTCCTTTCCCGGAGACGAACGATGGCAACAAATACATTGTGGTAGTAATGGATTACTTCAGCAAATGGGTCGAGGCCTACGCGTTGCCAAATCAAGAAGCGTCCACCGTTGCTGATGCCCTTGTTAAAGAGTGGATTTGCAGGTTTGGTGTTCCCATGGAGCTTCATTCAGATCCGGGAAGAAACTTTGAGTCCAATCTGTTCCAAGGCGTCTGTGAAGTCCTGAACATCCGCAAGACCAGGACGACTGCTCTACATCCACAATCCGATGGGATGGTTGAACGCATGACAGAACTATCAACCGTTATCTGGCCAAAGTAGTCTCTGACCACCAAGAGACTGGAACAAATTTCTTCACCTGTTCCTGTTGGCCTACCGTTCATCCGTCCAAGAATCTAAGGGCAAACTCCAGCCAGCATCGTTATGGGACGGGAAGTGCGCCTACCCTGTGATCTGAAATTTGGTTGCCGACCGGGAGAAGAAGTCGCCGGAGAAGATTATGTCCACACACTACGTCAAAGGATGGACGACATTCATCAGAGAGTCCGCCTAAATATTCAAAGTGCTAGTGACCGAATGAAGGAACACTACGACATTCAAGCTGAGCATGGAGGATACCAACCAGGGAAGTTGGTGTGGCTATATAACCCGCAGAGACGTCGTGGGTTATCTCCGAAGCTACAATCCTCGTGGGAAGGGCCATACGAAGTCATGGATAGAATTAATGACGTCGTATACCGTATCAGAAAATTGCCAAAAGGAAAACCGAGGGTAGTCCATTTCAACCGTTTGAGCCCCTACCAAGGCGAAATAGAAGATCGTGCTGGGACCGTGAGAACCTGCAGCTTTGATCCCCCTGATTCGGAGATGTCCTTTGACGATTTCATGGCCCGATACAACAGCAGTGAGAAGGCTCGCTATGGTGTAACCAAAGAAGATCAACGAGACCTCTTTTCCGTGCCTCCTGATTATTCGCTCGCTCATTGTGTGGCTCGAGATTTGCGGATGTCCAGAGGAATCGCTGCGACGTTCAATGAGAAGTTTGGGCGTGTCGGAGAACTACGCCGACAGGATCCAGAGGTTGGAAGCGTCTTGAGGCTAACCGACAATGCACATGGTCAAGCAAGGCACATCTTCTACCTGGTCACCAAGGAATGGTCCCCGAGTAAGCCGACTTATCTCAATCTATGGAAGACCCTGATTGAACTGAGAGAAGCCCTGCTAAACAACAACATTGCACGATTAGCCATTCCGAAGCTGGCGTGTGGACTCGATGGTTTGAGTTGGCGTACAATCCGGAACATGATTGAAGTCTTGTTCAGATTTACGGGAATCGAGATCCTCGTTTGCTGCTACAACCCAAAGCTGAGATCGGGAGAGAAAACTGTAGACTGCTATTTCTACCAGACTTCGCAATGTACCAGGGGCCAGCTTTGCAAATATCTTCATTCACCGTGTACATCTCGGGACGAGCATGTGCCTAAGAAGGGGGCAGTGTTGCGGACCCGTTAACATCGCATTAAAGAATAGACACGGTTATGATTCATTCGTTCGAGAAGAATCGAGTCCCACTGGAATGGACTAGTACATACGAGAACATTCAAAATCCTTCTCTACGCACCTAACGATCTATGGACTATTCTAGGGTTCTTTACCTGTCGGTATAAAAGCCGGCGGCTGTGGCCTACAGGGGGCAGTTATA
Source organism: Sitophilus oryzae (assembly GCF_002938485.1). NCBI lineage: Eukaryota > Metazoa > Arthropoda > Insecta > Coleoptera > Curculionidae > Sitophilus > Sitophilus oryzae. Next base: position 224,690 of record NW_022147208.1, read on the forward strand.
AATATACAGTTGACGCGCTAAAATTCAAAATAAATTCTTAGTTATAAATCGTTTGTAAATAGTTCTATAAGTCTTTTATCGTTATTGTTTTTGTTAATTAGTGTTAAATAAATAGTGTTTAAATAAATTGTGACTTTCTATCCACACGGAACCGACGAAAAACGTAACAATATTTTTTATTTTTAGCAACATTTTTATTTTTTAAAAATTGTATATAAATATATCACGTTCAATTCTTAAAATCAGTTATTTATAAAGTTTAGTATTTGGTCTATTATAGGTTAATCAAAGAGTTGTGTATTTAGAAATTCTATTTACGGCTTAGATGTAAGATTAATAGGGGAGCCAATATTTGGACAGTTCAAAATTTGCATGGGATTTCCTATGCAGTATACATTTCTCGAAAATAAGACGAAAAACAAAAAATATATAACACTTTCAATTTGACGAAAAAAAATCTGTTGAGTTTCTTTGCATCTGAGTCTAGTTGGTTAAGAGTTTTACGTGCGGTCTCTTCCATTCGTAGTGCCTGTCGGGCCTATGACTGAAAAAAAGGCTTGAATCCGTTGCCGGAAACTCTGGATCTTCGAATAGGGTGCCATTGGCCAAACATTCGTCTCTTAACGTGTAGAAATCCTGAGGTCTGCCCGTTCTCGCTTTAAAGCCTGATCCTCTTTCGCCAAACTGTAAAAGAAATGAAAAATCAACATATTACCACAGCTTACTCGCTAGCCAGCTAGTCAACTCCGCTAATATTTGCGTACCCGCGCTTGACTTGCGATTTTAAGCAATTTGTAGCTAAATTATTTAATTTTTAGTATCTCTTTCTAAATTAAAAGTAAAAATTTCCATCTGTCAATTATACGAGGGAAAACAAAATGTTGATATTTTGGTGAAAGTTTGAAACACTCTATGTAATATGTTAACAAAGCGAGGAATTTAAAAATCATTTTACCATGTAGAATGTAGAATGTTTAGGAGGGGAGTTAGTCACCGCGACCTTACAGATATATTGTGTTCCCCTTTCTTGAGTTTTAACGAGTTATAACTCATCATACAGTCTTAAGGCTTTAACCCTTGTATATATATTTTTAAATAAAATTATATAAGGATTCTTGCCACTTGCTAATATAGAAATTTAATTCTACGCTGTGTTTGTCATAATGCGGATCAACCTGCTCTCACTACCGGTTTCGGAGCCCTACTCCATCATCAGGTGAGCTTGGGAGATCCACAAAATGACAACCACAGCGCAGAGATAGTTAATTCCGACTTGTCGGAAAGTATCAGATATTAAGTCCCGAACGGGAGATAGCGGCCTGCGTGCAATGGTAGAACTTTCGTACCACCGAGGCGCAACTATCGATAGTAAAAGGATGGTAAAAGGCTTTTTTTCAGGCAAGCCAAATTATAAAATAGAAAACAAATTTCTTGCAGTAGTGGATCATTTTGTGGATCTCCCAAGCTCACCTGATGATGGAGTAGGGCTCCGAAACCGGTAGTGAGAGCAGATTGATCCGCATTATGACAAATACAGCGTAGAATTAAAATTCTATATTAGCAGTTAAGTGGCAAGAATCCTTATATAATTTTATTATATACCTCTACTGCAAGAAATTTGTTTTCTATTTTATAATTTGGCTTGCCTGAAAAAAAGCCTTTTACTATCGATAGTTGCGCCTCGGTGGTACGAAAGTACTACCATTGCACGCAGGCCGCTATCTCCCGTTCGGGACTTAATATCTAACCGATACTTTCCGACAAATCGGAATTAACTATCTCTGCGTTGTGGTTGTCATTTTGTGGATCTCCCAAGCTCACCTGATGATGGAGTAGGGCTCCGAAACCGGTAGTGAGAGCAGATTGAGCCGTATTATGACAAACACAGCGTAGAATTAAATTTCTATATTAGCAGTTACGTGGCAAGAATCCTTATATAATTTTATTATATACCTCTACTGCAAGAAATTTGTTTTCTATTCTATATTTTTAAAGTAGATCAACCTAAGACGTTTATGGACTAAGACTACTAGATGGCAGGACCGGTTTCCCTACAAAAAAATATTTTTTGTTACTCTGAATTTTGAAGCTACCAATAAAAACAGAGAAAATAAAAATCGATAATTTTCGGACTGTGCCAATTGGTTACTAATCGACCAGATACTTTTTGTCTATTAGATATGCTATAAAAGCTGGCAATTATACAATTCGACCATTGTAAATACCCGACAAATTCTTCAAGACCGACGAGGCCTATGCTTCTCACTGATAAGAAATAACAAATTTTTTTAGATAATTTTCGAGGTATTTTTTCTTTCTGAATGCACATTTTAAAGTATTTTATATTCTTTGTCCGCTTGATCTATAATCCTGATCGCACGTATGGAAGTTCTGTTTCTTCTAGTTTTAGAAAATGTTCTTATTTCTTTTTTCTTTGTAGTTGTAGTAAGTAATAGTAGTACTTAAATACTATTTTACTTAGTATCTAAGTAAAATTAGATTAATTTATTAAGTTTAATTATACTGTTTAGTGTAGCATGTTAGTGTAGTCTACCAAAAATAGTTTAGTAGTGTTTTTATAGTTTATTTTGTAGTTAAGTAGTAGGTGGAGGGATAATTTTGTTATTTTTTCTTTTTGTTTGATAAATTAGTAAGTTTGATAATTTGTTCAGTGTAGAATACAAGAATAAGTAGTTGTGTAGTGTTTTTAAGAGATTATATTCGTTTATTTTGTAGTTGAGTAGTAGGTGAAGGGGTATTTGGGTATTTCTTCTTTTTGTTTTTCTTGTAATAATTGTAGTAGTTCTATTAAGTATTGTGATAGATACACTATATCTTCCTTCAACTTCGTTGAAAAGTGCGTTATTATATAATCTTGGTTTTCTGGTAGCAGAATATACGAAAAAAAATCTGATCAAATTTATTTGAAATTAAATTAATCTAGTCCTTATTAATCAAATTAAACTAGTCAAATAATAATAATAGTTAGTTTCAAAATACTATACAGGGTAGGTTTCCTACGATGTTCTCTATGGGTATCTCGGAAACTCTTGGAGATAGAGAGTCGGTTAATAGGGAAAGAATTGCAGTTTTGTGGGGTCATAAATATATGCGCCTTTCGGATTTTTGAAAAAGTTTATCGCTTACTAGATATTTCGAAAAAAAACAAATTTTGGATATTTTAAAACTTGTCCCTAATTCCATTATAATCTATTTGAGACACATCACATACCTAATGAGTTTGTGTTTTCTGATTTTTTCTAAAGTTGTAATTTTTGACCATAGTTGGCCATGACTTCATAAAAATCGCCATTTTTAAGCTTTTCTGCGATATAGGTATATAAAATTACAGTTAGATGCAGAGTTATAGTTATAGCCAATTCTTTTCTTTCTTGGCTAATTTTACTTAGTTAGCATGGTATTCTTACTCTGTTATGATTTATAACATAAAAACATAGAATATATTATTAAACGGTTCTTTACGATTTACATTACGCAAACTAAAACTTCATAATATCACTACCCCATACACTTAAGTTATTTTAGAAAATGTTCTCCCGTACCGCCTCTTCGAGGGGGCCCATGCAATTGGTCCACCTCTTCCGATCCCTGAGTTTGCATAATTGTGATATAAATAATTTTTAACATTTCTTTCATTATGGGGTGTCATAATGAAAGTCATGTTGGAACCAATTCCTATTGATGCACGACTATCTAAATTTAACTTTTCTAACATGTCTTGAAAACCGTTCTCTAAAAAACGTAATTAACGTTCACCGGTCAACGTATCCTGGAAAATGTATGGCCAAGAAAAGTTGAACCAATAATCCTACACGTTTTTCTTCATTTAAAAAATTCATATTTACAATTTTTGTTTAAGCAAGTTGCAATTTTTTGAACATTTAATGAAGAATGTAAAAAGTTTTATGTTTACAAAAAAAAATATATCGTAAAATTTGTAAAACACTCAATTTAGAATAAAATAATCTAAGAATGAAATGATTCTTTTATAAACCTGCATTAAATCAAATGAAAGTAGGTATGTAACTTTTTCTAAATATTAATTAACAGTAATTAGCATTATCGTAAATTATAAAAAATGTACCAACATATCGAAATAATAATTTCTTTGTTAATACGGTTTAAAATTTTTAAAATAACAGGCAAAAATAATCTACAATAAAATAAAAGTTTCGTTTAAATTTCTTAATCAGCTGATCACTATTAAAGATGCAGAAACGCGGGCTGTATTATTACATTACTCTGAGGAAAATAACGAAAATAATCGATATTTTTGACTCCGCCCCGAAAGGTTCACGATTTGTCCTCCAGCTGGCAGCACATTTTGTCTAGCCGGTTGAGCAACTTAAAGAATATATAAACAAGGCTTTAACAAATGCCAGTATCTGAGACGGCTCTACAGAGGCCAGCTCTCCATCCTTGACATCAGCCGTACCAAAGTTCATGGCACGAATGGTCCTCGTCTCGGCGCACTCAGTGATGAGGTGTTCTAGTGTTTCCCCATACTTCCCACAGAATCTGCATTCGCCGTTGTTTCTCAGCTTCAGCCTACTGAGGTGTTCGTTGAGGAGACAGTTGTTAGAAATCCCGTGACAATCCGAAGATTGTTTTTACTTAAATCAAGGAAAACCTTCGATTTTTCTCGGTCGTAGGTTCTGAGGAAATTTTTCGAGTGTCTTAGACCGTTGGAGGACACCCATTCCAAGTTGCGGTTGGAGTCTTCCAGATTCTTCAGTTCCGCTTTCAGTTGGTTTCCGCTTGGAAAACAGAACGGTTCTGGTCCAGTTAGTGGAGAGTCCTGGTCCAGTTAGTGTTTCATAATTTTACCATTTAGATACGTCTTTTCACGATAGTTTGCTTTTTGATTCATCTCAATAGCTGTATTTTTATTGGAGAGATATTTTTATTGCTTTTCAATAAGACAGTAACGATTTACAGGTTTTTCAGCACTGATTTTGAGTCCTCATCAACACATTTGTAAAATAGTGTTCATTGTTTTTGTAATGTCACTGTCATTGAAAAGTCATACTATTATTGTTTATTAACGTTTACTCTAGTAGAGATCATTTTAAGTTCTGAAGTATCGGCTATTCTGTTTTAATTGATCATGGGTGAGATCGACGTTTGGACTTAAAACCATATCACACATATTATAATCTTTGTTTTTTCTTTATTGTTTTTCGTGGTTCCAATTTTCGGAATCGGGCACTAGTTAGGTGACTAGTTTGCGCACATAGCACGCCCACTTATGGTGTCTAAAATTGTGCACAGCGCCGGACCGGCACTGTTATTAGAGAGATATCGGAAAACCGAATAGCGTCATCCAGTATTTACGCGTACCTTATCATGGTTACGATATGCGCGAGTCAATTTTTAATGCAACACCCGCTAATAACGTTACCGCCTGACATAATTTGCGGATCAATTACACCAAGCGCTCTTTCTAAATAACCTCTGATAACGTTTAAAAATTGCTTAATGGGCATGTGCGGGTATTTGACAACCGGAGCCGGCCGGCGAGATCTTTTATTTTAGGTTATGTTTGAATTGTTTTGAATTATTGCTTTAGTTTTATTAGGTAATTTGATATTTAAGTAGCTGGGGGATTAGTTTTAATTAAATAAATATGGCCCAAAATATGGATTCCACTTCTTCCAATACTAAAGAACCTATAAAGAGTCTTAGGTTTACAGCAGATGACGACTTAGCCCTTCTAAGAGAATTTGTTGCTTTTTGCCCTAAACCCACTGGCAGACGTTGAACAATAAAGCACTGGAAATAAGCACTTTAGCCCTTTAGCTTTAAAATACCTAGTAAACAAAACAATTTCAAAGTTTTAAATTCAAAGTTAGGTTAAGTTTAAATAGTGGACGCGACGCGATCAGAATTTTTTCCGATTCGATAACTATAAATGAAGAAAGTCAATACTTAATACCACCTCACGTAAAGGAAATAACATCTGGTCTTATTAACGTCCATGCACGCTACTCGGTTTAGCGATATCTCTCTATTACGCTGTTTATTGTTATTTTACGCGAGTTTATTTTTGCGCACAGGAAATTTAACTCGTTTGCACATCGTCATAAAAAACAATTTTCGTACCACGAATTAGTGACAAGATTTTTATCTGTATACTTATAGGATACCTAATCTGTGACCATATCTTCTAACAAACACAGTGACATTACATAAACTATAAACACTATTTTGTAGGTCTGTTGACTAGCACCAAAAGCAAAGGCATGGTTTTGATGTAAAAATTACGAAAAATGTTATTGTCCTCTTCAAAAACGAATATCTCCAAAAAGAATAAAGCAATTGAGATCAACCAAAAAACAAACTATCAACAAAAGATGCACCTAGATGTAAAGTGATTTTTAAATTCCTTGCTTTCTTAACGTACTCCACAGGGTGTTTCAAACTCTCACCAAAATTTCATCATTTTGTTTTCCTTCGTATAATTGACAGATGGCAACTTTCATTTTTAATTTCGAAAGAGATACTAAAAAGTCAAATAATCTAGCTACAAATTGTTTAAAAAAATCATAAAAATCGGTCCACTAGAACACTATACATAAAACTTTAAAATACATCAAAATTTTAAAGTGCCGGTTTTCGTGCAGGTTAGTGTATATTCATTAAATTTGTATTACTGTTTATCAACAATTGTAGCGCAGTTAAAAACAATAGATAAATATGTAGGTATAATTTTTCGTAGTATTTATTTATAAAAAAATAAAATACACTACTCAAAACAATTATCGCATATTTGAATAAAAGTAATTATTACATATTTCTAAATGAAGCATGCATTTTTCTGCCTTTCTCTTGTGAAGTTTTTTAGGATAATTAGGGTACGCATGTAATTTTTAGTCGGCCGACTATTTAGTTGCAAAAGTGAAAACAATACATTTTTATGGAGCCTTAGGCTATACGCCGACCGACATTTTTTAATCAGCCGACATATTTAGTTGCAAATTTAATAACCAATATATTCCTATGTTGAATAATATTCCTCTTTAAATGTTGAATTGTATAATGTGATTCCTACCTCCGTCAAAAGTTATAATATTTGTAAATTTAGGGCAGTTTTGAAGAATTTTCTGATAGTCCATGCGTTCTACTCGGTGGCGGAATATTTTAATATTATTATTATGAACTTAACCATCGATCTAACTTAAGGGCCGGCTACACGTACAAGCTTTACCATGAGCTTACCTGCACAAACCTGTTTGTATCAGGAACTCGCTGTGTGTAGACGGTAAAACGGTAGCACGCACAAACCAACAAGTGCAGCCTGCGTAAACGTCGCGCAAACCAGTTTGTGCGAGGATATCATACGTGTAGACGGTATCAGCGAGTTCAAGCTACAGTTTTGTGACTCTTGTGGGTCCACTTCCACAAATTCAGATTAAAAATAATGATGAATGTACGCTCTTACTTGCATCGTGTGGGCACCGCACAGTGTTCCTTCTAGTTTGCGCAAACTATACTGTGCAGGCAACTCGCTAACGTATAGCCGCCGCTTTAAATGTTGTACTCATTGTTTATACACTGTATTTGTATTTTACTTTACATGTTGTTTTAATTTTTATTTTAGTTTGTATATATTTAACTGTTTTTGTGGAATGCTACAATTGTATCTTGTTTGTACAAAATTTGCTAATAAAGCATTCTATCTTTGACATATCTATCTATGGAGCCGTGCTCACATGCAATCAAATAGTCGGCCGATCGGCTCCATAAGTATGTATTGTTTTCACTTTTGCAACTAAATAGTCGGCAGGCTAAAAATTACAGGTTAACGCGTAGGCTTATTGTTTCAAATTTCCCTTCACATTATCCAAACTATTTAAAACTGTAAGTCAGGAAATTCAAAGTGTCTTGTTTTTCAAATTAATATTTTTTTAGAAAATATGCCATAATTATTTTGGGTAGTTTATATTATATAATTTATATTAAATAAATTTTAAATAAAATTTAAAATAAAAAATGCGAACTTACAATATCTAGAATTTTTGTACTAGAGAAGTACTGAAACATCTTTATCACACAATAACCACACGTAAGTACCACAATCAACCACAAACTTTAAAATAATGTTACCAAAGTAAAGAAACCCTAACTTATATTACAAATATGTTTTAGAAATCGCATTTGAAACAGTATTAATATTATATTACCTCAATTTATATCACATTAAATATGGGTCTCTAATAATGACAATTGCGGCGTTTCTATGATTAAAACTTAAACTTTCTAAGTTTTAAAAGATTCTTCGAAAGAACTTTCATTGGCGTTAATAACTATCTAATAGCCCTTGACTATGACGTACCTGGTTACGTTAATCCCTGTATACATAAAATAGAAATCATGTGAATTTGCCGCTTTTTGACACACCTAAAACTTCTACGATATTTACTAAAAATTGACATAAAACCTTTTATTCAAATGGTCCGATTTTTGTTATATTTCCGAAACTACATTTTTTTATTAAGGCAAATTATAAGAGATACCAATTAAACTTTTAGTTACGTAATCGAGGGTGCAATTTTTAAATTAATTATTGCCAACAATGGACATATTCGGCGCCGGGCTGACTAACTGGAATTTAAATTTCCCGCTGTGGATTCAGGTGGTACTCTGCTGTAAAAAATGTCAAGTTGCCACATTTATTTATTTATTTCTTGACATTATCGTTCGTTTTGACTTAAGTTTTGTATTACGAGTTTTTGGTTTAAATGAATTGTGTTGTGGTACTTTAAGCTTAAAACTTTTTTACTAGCAGACCTTGCAGTCGAACACTGTTCTTTTTAGAACCTCTTTTAGTGCAAAGTGTACAAGATGGCTTAATAGCCGTTGCAAAAAAATAATCGCAACTTTATTAGAATATTTTGAACGGAAAAGCGGGAGTAATGACGCTTTATGTCCATTAAGTGCTGTTAAGCAGACGTTTTGTTGGTGTAAATAATAACTGTTTATACAGGGTCGTGAGTCTTAAATAAGTGCAAATATTTTCAGGATTGTTAGATTCGATCGATAAAAGAAACGTATTTTCTCTTTACCGTTTTTCAAATAAATCCAAAATAACCGAGCTATGTTACTTTGAAAATTTCCAAAAAAAAAAATTATTTCCTTAAATTTTGAAAACCACTGGATCTTTTCTGTATTTTCTTTGGGTGCGTTTATGTTGGAGCGGCGATAAACGATAAGAGCAGCGATAGTAGCGAAGCAAAGAATATTATTATATTAGTTTATATGTAGGTGTTTTATATTGGAGCAACGCGTCTAGACACGGTTGGCAGTTGAGCAACGATAAGAGCAGCGCTAATTCACTGCTTTTATCATTTATCGCAGCTTCAACATAAACGTACCCTTTCTCGTAAATTTAGTCTAGTACCTAGGTTGCCATATTATCAAGATATTACGTATTTTAACTAAAACCAAATTAATTTCCAATGTCTTTTTTCAAATCCAAATTTTCAAAAAAAAATTCACGAAAAAATCTTCAAAATCGTATTTCTGGGGTCAAAATATACTACCCTATAAAATATTTGCACTTATTTAAGACTCTCCTTATATATTCATAATTAAAATTAATTTATTTTTGTTTCCTAAAATATTTTGATTAAAAGAAAATATGTAAAAGCGGGCAACGCTGTGCCGGTCAAGCTTAATCACGTGACTAAAAGTTTATTTGGTATGATCTATTTATCTATAAATTAATTTACCCGAAAAAATGTATAAAAAATTATTTAGCAACCAGCGTCTCCAATAGTTTAATGAATAATCAAATCTTGAAATTGTTAATTCAACTGGTCCTGGAAACTAGCATTTCGTACTAAGGCAAAATTTAATTAATTTCCCCAAAATATGCATAAAAAATATTCGGAATAATAAAATACAATTGTACACTGAAAAAAATATTGTTCATAATATTAATGAACATTGGTTATTAAACTGTTGTTTCATTGGGACAATGATTTTTTTCATAATATTAATGATTTGTTAATCATAGATCGATGCCTGATTTATTAATAGTATGAATCTAATTTCATCAATATAATGAAAATCTGGTTATTAAATTAATGTAAGATTTTCATTAATATAAAGAACGCGTTCATTGTCCTAAGGAATGCGTTCTTTATTTTAATACTGAAACTTTAATGAATACATATTCATTATATTAATGTACTAAATCATTGATTAATGAGTTGTACATTGTGACAATGAACAATGTTATTAATACTAGGAACACACTACATTATATTATCTGACAAACGAATCTAAAACAGCGGAAGGAATTCGGACAAAAAAAGTCGATGTTGTCACGTTTAATTATAGAAAAGCAAAGTTGCTCGATATTACCTATAAATTGAATATATTTTAGTTCATTTCAGCATACATAATTACATATATGCTAATATGTTGACGTAGTTCTTATTGTAATAATGTATATTTATCTAATTAACAGTTTTCGTTCATTCTGCCTCTATTATAAAAGGTAAAGTATTTCCTTAAGATAATGTCCGCTTAGGGTAAGCTGGCAACGCTGACAAAATTCATCATGGCATCCCGGATTCAACCAGTCTGATTGGTCGACATTCTCGCACGTCTTGCCGCCATTACCCCCAACTTTATGCCTCGCTCTAGGAATAGTAGAAACAGTAACTCAAGGCCAGTCAACTGAGATATACGACCTTGAACGATCTTTTTTTGGGGTAGTAATTTCCTGGGGCGCTAGATGGCGTATTTTTATTTTAATTTTTCTAGTTGCCTAACAATTGCTTACAAAATTGTTTTTATAGTTGCCTAAATAGGCCTATTAATTATGTTCTGTCATTGTTCTGTATGTCAAATCAGTTTTCCGTTTCCGGCTTCCTCCTTCTTCTTCAGTTGTGTTTTGCAATTGAACGGAGATGTGCGTTTCGCTGTTTGCTGGTTGTTTGGCTGTGTTTTTTGCAATCTTCATTTTAAAATCGTGATTTTGTATTTTTGAATTTTTTTGAACTTTGTTTTGTGTTTGATTTTTAAGATCTCTATTAAAGGTAAGGTTTAAGTTAAAGGTTTTTGATTTATCTAACAATTTTATTTAATAATCCGAGAAAGCGAGGTGAGGTAACCTAACCAAGTCCAAATGTTCGTGAATTTTATTTTTTAACAATGTAATATTTACAACGCCATATATTTTTACAAAAAAAATTGATCAACTCCATATTTTTGTACATAAACTTCACAATATGATATTACACAATTGTTCAAGTCCATATGTAAAAATACACGTAAATAAAACATTGTTTCTAATGGACGTCACTTTCTCTTGTATTCCAACGATATTTGTTGTGTTCTTAAATCTGGTACTATAATAAATATTATACTTTTTAATCTGTTGTTTTATTTGTTTGTAAAATGTTTTATGGTATAATTTTCTGTAAATTAAAATAAATTATTTATTGTAGGTTTTTATGCACATATATTAATGATATAAGCAAACCATTTAACACTTTACAATAGTTTAACCTGGTTTAACCTTTATATATAAATCCTTGTTTTTTACCATTTGACTTGTTTGCCAACTTGGGACCAATCAGATGACTACACATTATTTTGTAGAAACCTGATTGGCTCTAACTGGCGAACAAGTCAATACGTCTTGCTTAAAAATAAATTGCATCTATTTAAATTTGCCGCCACATTTGTTACTTTCCTGGGTGGCTAGATGGCGCCACTTCAATATACAGATTACAGATTTCTTTACAAATTTGAAACCGTTTTGAAACTAAAAAATGCATGGGAGTTAGCGTTCTTCTTTAGTGTGTTCTGTGCAGTCACTACTATTGAAAAATCCAGTGGCGGTGTTATTGTATTGTGTTTTATATCTTTAACTTGATTTGTGTTTATTGTATTTAGTACACGCGTTTTAACAAATATTACTATATTTGGCAAATGACTAAACAGAATGTTTAGTCATTTAGTTACATTTAAAGTAAAATAATATTATAAACTTTACTGGAAAATATTATAAAAATTCCTGATATATTTTTATGAAACACCGCACGCTCGTGGATATTTTATGAATGAAATCGATCATGATTTTAGAAAATTGCGATCCCCTCACCGCTGCCCCTTTGTTTCAGATCCGTTTGTCAGACTGTATTAATGTACGCGGTTATTAATATCAGAAATAAAATATTAGGACTTAAAGCTCCATCTTGATCGGTTACTTTAGCAAATTTTATTTAATAACGTCTATGTGGTTGTGTTATTCAGTGAGGCTTTAGTTTCATTAGAGCGGTAAGTGTTCTCTTCAATATTTTAAATAAAAGTCCTATCGCATTGTAGCTAATTTGTTGTGTGTCAAATCAAATTCCACTGTGTGAAATCTCTGGTGCGGGTATTCATTAAAACAGCGATTTCCAAATATGTTTCAGAAGATAACAAACAAAAAGAAGAAAAACATAGTAACAAGTAGAGGCATGCAACGAATTATGGTAAATTCGAAATTAAATATTTGGCATTTTAATTATTTTGATATGCGTCGCTTTTAGAACCGGAACAAGATGCTGAGACCTGCCTTCAAGCCCTCAAATTCGACAATTTAACATCGGACCCACTTGATGCGACTTGGAAGGCCTGTTGCAAATTCGTCTAGACGTTATCAAGTTTAATATCATAGCTAATATAATGAAGGAATGTTTTTTTATAGAAATCCCTCAGGATATCGACTGGTAAATTAATTTTCTTACTATAATTTACCCTAAAATTAATAATAACATTACTATTTTCTTCGTCGATTCGATTTTTTTTAATTTTTAACTTATATATATATCAAGTTTCAATAAATTATTATTAGTTTATTGCACTTGTTTTTTATTGCCCTAATGGAAAAATTTACTGTGCTTGTAAGTTAGTCGGCACTATTGGTAATTTTGTTATCTTTGTAGCTAAGGGCTTGTTCAAATGGAAATCTATTTATAGTAGAATTATTTTAGGTAATTGGCTGGGAAATGACTATCAACGATATTTCATATCAATGACAGCGATCTTCATCATCGATTATACGGTATAACAAGAGTTACTAATAGCATAGTTTAAGAAAAAGAGTAGTTGCACTCTCGCAAATATTTTCTGCCAGTTTTTGCAAGCTGTCGAATATCGGCAGCTTGCAAAGCGTTTCAGTTGAATTCCTTTCGTCGAGCTGCGAGGTTCGAGCGTTGCGTTCCAGCACAGAGACGGATTGACAAAAAATGAGTGCCTTACTGTGTGCTGCTATTAATTGTAGTAATAATTCAAAAAATTGCTCTTTGAGTTTTTTTAGATTTCCATCGGATGTAAATCGGCAAGCTGATAGTAATTATCAATAAACATTTAATTATATTTGTTTATTTTAGAAGCCGAGATATTATGTAATTAATTAAATGTTATTATTTTTTTTAGCATGTGGGCAAATCTTAGAAATAGTTTTTTAGATATACAGGTTGTCTTAAATATGCACATGAAAATATTTTTTGGTAAGGGGATTTGCCATAAAATTTTCATTCCAATAATAATTTACGAGATAATTTATATAGATTGGTTTTTGAAACAATTTTAGAGTAAATATTTTGTACATCTAAAGTCTCCGCAAATTATTCATATTTTTTAAATGAAGGAATTTTATAATAGCATAATCTATTATAAATTTAGTGGACTGTATTTTTTATGTTTAATTTATTTTATTTATTTTTTATTATAAGTGGTCGTAATATAACAATATTCAAAATATTATAGACAAAATATTGAGTTTATATTTGAGGGAAGAACAGTGCCACACCTAGCTTTAAACCACCGTAAATATACAGGGTGGTCCATTATTGCGAGGAAGTCCAATATCGTCGTTCTTGTCGAAGATGTGAAAAAAGTTTTATTCATATGTTTCAAGGTTTATAAAGGGTCGTGTCCTAAAATATTTTGTTTTATACAGGGTGTCACAAAAAAGTTATGGTAAAGTTAATTTTATTTTTTTTTAAATTATTTTACATCATTCTATATACATTATTCTATATAGAGAATAATGTAATATTAGAACACTTTAAATACAAAAAATGTTCACTTTTTAATTCTACATCTGAAAGAAAAGTAATATACTAGGTTTGTTAAATATTACGATTTTGGTGATGCCATAAAAAATACCCTGTATACGATAAAGTAAATGTTTCTACACGAATTTATTCTGGTGTCCTTGTCATGTTTAAGAAAACATAGCTAAGTATTAATAAAGTTATATTCACTCTAGTTTTTTGCCACTTTTCATATGTAACGTTTTTAACCAAAGTTTTAGTAAATAAGAAATAGAATGGCAACACCGCAGTGTGCAATAGAATCCAGTTATCTACAGAAAATTAAATTTATTTTAAATCAAAAAAAAATTGTAGAAAATCTCTGAAATAGATAATAATATAAAAATATGTCATTATATATATTTTCCGCATTTCTTCCCATCAGAAGATTTTCAGATACAGAAGAATTGTTACCTACACGAAATGTGAAAACATTCTGTTTTCAAGCAAGTTTTTACTCGATGATCAATTTATTTTATTTTATTTTATTGGGAACTCATATTTTTCTAAATACATATCTGTGAAACTATGACGAGTGCCACGACTATACTTTGCCTAGTTAATAGACCACAACTATACAGCTACGTCAGTGGTCACGGGAGGCGAGAACAAGGTCATATAACGTGGCAGAAAAAGAACAAAGGATTTGACAAGGAGTTAATCTACTAGTTTCCTTATACTATGCTAATAGTGTCGACTTTTAAATGTATTAACTAAGCAGGTTATGATATTATGTCATTGTATTAATAATACGGTTCATTAATGTAAGTATTTAGGTACATTATATTAATGAAATCTGTTCATTGTATCAATGAATGTGTTCTTTAAATTAATGAACACTGCTCATTGATTTAATGAACTAAAGTTCATAGAGTTAATGAATTACCTTTCATTGTGCCAATGAAATCGTTCATCGGCTCAAAATGAATGATTTAATTCATTTTATTAATGAACTTTTTCATTATATCTGTCGACTTTTTGTTCAGTGTGTTCATTAATAAATATTTTTTCCAGTGTTCAATTCATCCCTCCTTGACTAGACTTTTTAATATTCTCCAATTTTCTTTAAAATTTCACAAAATTTACCTTATAAACAGTACTGTTCAAAGACTGTATTCCAAACTGAGGAACACTTTCATTCACTTCAAACTTTTCCTCCCTAACAAAAAAAGTTTTTTCACTCTCGGCATCGATGTACTTGATTTCTTCATATTCCTCGTCCAGCTTCAGGTAATTCAGCATCTCCTCGCTAGTCTTTTTAGCGTCATCTCGGAAAGTAATCCGCTTGGATCTGACTTTCGGCAAAACGTTCTCCACCGGTGCCACTACGGCATTTCGAAAAATCTTCGGCGAAAAATAAAAAGCGCACTGCCTACGCACTTCGGTCTTCGTAAACGCCGGTTCCATGACTCGAACCGCACAAAATTTTAAAAATAAAAACGGTGAAAGATAACGATTGCGAGCCGATCGGTGGGTTGATGTTATCACCAGGAACAACGCTCTGATAATGAGAACAGCTAATGAAAAACGAATTTATTAAATTAATTGTTGGGCGCAGTTGCAATTCCATCTTCTGTCCTGGTATTTTTTTCCTTTATAAGCCAAACCCCCATGAAAGTATCGTGACGGATGGCTGGAAATTAGGCTGATGGTCACTGGCAACAGGTTGCTGCTGGTCTATTATATAATCGACTCGACCTTTTAGATATCCATCGAAAGTTACCCATTTTTTCTCTATTTCTGGAATTATCAGCACGCACTGAACTTTAGGAAAAGTCAGGGAATTTTCCGAATATACAGGGTTGGTGGTTGATAAACGTGGCGAGTGCCGACCGCTTGTCGATACTCCAACTAGCAGAACTGCCGTTTTGATACCACTCACTCTGAGATCCTATCCCTAGGGATGGAAAAGTTGGACAGTTAACTGTTTATAACAATTCGGTGGCATTAAGGTAACGGGTGACTTCCGTTATGCTCTTCGCGGCAACATCTTCAAGATTTACAAAGCTGTAACCACCGAGGAAACGGTTGCAGGTCCTATACAAAACCGAACTGCTGCACAGGAAATGCAGAACCGTTTCCCCTTTCTTCGGGTCCTCGCAGCTTCGGCAAACTTCGTTAAAAGGGATGCCGCCGCATATTCGCCAGTTGGTCAGTGTCCCGTATACCGGGTGTTGCATCGTCGGACGGGACATAGGAAATCCCATGTAAATTTTAATGGGGTCAATTATTGACTTCCCTAATTACTTTAGAGAATAATTCTATTTAGGTTTATTGAAGAGCACTAAAACCCACATTCAAAAGAATAACTTTAGATATTTTTGATCAGCTCGTTTACGAGTTATCGCCGATTTCTTTTTAAATATTTTTCCTTTTTTATGGCCCTGTATTTACTTATGAGCACCAGTCGAGGTAAAAGATAACTGTCAAATGAAGTTGTCATTTCAGAAATTTACCTATTTAGTGCTTTATTATTATTGAAACTCATTCCTACAACGGAAATCTTAAAGATGTATTTATAAATACAAATTAATATCAATTAAAGTAAAATAAAGTAATCAATTACAAGGTTAATTATAGTATTATTACAATATTCAATAACTTATTAATTTAGATACTATTAAATTGTTAGAACTTTAGGATTTAAGAAGATGTTCAAATATTCCTCCATCGACTGCTAGATAATAACCCAGGCGATCATAAAATTCTCTTCTTACATTCGCTAGTTGGTAAACTGAAATTCGATTGCATTCGGCAGAAATAGCATTTTTTAACTCGTCTAGATTTGGGTATTTTTTATCCTTGTATATCCTGTTTTTTAAATGGCCCCAGAGAAAGAAATCATTTGGCGAAATATCAGGAGACCTTGCTGGCCAATTTACTGCATGATTTAGGCCAATAACGTTTCCGTTAAAAATATTGTCTAAATATTCCCGAACAGCCAAGGTACTATGTGCTGGGCAGCCATCCATTTGGTACCAAACTTCCTGATTTTCCCTAACGGCATCATGTAAAGCAGCAAAAAATATGATTTTCGAGTAGTTCCAAATAATATTCTGCACTTAAATTTCGCGTAATAAATAATGGCCCGATAATATTGTGTCCAAATATCCCTGCCCAAACATTTACTTTCTGTGGATATTGCGTCCTTGTTTCGATAAATCTGTGTTGGTTTTCTTTGTTCCAATATCGATAATTTTGAACATTGGGTTCATTATTTAAGGTAAACGTTCATTCGTCAGTGACATATATGTTTTTTAAAAATTCCCTATCCGTGTTTGCTCTTTCCATCATATCAAAACAAAACGCCTGCCGCCGTATTTCGTCCCCATCTCGTAGCCCTTGGTGCTTTTCATATTTGAAGGAATAGTATTTATGTCATTTCAAAATTCGAAACGCTGTAGTGTGATCTATTCCTATTTCATCCTCAAGTTTCCTTGTGCTGATCTTTCCATCGTTCTCTTCCACGCACAATAAAACTTCCAAGTCGGTATCATTTCTTGCATCTTCTCTTTGTTCCTGCCTTGCTTCACATCTGCAGTTATTTATTAGGGTACCTTTGGTCTCAAATCTCTGGATATTCCTTGCGATTGTAGATTTTCCAGGTATCGGTCTATTCGGATACAGAGCAGCAAACATGTCCGACACCTTTTGATAACTATTTCCTTGATAATACCATTTAATCATCAATACTTTTTCTTCGGTAGTGTTCATGGCTAATATTTTCGATGTAGGTATGAGTTTTTAATAATAATAATAAAGCACTAAATAGATAAATTTCTGAAATGACAACTTCATTTGACAGTTATCTTTTACCTTGACTGGTGGTCATAAGTAAATACAGGGCCATAAGAAAGGAGAAATATTTAAAAAGAAATCGGCGATAGCTCGTAAACGAGCTAATCAAAAATATCTAAAGTTATTCTTTTGAATGTGGGTTTTAGTGCTCTTCAATAAACCTAAATAGAATTATTCTCTAAAATAATTAGGGAAGTCAATAATTGACCCCATTCAAATTTACATGGGATTTCCTATGTCCCGCTCGACGATGCAACACCCGGTATACCGCCATAAGCATGGCGATATCCTTACGCCACTTAGTAATGAGCTCTCCCGATTTCTTAAGGTCATATTTGGGCCAAATTTTCCTGGCTGTCCTGCAGGTGCAGGTTTTTCATCTAATGTTCGCCATAGATAGAAAAAGGCGGTAAATGTTTTTTTTTTATCGTATTAAGGGGAATAAAAACTTCCTTTGAGGCATCTAGCTCAAGGCACGATCCTCGCCTTGGAAGTTCATCAGCGCGTTCGTTCCCTTAAATGTTCTAGTGGCCTGGAACCCAAAGCGAGGTTATATCATACCTACTTGCGATTGTAGGCAAACTTGTCATACGTTTTTTGTTTGGCTATTTTGGAGGATATTGTAGATGAATTCAGCGCCGACTGGCTGCTTGGCTATCAGTGATTATTGCAGTTTTCTGCCCATAAAGCTAAAATCTCCTCGCTCAACCATTCGCAGGCCTTCCAAATGGCAAGTATCTCTGCCTGGAAATCACCTGATCTATCCGGAAGCCGGTAAGACCTTGCGATGTTAAGACCCTTCCAGAACACCCCCGAACCTAAACCAGAATCCATTTTGGATCCGTCAGTCGGGGAATTTTCCGAATATACAGGGTATTTCACTCAATTTTATTTTCAAACCTTTATTTTTCTCTTAACGAGTACCTCTTTATTAATGCATGTTTATTGCAGGTGTATTGTGGTGAATTAGTGTCTTATTTTTCTGAAGTAATCCTCGTATTCAACGGAATACGACTACACGATGTACAAAAAAGCAGTGTGACTATGTGCGCATATTTGAAGTAAAACTTGTTGTTAAGATTTATTAAATTGAAGGATTTGGAGGACATGTTTGAAAAAGTGACATATAACTCTGTTTTAATATAAATATTATTTTCGATTTATTTCTCTACAATTTCTGTTTCCTAATAGCCTGCAAATTTTAATAATGTTAACGCTTAAATGTATTTAAGAAGAGAAGAAATTTTTAACCTAACCAACAAATCGTATTTATAGTGATTTACAGTAATTTTGTCAAATTATACGAATATTCTCGTTGATTATAGGTTTCAAATAAATATGACAATGTTCTCCAATAAAAATGCGAGTTGCATAACTCTAATAATTCTAATTTATTCTATTATTAGAGTTATAATAATTCTAATTCTGAGCTAGCAAAAATATAAATCAGCTGCCATTTGCTTATGTTTGTTAGACTCAATATAACATTTCTATATCAAACATATTATATTTCGCAAAATTTTCAAATTTACTCATTTTTTTGTATTTAAAATACACACACTTCAATCTGTTGAAATGAAATGTCCCACATCCATCAAAGGTATGTTCCGATCACCATGACAACCGTTTACTTTGTTACTCGGCGCGGCCTACTATCTACTAAGTGGATATTTTAAGAAAAATTTGAAATGTTGAGGTTAATAGTGAAAATAGATATAGAGTGTTATATATTTTCGAGAAGTCCATGCCAAGCTCAATAAAAAAATTTAAAAATATACAGAAGGTTCTATTTAAAAAACTTAAGTATAGTTAATATCTCAAAAAATATTTTTTTCGAAAAAAGTCTGACTACGCCACTGCATTCTACACAGAAAAGTGCATTTAGAATGTATAATTAATTTTTCCGTGGTTGTTGAAATAAACAAACTATCGAACATCTTCAAAAAGTACAAAATTTGAGAATCCCCCTGTAACTTCGAAACCGATCAAGATAGCCACGATCCGTTTGCGCCATTGTAATTTTTTCAAAAAAAAGAACCCGAGACTGCAGTATCAAAATTTGAATATTTCTCACGGTTTCCTAGATACCCTATAGAAACAACCAAAATGGTCCACCCTGTACAATAGAATAACTTTTACTGACAACCTTTAGTAAATGTTACTTTCACTAGTGAATGTTAGAAATTACTAGGAAAAGTCGACAAATCTCTTTAAAATACCATATTCATTGGTCCAATCCGTAATTGCTAGCATTTCCTAGTGAATGTTAACAATCACTGAATTTCCAACTTTCACTGTAACATAAATATTAATCTACGTTAAAAAAAGGTAATAAGAACAATATCGACATAACTCACCAAAAAGTATCTGCCTTTATTCATATACTTGGCCACTATTCCACTGGCCGCTTTCTGAAATGAACTCGAACTTCTACTTATCAAGCTGGGATTCCATTTCGGCAATATTTTCTGTTTCCCAATCAAAACGGAATATTTCTTAGGCGAAGATTCCAGCCCGGAGGCCGCCCTACGTGCCGCAGCCACTTCTTCTCCCATCGAACTTTTTTCTCTATTTTTTCTTATCTCCCTCACACTAATCTCTCTTGCCTCCACCAAACCCCCTGTTGACTCCACCTTTGCTTCCATCAAACTTTTTTCTCTTTGCCTCCGCTTGAGGCACTTACAAGTACCAGTAGTGACAACGGGGCACTTTTCCGGCACATCTTGGTAAAGTGGTTTCTGAACAGTACTCAAACTCTCGGCAGGCTTTTTTTGTTTTTTCGACTGCTGCGCGTTACACGCGCATGCGTCATGCTCGTGCGTCTTTGACATATTCTTCGACTGTCTCAGTGCTTCTTGTTTGATCTTGGAGTCTAACTTTAGATAAATCGGTGCAAATGTTCTTTCAACTTTCTCGTCACTATTCACTTTAGTATTGCGCGTTTTGGAGGCGGGCGATCCCTTTTTCGGTTTTATGTCCTTGTCAGACATGAAACGATTGTTCAGTAAACTAAGAACGCTTTTGTGCAGGTAACTCTGGTATTCAACCGAACTAATGTCGAGTTTGCGTCGGCCAAACGAGGTTCTGGAGGAGGTTGGAACACCGGTACAAGATTGGGATGGTCGGTTTAGGAACGCATCCCACATAGCTCATTGTACTCACGCGGCACAAAAGAATAGTTCAAACAAAAATATTCATGAGGAGAAAAAAAACAGTAATTGTTTTTTGACACTGACTTAAAAATTTTATGGTGACAGATGTCAGTATCCTTACTTACCTTTTGACAACAAAAGTGATTGCAAGTTTCGTCTTCTAGTTCAAGTACAAACAACTACTGGATTCAATTCATTCATTTTATTTTACAATCAAGAACTTTTTACTGGTAAAGCAATTACTTTGTTTTAACCAGAATTGAGAATAGACATTATATTTTCATCTCTCGTATTCGAGTCCCTCTCTTGTTTTTTTTACTGCTTTCTTTTTGGAATCAACCTTTAGAGAGTTTAGTTTTTGCCATTTCCTCCATTCGTATCTCCATCATCTTCTTCTATACATCTCAGATTTTCCCACCTTTCATAATTTTTTTCTCATTACCTGATCCACAGGTTTCATTTCCTTTAGAAGTCATTAGCAGAATGTAGAATGTTTGGGAGGGGAGTTAATCACCGCGTCCTTACAGATCTTTTGCGTATCCCCCTTTCTTGAGTTATAACTCATCGTACAGTTTCAGGACTTTGACCAAAAGCCAGTATCTGAGACGGTTTCACACTGACCAGTTCTCCATCTCCGACATCAGCCGCCCCAAAGTTTATGTCACGAATGGTTGTCGTCTCGGCGCACTCAGTGATGAGGCGTTCTGGTGTTTCCCCATTTTCCCCACAGAATCTGCCTACCAGAATCACAGAATCAAACCTACTGAGATGTTCGTTAAGGAGACAGTGTCCTCTTAAAAACCCCGTGACAATTCGAAGGTTGTTCTTACTTAAATCAAAGAAAATCTTTGATTTTTCTCGGTCGTAAGTTTCTTCGAATGTCTTAGAGTCCTTAGTTGGAGGACACCCATTCCAGGTTACGAATGGAGTCTTCCAGGTTCTTGAGTTCCGCTTTAAGTTGGTTTCCACTTGGAAAGCAGAACGGTTCTGGTCCAGTTGGTAGTGTCTAGTTAGTGTTCGCTCCTGTTCTAGCTAGGTCGTTTGTTTTTTCATTGCCTTCTCTCCCTTGGTGAGCTGGCACCCAGAGTAGGAGGTCTTTATCTTGTTTGCCTAATTTGTTCAGCTTCTCTGGGCATACTTTGACTAACTTCGAATTGATGGCTACGGAGTTGATCGCTTTTAGTGATGCTTGACTATCGGATAAGATTGCTATTTCATGTTTTCGATAGTTCCTATCTAAAATTGTACGAATCTTTCGATAGCGTAGATTTCTGCCTGAAAGATGCTGGGTTAGGTGTCCATTGGTTCGGAGTATTTAGTTTTCGGCCTAAATACTCCTATCCCTGTCCCTGCTTTGGTTTTGCAAGCATCAGTATACCACGTTATGATATGATCTTTTACATGCTGAGCAAAAGTTTATCCTTTCCAATCCTTTTTATTGCTCAATACTACAGTGAGGTGTTTCTTTAAGTTGTACATTCTTGGCATGTCATCCACTGGGGGTTGGAGAAAAGTCTGACAATTGTCCTAGGACTTTTCCATCAATGACCATTCTAATCATTGTCGTATTGGTATATACAGAGAAGACCAGGCTACTAGTAACATAGCAAGTTGCCGGACGAATTTACGTTTACCCGATTTGCGTTCGTACTAGATATTCACTGCCGGCTAGTCGGCTGGTCAGGCAGTACGCAGTTGCAATTGTGCTTGGGCGGGTCGGTCGTGACACTAGGAATACGACGCGAGGAGTGCCGAGTATTTATTATTTTCATTTTAAGTGTTTACCTTCACTTAAGGTAACATTTAAAATAAAAATACTTAAATATTTATTATTTGAGTGTGTTTACAAGCCAAAATTAAAAATAAATAAATTCTCTAAACCCGAAAAAAACTAAAATATTACTCTAAATAAAAAAAAGTTATAACAAGTGTTCAAAAAGACCACCTCCTTGCGCTAGACAGAAGCCTAGGCGGTCGTAAAATCCCCGTCTGACATTGGCTAACATATTAGGACTAATAGTTTGGAAAGCCTCTCGTATTTTTACTTGAAGCTCATCCAGATTATTAGCCCTATTATGACCATACACTTTGGATTTTACATAACCCTACAAAAAGAAATCATTGGGAGAAAGATCGGGTGATATAGCGGGCCACAAAATAGTTCCATGTTCACTAATTAAACGGTTGGGAAAAGTATTGTTCAAATATTCAATACGTATCAATACAATATAACAATACGAGTATTGTGGGCAGGGCAACCATCTTGTTGAAACCAGACATTGTGGAATCTTTCTCCCAATAACTCACGAATTCTAGCGACAATCTGCTGCTGTAGCAAGTCTAAATACTTTGCAACAGTTAAATTACCCTTTATAAAAAATGGACCAATCATATGCTCCCCTACAAAACCACCCCAAACACTTGCTTTAACTTCTGTTCTTCATTAATCAACACATCAGGCATTTTGTGTTTTTGTGCGGACACGCACCAATGTGTTTCAAAATTATTAATAACTCTTGATATAGTAGGTAAAGATGGAATTGGCCTGTTTACAAAAGTTTGTGGAAAAATTGTTTGTATATCCCGATAAGACCTATTTTGGAAATACCATTTTACAATTTACAATTTGAATTTTCTCACGAACTTCGTAAACATCCATTATTTTACTAAAAATTCGTCCGGTTCTGACTATGTTAGTACCGTATGATCGAGAAAAAACGGCGTCAACGATGGCTATGAAGTGAAGATCGCTGTCATTTTATATGTAAAATTATATGGGAAATGTCATCGATCGTCATTTCCCAGCCAACTGGACGCCGTTTTTTTTCGATCATACGGTACTACGGTGGTCCGGTCTGTATAGCGACGACAATGTGCAGTGGTGTTAGGTTTAGAATGACCTCCATTGCTCTGCTGTGGGGCATGTTCTCATCCCGTGATACAGATGCATGCACTCTCCCCGTGATACAGATGCGTGCCAGTCTCTTGCACAGGTTTTGCCTTGCTGTACTTTGCTCTAGTTTTGTATACCAAGCAACTGCTCCATAGGTAATCATGGGCCTTACTATTATGGTATACATCCAGCGCAAAATGTTAAGGGCGCAACCCCATCTATTTCCCGCCAGTCTTCTGCGATGTAATTAGTAAAGAGACAGTCCAGAAGTCATCACTGAAGAGTCGCACAAAAAGCAAGACCTAGACTAATGTTAGATCTGCAAGACCAATAGCAAAACCCATCGTGCAAAACTTTTGCGTTCTTTGTAGTCTTGCATTTGAAGTCCCGATTTTGTATAAACTACTAGGAGAAACTTCAAAAAGTGATTTTTAAATCTAAATTTTTCAGTATTATTATTTGAATAATCAACTGGTATAAAATTATTTTTTTAATGATTTTCTATGTAGAATTTGAACGCGTCTAGTTACAGAAAACACACATTTACAGAAAATTCTTACAAGATTCTTGTATCAAAATCAAGTCGAAAACTGCTATTAGACTACAAGACCAAGGCCATGGGGGTCTTTGTCTTGGTCTTGCATTTGGTATTGCTAATCACTACAAGTCATATTCTTTAACTTTGTGATACTTCTGTCTTTATAACTTGATTTAGTAACGAGGTCTTACTTTCAACATAAACTGAAAAGTAGTCCTCACTTACAATATTAAGACGTACAAGTTAACAAACAAATTAAACAAGTTATGTTGACGTCGACAAAACCGTTTTATTTATGATAAGGTCACAAAACAACATATTCACATATCAACCTCGGACATGTGATAATGCAAGATCTGATTATTCTTCGTGATCAGCGTGATCAGATGACTGCATTTGGACGTGAAATTATGGGATGGAAAGTTATTGTTCCTTTGCGGGCATGGCTGTAAATCGATCACCGGAAAACTCACTGAAGTAAAATTGTTATTCCTTATATCATTCGGTTTTTCTTGAAAGTATTAGCTTTCACTTCGTGCGATTTATCACAGCAAAGACATTTCCTATTTTCGGAAATAATCTTCGGTTTCTTCTTCTTACCGCACTTGCAACACCGCTGTACTATTTTAAGGACTACCTTGTCTGCTTCATCGCAATAACATTTGAATTTCTTCACAGGAGGCGGTGGGACGTAGGGCATGTAATTCTGTTGTCTGCGTAGGTTCGACGGGCACATAGGATTAGGCGGAATATTTTGGGAGGTTGTTCCTCCTCGACTACCGCGAAGACTTGGTCCATTACTCGAAAAAACCGAGCATAGACGGTTTTTTCGAGTCCTGCTCTGTCGGGCCCTTGTTCTGAATCTCTTCATCTTTTTTGTCTATATCTAGCATCGTACCTTTGCTCTCCTTCGACGCAAAATTTTTCTTATCATCATCTTTTTCTGTGTCCCTTTAGTGCCTTTCTTTTTCGGGCCTATCTGAGTTTCTTTTTCTTGTTTATCATCCGGTTTGTCTTCATTTTCTCCCCCCTCTCCCTTGGATCTTCGTTTCTTCCTTTTCTTACCGTCACTGGATCCGTGCGATACATCTTTGCCGCGAAATTTCTTCTTTTTCTTCGACTTGCCTTTGTCCTTCTGGGTTTTGAACTTGTCCCTTCTGTCGTCGTCGGCGTCGGGAGCAAAACTACCGCCGGCAAAGTCGGAGAATTTTTCAGTTCTCTTTGTAGAGCTTGGTGTGCAAGGGGTGCAGGGTGTGCACGGGGTTCGTGGCATGCATGGCGTGCAGGAGGAGGATGCCAACAGGGACGAGCAGGGCAAGCACGGCCTACAGAAGCTGTGGCAACTTTTCAGGCATGAGTCTTCCGATATGCTCCTGCGGTAATTGGTTTAGAACATATTTGATTACAAATTTTTATATTTTTTAATATAATTGCCCATCCCATCTGGTAATACTTTATTAAACTATTATAAACTCACTGACTAAGCGTTAGATACACATGTTAAGTAAATTTATCAGAAATTAAAAAAATCAATGATAATTCAGTATTGGATCTTACTGTCAATATAATTTAAAACGTAGTCCCTTTTAATATTAAGACCTAAAATTTAACAAATTAAACAAGCTATGTTGACGTCGACAAAACCATTTTATTTATGATAAGATCACAAAACATTCACATATCAACCTCGGACATGTGGTAATGCAACATCTGATTATTCTTCGTGATCAGCGTGATCAGATGACTGCATTTGGACGTGCAATTATGTGATGGAAAGTTGTTATTCATTTGCGGGCATGGCTGTAAATCAATCACCGGAAAACTCACTGAAGTAAAGTTGTTATTCCTTATATCATTCGGTTTTTCTTGTAAGTAAGTATTAGCTTTCACTTCGTGCGATTTATCACAGCAAAGACATTTCCTATTTTCGGAAATAATCTTCGGTTTCTTTTTCTTACCGCACTTGCAACACCGCTGTACTATTTTAGGGACTACCTTGTCTGCTTCATCACAATAACATTTGGATTTCTTCACAGGAGGCGGTGTGACGTAGGACATGTAATTCTGTTGTCTGCGTAGGTTCGACGGGCACATGGGATTAGGGCAAATATTAGTACGAGGGGTGTATACGCCAGAGTTTATTCCTCCAGGCGGAATATTTTGGGAGGTCATTCCTCCAGGCGGAATATTTTGGGAGGTCGTTCCTCCTCGACTACCGGGAAGACTCGGTCCATTACCTGAGTCTATGCTCGGTTTTTTCGAGTCATGATCTGTCGGGCCCTTGTTCTGAATCTCTTCATCTTTTTTGTCTATATCTAGCATCGTACCTTTGCTCTCCTTCGACGCAACATTTTTCTTATCATCATCTTTTTTCTGTGTCCCTTTGGTGCCTTTCTTTTTCGGGCCTATCTGAGTTTCTTTTTCTTGTTTATCATCCGGTTCGTCTTCATTTTCTCCCCCTTCTCCCTTGGATCTTCGTTTCTTTCTCTTCTTACCGTCGCCGGATCCGTGCGATACATCTTTGCCGCGAAATTTCTTCTTTTTCTTCGACTTGCCTTTGTCCTTCTGGGTTTTGAACTTGTCCCTTCTGCCGTCGTCGGCGTCGGGAGCACAACTACCGCCGGCAAAGTCGGAGAATTTTTCAGTTCTCTTTGTGGAGCTCGGCGTGCAAGGGGTGCAGGGTGTGCACGGGGTTCGTGGCGTGCATGGCGTGCAGGGGGAGGACGCCGATAGGGACGAGCATGGCAGGCACGGCCTACAGAGGCTGTGGCAACTTTTCAGGCACGGATCATCCGATCTGCTCCGGCAGCGGTCGTAATTAGTGTAGACGTAGCAGCAGGATGGATAATACATTTGATTTCATGTCGTTGTGGACTGATAATTTAGACTGGAACGCTGGTAACACTACTGGAAAGAATAACTGACAATTTCAAACTGACAGTTTGAATGACGTAAATTTATAACCAAAACGCGTTCCTGGTATTTCGTAGTTGTAAAATAAATGTACGAGATCGTTGTAAAGTAACCAGTAATTCAATTTTGTACAGTTTTTATGAAATAATTTAATGTTATCATCAACATAACTGAGTCGGATCGCTGCCTAGAATGTGGTTCGTTTTAAAAATCATGGGGAGCACGGAGCACATCCATAAAATTTAAACGAACAAGTCGTAAAAAAGAATGGTAAGTATGAAATCGGATTACCCTTCACAATTTAACACCACACAACAAAATACAACACACAACTAGCACTCTACACAACTTTGTATCTAGTGCTAATAGTAAATTACAACAACTATTAGGTATAATCCTAAATATAAAACACCGCCAATGGAAAGGTGAGGTATTTATTAAATTTCATGTAAAAATTTTAATATGTTAGGCAAACTAGAAGATCAATATTAACTAGAATTAAATTACATAAAAATGGTTCCTATTATGGTAGACCGAATAAATCTTGCGTTGTCCAAACCAAACATAATATTGTTACTAAAGATAATAGTAATTTAAGTGAATTAAACAAGTCTCAAATTACAACTAGATGCATATGAAAGGGTCAAAATTAATAAATGTAAAAATAATATGAACAGAGATAATGGTCCAATTCCTTCCAGTTCTCTGTTCCTATTGCTCTAGTCTCGATAATTAATTGTAATTTAACAATTTTCTTTTAATTTAATTGTGCTCGGTTGGTTTTGATTCGCTTGACTAGTTTTACCACGCTTGTTTGGTGCAATGTTAGCTCCTATATAAGCGCTCAATTTGTAAATATTAGTTTAGTTTTAATCATCTGCTGATGATGCTGACATGATTAGTGAAATGCTTTATTGTGAATACGAATTAGTGTTTTATTTTGCTATAGTATTTGTTACTCTAAATAAACTACATTATTATTATAAGATATGTCACTTATTTCAGACACAAGTATTTGAAATACATATACAGGGTGAGTTTTCTACGATGTTCTCTATGGGTATCTCGGAAACTACTGGAGATAGAGAGTTGGTTAAATGGGTAAAGAATTGCAGTATTTTGTGGTCGTAAATATGCGCCTTTCGGATTTTTGACAAAGTTCATGGCTTACTAGATATTTTGAAAAAAAAGATAAATTTGGCTATTTTAAAAATTGTCCCTATTCTATCTATTATAGATAATAATCTATTTTATAAAAGAAGTTTTCAGATAAAAGTGGTAGATAATCACATCCTTAATGAGATTGCGTTCTCCGTTTTTTTTTTCTAAAGCCTGTCATTTTTGACATATGACACAAATATATTATGTTTTTTAAATAGAAACCATAGTTGTCCATGACATCATAAAAAGTGCCATTTTTTAAGCTTTTCAGCGACATAAGCTATAATATGTTTTTTTCGAAAAATTACTGAGTTATAAACAATTCTTATCATTTTAAAACAATTTCACTTAGTTAGCCACGGAAACAAGTTCAATCGTCGTTGCCTTCAGAAATGCAAAACCCCACATGACGTCACATCCAAACTTTGTAAACTAAAATAAACAAAAATTGGAAATATGATTTTTTTATCATAAATAAAGAAAAGCGTGTAGGATTATTGATTCAACTCTTCTTGGTCATGCATTTTCGAGGATACGTTGACCGGTGAACGTTACTTACGTTTTTTAGAGAACGGTTTTCAAGACATGTTAGAAAAGTTTAGATAGTCGCGCATCAATAAAGTGGTGCCAACATGAATTTCATTATGACCCCCCCCCCAAAACAAAATTAAGTGCATGGGGTAGTGATATTATTTTTTTAAGTTTTAGTTTGCCTAATGTATATTCTAAAAAACCGTTTAATAATATATTCTGTCTTTTTATAAGTTATAAATCATAACAGAATAAGAATACCATACCAACTAAGTGAAATTAGTTAAGAAAGATAAGAATTGGATATATAACTCAATAATTTTTCGAAATAAACATATCATACCTTATATCGCGAAAAACTTATAAAATTACGATTTTTATGAAGTCATGGCCAACTATGGTTTCGATTAAAAAAACATATGTTTGTGTCATATGTAGGGTTCCCAACCGTCCCGGTTTGACCGGGATTAACCAGGAATCAGAAAGTTCGTCCCGGCGAAAATTTTGCCTTGGCCGGGACGAAAAAAATCACATTTACATATAATATATTTGAATTTCTAATATTTAATGTTTTGTTTTAATTATTTAAAAACTTAAAAATAATTGTCCCGGTGTCGCCGATGCTCAAGTTGGGAACCCTAGTCATATGTCAAAAATGACAGGCTTTAGAAAAAATCAGAAAACAAAAACTCATTAGGTATGTGATTATCTACTAACTTTTATCTGATTTTTTTTGTCTAAAATAGATTATAATGAAATTAGGGACAAGTTTTAAAATTGCCAAAATTTGTTTTTTTTGAAATATCTAGTAAGCCATGAATTTTTTCAAAAATCCTAAAGGCGCATATCTATGACCCCACAAAAGTGCAATTCTTTCCCCATTTAACCGACTCTCTATCTCCAGTAATTTCCGAGATACCCAGAGAGAACATCGTAGGAAACTCACCCTGTATAAGATACAAAATACAGAAAGTAACATTCTCAAATTTACACGATTTTTGTTCATATTTATTACTACCTAATTAAATAAGCTAAATCACTTTAAAAATAAAAAAAAAATGTTTTCATTCAAAAAGTATTTAGAAAATACGTATTTACTGTTATATCAAATATTTTTTTCAAAGGTATTTTGTAACTGATATCTCAAATTCTTGGCTGTGGTGTGGTAAGGCAATTCAAAATGCACTTACCGGTATACCACCCATATAATTCTGCAGCACAAAAGCAAGAAAATAAAAATTGTTATTAAAAGTTTAGTAGACTCGTAAAGTAGAGTTTACAAACCTTCTATTATTTTATCAGAATACCAAAAGCAACTCTGTATAAAGTTATCTATATCAAAATCCAAGACTACAATCCAAAATGTAAACAAAGTTTTTATTTCTGACGGCAAATAAAATAAAAAGAACAAAAATGAAAATTTTTATATAAGAGTCCATTTTTTTAGTCTTTTGAATTATGAAGCTCATTATTAATATTTATTAACAATCCTAAAAATAAATTATACCTACCCAAGCATCCACTTTTTCGACTTTCTCCGCCTGAATTAGGGGTTCCTGTACCTCTTCTACTTTGTCTTCAATGGATGGATAGAGTGGGGCAGTTTTCCAGGCTTTGGGATCCAATTGCCATCCATAACCGTTTCCGTGCCATCCATACCCATTGCTTGCGCTAGGTGGTTGGTGGTAGTGAATGGTGGGGTAGGCGTTATGGTACTGCTGGTATGGCACCGGCATGAACGTTTGGTGCGGGTACATCGTGAAGGAAGTAAGAAATTATGAATTAACCTGAAATAAATGAGAATGTTATTATTATATTATGCTGGTTATAGATTCATATTTAAGATGTTCAAATTATATTTTATCATTGATTAATGATGTAATATTATATCATTATCATGTAAATATTACAGTTATTGCATTTTTCTTTAAAAAAATTAACTAAAAAAAGAACTGTTTTCATAGTACAAATAAAGCCTGAGAGATATGTTTACCTACCGGGTGTTTTTCAAAAGTGGCTCGCTCAAGATTTGGTATTTATGTATATGACATAAATCTTATTGCCGAATTATTGCCCTGGTTTTTGCGGTTAACGATTTTTTATTAATATCTAGGGTTCTAAATTTAACACACATTCACTAAATTTAAGAAATGATTTTGTTTTCTATCCATTTAAATTTAGTATTGACATTATATACAGTTGTTTATTTACATGTATGTTTATATTTTATTTATATTTAATTAAATAAATTTTTGACAATGTACAATTTCTATAATTGTATAAAGTATTGTTTTAGTTTTGTATGTTTGCTGTTAGTTTTATATGTTTTTCTATTGTTAAGTGAAGTTTTGTATGCTTTTTATATTCTTTTTTTTAAGCTTTGTCAACAAAATTGTAAAATTTTTTTATGACAATAAAGCAATTTCTTTCTTTCTTTCTTTCTATTACAGTTATTGCATTTTTCTTTAAAAAAATTAACTAAAAAAAGAACTGTTTTCATAGTACAAATAAAGCCTGAGAGATATGTTTACCTACCGGGTGTTTTTCAAAAGTGGCTCGCTCAAGATTTGGTATTTATGTATATGACATAAATCTTATTGCCGAATTATTGCCCTGGTTTTTCAAAATGACTGAAAAATATATGTTTAATTTTATAAAGATAAACATAGCCATATATCCTAAACAACTTGACAATATTTTTATGAATCTGTAAATCAATCCATATTTACAGTAGCGGATTTTGTTCATAAAAGGACAAATTTGCTAACAACTAAATGTTGGGACAAGTATTTTTAAATAATTAATATCATAGGCGGCTTTGCTATAAACGTCACAAATGTCGCAAACTGTTTACTTGAGCATTGACAGCTTGTAAGTGACTCGATACTTTGAGTAGTGAGATTTACTGTAAGAAATTTTAATTTTTTTAATTTTCAATTTTGTTAATTTAATCCAAAGTAATTGTCCGTGGAAAAGCTACAAATCAAAAACTACGCGAAATTATCAATCGTCAATACAGTACGGGAAAAACAATTCGACAAATTTCTGATCATTTAAGTATTCCAAAAACCACGGTCTTTGATATAATAAAAAAATACGGCGAAACTGCCAATGTAGACGTTAGAGTTAGTTAAAAGTTCGGGAAAGCCAAGAGTTGTATCTCAGAGAGATTTACGAAATTTAGTTAAAATTTGCAAGTCTGTGAGAAGAAGTACTCTTCGCGAATTAACAATTAAATGGAATACTGTAACTGGTTTAAATATATCAAGAGAATGTTGCCGAAAATATATCCGTAAATGCGGTCTGGGGTTTTACAAGGTAAACTTTATTTTGTGTGGATAATCAATTATCTGAAGATTATTGATACAAATTCTTATTTAGGCCAAAGAAAAACCGACAGAAAACAACAAACCGAAAAAAAAACAGAAATTCAAAAGAAAAATCGGTACAGTTGGGCAAAATCTAAATTATCGTGGACACAAAATGAGTGGAATAAGGTCATATTTAGCGATGAGTCTAAATTTGATGTTTGTGTTGGAGATCATCGAAAACGAATAATACGAAATAAAGCAGAAGCCTTTCATAAAGATTGCTTAAAGAGGGTTGTTAAATTTCCTAAGGGGATTATGGTTTGGGATTGCATGTCAGCAAGAGGTTTGGGCAAAAAAAAATTATAGATGGCACTGTTAACGCCCAAAAATATCAACATATACTTGAGACCTCACTTTTGCCTAGTGCTCAAGAATTGTTTCCAAACGAAGACTATATTTTCCAACAAGATGGAGCATAGTGCCATTCAGCAAAATCAACTAAAAATTGGTTCGGTAATAATAATATAAAAGTTCTATCCCATCCTGCAAGTAGTCCGGACCTCAATGTTATAGAAACTGTGTGGCATAAAATGATCAATATTTAAGAAACCACATTCAACGAACAATTTTTGATTTGCGGACAAAACTGCAGGAAATTTGGGATAATTTTTCTCCTCAAATGTGCCAATCTTTGGTAAATACAATGCCATTAAGAATTCAGGCAGTTGTTAAGGCGAAAGATGAAACTCCGTATTAAACAGATTTCTTGTTGTGCTGTCCCAATATATAGTTGTCAGCAAATTTGGCTTGATTTTGGCAAAATAAGCTATTATCAAAAGTGATTTGTTTGCAAAGTTATAAAAATATAGTAAAATTGTCTAGATAATATTGCAATGTTTGAATTTAGAATAATAAACAAAATAAATTGAGTCGTTTTAACAAATTACTATTTTTATTGCAAAAAAGATATCAACAAAGATCCCAACATATAGTTGTTAGGGCTCGTATTCATACAGGACGTATTAGTAATAATTAGTTTCATCGCTTCCTGTTTCACCGGAAATTACTACAAATTTTGATTTTTAAATGGTACCCTTGGCATATTTTTACTTTATTTGGCATCTTTTTTTATTTGGCAACTTTTGACATCTTCGCTTATAAAAATCTTGTATTTTAAAAATCATCTAGAGTGACATGACAAAACCATTAACGAGGAACATTGGAAAAATAGATTTGATAGTCTAATGTTTCTCTTTACTTTTGCCTGGCAGGTTAAAATATGCTAAAATCCTATTTTTAATTATAACTCAATTTTTTCACATGGAACGAGGATGGCTCATTAGCATATTTGGAAAAAGCATTTTTATACCAAAAATTTGGTACCACAACCTGTCTATTCCGAGTAAAATTTTCGTTATGATATAAGTACACAACCATGACACTCTAGATTTAAATTTAAAATACTATTTTCTTTAAACGAAAATGTCAAAAGTTGGCATATGAGATGCCGTTCTATTCAGAACACCGTCTACCGAATAAATTAAAAAATATATAGATAGCAGTGATGACACCATTAAAAAATCAAAAGTTGCAGTCATTTCCGGTGAAACAAAAAGTGACAAAAAATCTCGCAAAAACAGTAGAATGCGTCAATCAATCCTGATTTATGTCACATACTATTTTTGAAAAACACCCGGTACATCTCTCATCTGAATAGATACTGTTGTATAATATACAACATGTACAAGCAAAAATGTAAACAAACCGTTTGTTTATTAACATTTTGATTTAAACACAGATATACTAAGATTATAATAAACTTATACTTATATACCTACATCCTACATACTTGTGATATGTTAAAAAGTTAATATTATTGTTTAAATATAACACTTTTAAGTGATAGTAAATATTTACTTTGTGTAGTAGCTACTTCAAAGTGCTAATTATGAACAAATAATTGATTTAAGTACCGTATGATCGAGAAAAAACGGCGTCAACAGTGGCTATGAAATGAAGATCGCTGTCATTTTATATGTAAATTTATATGGGAAATGTCATCGATCGTCATTTCCCAGCCAACTGGACGCCATTTTTTTTTCGATCATACGGTACTTAGGTACATAAAGATTTTCTTTTCATTGAAAGTAGATGCGAAATTTACAGTAAGAAATGCGACTTATTAACACTGTAATATTTTTATAAATGTAACACCCTATTTTTTTGTACATTGTACTAGTAGTCTTTTTATTATTGTGGTAAAAAATATCAGTGGTAAAAAAAACCGTGGTAAAAAATATCAGTCATATTACAGTTTCTCAAGTTAAAGTATTCGAATTGGGTAGGAGAGTTTTCTAGAGATGAAGAAAAAAGTAAAGATATTGGAGTTCATTGCTATAGAGAGTCCTTAATAAAAAAATTTATATTATTTCCTCTGATAGATTTTACAACACCAATGACTAATGAATACAAAGAGATGGAACAAAATTTGGGATGTTGGACGCCATTTTTTTGGAGACAACAGATGTGTCACCAGCGACAATTTTAGTGATTATTTGATAGTTCGTTGTGTGTAGTGAACTTTGTATAAACTTTGTTATAATGGTGATTTGTTTAGATTTCAATTGGAAAAGCCGCAACGATAAGAAAGAGCCACGTTTAAAACAGCTAATTTTCTGCACTCAACCTTTTTAGCGTTTTCTTAATGAATTTCATAATACATTATTTCATGATATTATGTCCTAACATACATATATCATCATCATCATCATCATCACTTAGCTTATTCCGTCCACCACAGACTCCATTCCACAAGTCTCTTTGTCCACCGTCCATCTGTTATCCTAGCCACATGTCCTGCCCAATTCCATTTAAGATGTAAGACAGATTTCACCGCATCTCTTACTCCTGTTCGATTTCGTATGGTACGAGTGGGTATTTTATCCCTAAGTGTAACTCCCAGTCCAATTTCCATTTTCCGTTGCATGACCTGTATTCTGTGTATGTTCTTTTTTCAAAGTAAGTGTTTCAGCTCCATACGTGAGGACAGGCAAGGCACACTGGTTAAAGTCCTTCCTTTTCAAACATATTGGAAGATCATATCTCAGTATATGCTCTAGTTTGCCGAATGCCGCCCACGACAAACCTATTATTCGTAGAATTTCGTGTGTCTCATTATCCCTTCTAATACCGATCTCACGTCCTAAGTTAATGTTTAAATTACCACTTAGTACTAGATTTATCTAACATATGGCCTAACATATAGTCCATACTAGTTTTATACCTTTTGTGAACGTTTTGATGCGTTTTTTATGTTAGGCTGTTTAAGAAGCAGCATCCACCATAGGCGTAGACGAAAAATTTATCAAAAACATATATAAATAAAGATTATATTCATAACTAAATAAGTCTAATAAGCGTAACAGTAAGTAATAAATTAAATTTTGTAACAGTCCGAAAATAAATAGGCTGTACTTAAACTGCCGTTAAACGGTAGTTTACTAAAATGCCGTTAATAGATATGACGTCGTTGATGTGACGCACTTGACGGGCTTTATGAAATATAGGAATTTTATAAAGACTTAAGCTTGATTTTCATGCATCCGTTATCCGATGATACGTTGAAACGATATTAATTTTATCGTTTGAATTTAAAGACTTTGATTGGTTAGAAACGGTTAACCAATCGAAGCCTTTAAATTCAAACAGTAAAATTAATATCGTATCAACGTATCGTCGGACAACGGATGCATGAAAATCAAGCTTAACCAACGCTATCCACCCCACCAAATAACCAACTTAACCAACGCAACTAACCTCGACACTGATAAAAACATATAAAAAACATACATATAAAAAACAAATATAAATTAGTAAAAACCAATCAGCCCCACCAAATAACCAACTAACCAATGAATTAACACCCTCCACGCTAACCAACCCGCCAAATAACAAAAATCCAACCAAAAAGAGTGAAACCAATGCAATAAGATCACGTTATAAGCAAAAAAAATATAAAAAAAGTCTTGGCGGCGTGAGATTTGAACCACGGACCATGCGCTCACGAAGCGATAGCCTCAGCCACGGAGCCACAGGTGCTCTTGCAAAATGCATGTAGGTAGGCATTACTTTCCGCCGACATGAACGACCTCACAATATCTATTAACGGCATTTTAGTAGGCTACCGTTTAACGGCTGTTTAAGTACATCGAAATAAAATATTTGTAATTTTTATTTAATTCTGCATTTTTTATATTAACCCTCTGACACGGCGTTGTTTGAAAACAAATGGTAACAATTTGGTCTGGGGTCTGTTATTGATCCTTGTATTCTTTAATCATTGTACAAACCCCTTTAACTTATTTTAAATTGATGGTATTTGTCATAAATTTTTTGAACAAAATGATCACCAATATACCTATTGGATTTATAGTTTCCATTATTTTATATCAAGATTTAATAGATTTGCTATTTCTTAAATCGATTTATGATCATTAATAAAAAATAAAAGGCATTAAATCTGCTCGATTTAGTTTTATAAGTTCCAACCGCAAATTTTAAAATTAACTGAAATTTAAAAATAGGTATTCCTGTGATGCACACTGCAGGGGATTTCCAAACTCATTAAAGAGATACATACAACCGTCGTAAATATTTTATTTTTAGTTTAGATAAAACCTATCCCCATAGTTATATCGAAAAATTTATACTACGAATAGTTTAATGCAGCTTTCAAGTTACTCATTCGAGACTATACAGATCATAAAGTTTTTTTAGTATGCATACCATCTTGTATTTACTGAAATAATGAGTCATTTTGCATATCACATTTAATAGTCATTACTACAATTACTTATTACAAATTAGGTATATACATTATTAAGAATTAACAAACACCTAAAATAGAATATTCACTAAATATTATGAGAAAATAATTGGGAATACTGAATTATTTATAAAAAAAATTTAGAGAAAAAAATAAAGGAAACTTTTACTAGAAAACTTTTTATTCAGAAAATTATTTTTATAAATGCTCAGTTGAGAGTATAGTTAGTTACATATTAGGGTGGATCGAAAAATCGAAGTTTTGAAAATCGTTATGGAATACTGCGCAAAAGTTGCCAATTCGTATTAGAAAACTAATATCTATTTAAAGTTTTTCAATTTTTTTTCATCTTCTGCCCTCTACCGGGCTTTAAAAAAAGTAAAAAATACAAAAATATAAATTTTTTATTTTTAGCCAAAATTTCAGGTAGTATGTAACTTTTGTAATTAGAAATAATATATCTTATTGAAATATGATATTTTAACCCCCCTACTCAGTGTACCCTATGTACCCAGGTCAAACAGTTTTTTTTATAAATACCCAAATATTTACACACTTTAACAAAGAGTTAAAAATGTGTCGAGCAGAGCATTTAGAGCAGTTTTTCCCTTGTTTAACAATATTTTATGTATTCAGTATTGTTAAACAACCCAGAACTCACCACGGGGAGATAATTGCTCGGCGAGTTCTATCCCATCCTCCCTCATCCATTTATTTTTGCTCACTTACTGATTGTAGTAAAGAATTGTGACATAAGTTTGCGCGAATCTATTTTTGTCTTTATAAAACTGTCTCTCTTTTGTATGCCTACAACAGATAAAGATGCTTCGGTTACAAGTTTTATGCATCTCTCTACTGATTGACTGTGACAGATAAATGCAGCGATGTCGATGATTGTTTCAGAAGAAATAAAAATCATATTTTTCAAATCATCTACTTCCAAAGTTTGGAACAATGGGGGACAAGTTCTTTCGTTTTTTTGCCAATCAATTAGATCAACATATAAAAGGTCGGATATTGCGTGAACGATTGTCTTGAGTTTTTGCATTTAGAATGCGGCGAAGTGCAAGCTCTCTTATATGGGGGCGAGTGTCATGTAGCATACATATCAGAAGATTTACGGGATGGACAAAATAGGCATTTTTTTGTATTACAGGGTCTATAACACTTTTTAAATCTTACCCTAGGTATCGGCTACGTTTTATTGTTTCTAAAACACGTTTGGCACCATTTACACATGAAGAGTTGCATTTAATTTGAAACCATAAAGGAGCATAAACCTTGCCAATAAATTTGGACAGTTCCTTTAATTGTAATGTTGGATTTTCGGTACTAACATAAAGACGTAAGGTGCGATTAGCAAATCCTGGGCTTCGGTTTAATAAATCTACGGAGCACTCACTTGAAGAAAACACAAATTTCGTACAGATATATCTTCACTCAAGAAAATGCACGTCTGGTAAATCACAGTCAATAATGGTACAGTTCACAACTGGCATATTTTCGCACTGTTGTATTTGATTTCCTATAGTTCCTGAAAAAGCTCTTGGACCTAGGGTTTGACCGTCAAGCTTAGGAAAAAAATGCCTAATAGGTAACTCATTAGCGTGAAGCTGGCAGACAGATATTTGTAAAGGGCGTCCTAATTTTAATTCTAATTGAGTAATTGCACCATTTTTTTTTCCTGTATTCACCACGGTTCCGTCACATCCTACTGCTACTAGTTCTTCTAGGTCATATTCACATTACTTTCTAAAAAGTTTCCAATACTTTGACAAATGCTTAGAGCCGATCCAGAACTGGGAACTGTGTGAACTAAAGAAATATGTTCTTCAAGTACAGTTCTTCTGTGGGACTTGCCTTCAATATTTTCAATAACATAGGTTTTATCTTTCCTTCCGTCAAAATAAATGGCCTTCAAAGTTTCCGAGGAGTTTTGCTTAAAACTGTTTCTTGTTTGCTCTCTTGCTCTTCTCAGTTTACAACGATCTATAACGTTTTTTTTTATCGTTTTTGGTTTACAACGATCTCTAACGTTTTTATATCGTCTTTGGTGACAATTCCAAGGTCGTGTAGCACTGCCGTTGCCACTGCTGCTGCAGATCTATCTGATAGTCCATAGCGGTCACAAACTTTAGCCAGGGTAGGAAGTTTGACAAAATTTTTTGTACACTGGATTTTTCTCTTGATACTGTCATAGGAAGTGGAAGGCAATTCATGATCAATTTCTATATCTGTCGATGACTTTCGTTTTCTTGATAAATTGATGTTGCTTTCATGTTGGATGGATTGTTGTAGTTCTTTCCGTTGCATATCTTTTTCCGTTCTGCTGGCCTTATTTATCAGCTTTGAGGTTTCCATTATGTCAATTTTCCCAGTAACCACTTTTCTAAGCCCCCTCTGATCTATCAAAAAATCTGTTCATTTTAGGTACTTTTTTTCCTTTTCGCAAGAACATTAGTCAAAAATTCGCATTTGCATGCGCTGATATCAAACAGGCAAGTATTCTCGGTTTGATTTTTTTTTCAATTTTTAACAGCCGGTAGAGGGCAGAAGACGTGATTTAATCAAAAAATTTTGAATAAACTTTTTTATCAACATTACTAAAGGTAACTTATTGGTAGGTATTCCAAATCGATTTTCAAAAAAAAAATGTTTTCATTTTTTAAGGGCTGGTAGAGGGCAGAAGATGTGATTTTATTAAAAAGTTGTAGTAACACTTTTTTATCAACATTACCAAAGGCAACTTTTCGTAGGTATTCCAAGTCGATATTTTTTTAAAATTTTGATATTTACGATCCACCCTATTACATGCTTTTTTTTAGAAAAATATTCCAGTGATAACCCAAATGCACGTTCCTGGCGATTCTGACGACACTTTTTTAGCATTAAAATATGTATATAGCACTCATGGTAAGTCTTACCGTCCAAATTTCATTCGAATCGCTAAAAGCACTTAGAAAAAAATTATAATAAATAAAAAGAATCTTAATTTTACGTAAGTAATCACCCCAGGAGAGTTGGCACATGTTTTGTGAAACCCTGTAATAGTCGGCCTATTGAAAAAATGCGTATACGACAACGCGAGTTCTTTATGATTTTAATTTTTTGATTATTTTTTTATTATCTACTTCTATTACTGCAACTCATACTGATTGAATAATCTTCCTAATTTATTGTATTATCTACAACAATCGTCGTATGCTATGGTCAAGTGCTAAACTTATTCTGTGCTCTTATATGGAATGGAATTCTGAACCATGAAAGTGACTACAGTGTAGAAGATTGAAGTCTTTGAAATGTGGTTATTTCTTCGGATGCTGAAGAGACTCTGGACGGAGCACACGACAACTGACTCTGTATTACATCGCATGACCCAAGAGAGAGAACTTCTAAGTATATAAAGAAAAAAATAAAGAAAATGAAATTAAAAACATTCTCAGGAACGACAAAAACCATCTACTACACCTTATCATCAAAGGTAAATTTGAATGAAAGCAAGGTCCAGACAAAGAACAGATGTGGTTGTAGATAGTGATGTGCAGGTCGGAACGTGCCTCAGGGAACGTGCCCATGTTCCGGGAACGTTCCTCTAAGGTCGGGAAAGTGACTGAAATTCGGGAAAGTTGTATTTTGATGCGAGTTGAAATATTCCTCGGAACATTTCCCACTTTTCGGGAACTTTTCTTAAATTTGGGGAAAGTAATCAAAACATTGGAAAAGTTGTGAACAGGCCACGCCACAAATAAAAAGAAGAAGAGAAACTAGGTTATAAACATAACCTAAATTTGTTTCTTTTATCGACTTGTGTTGCTTCTGTTGTTATTTATATATTATTTTGTTGTCATTAAATATATTTTGAAAGTTATATTTTCTTAACTTCATCACTTTTCTGCTTTGGGGAATATTTCCGGGAACCTTCCCGGAAAGTTTCCAATTTTTCATAACATTAAAAAAATT
Source organism: Sitophilus oryzae (assembly GCF_002938485.1). Taxonomy (NCBI): domain Eukaryota; kingdom Metazoa; phylum Arthropoda; class Insecta; order Coleoptera; family Curculionidae; genus Sitophilus; species Sitophilus oryzae. Next base: position 265,892 of record NW_022147208.1, read on the forward strand.
TCCCATTCCCATTACCAACCATTACTATCCCGATTTGGGGAACGTTCCTGGGAACGTTCCCAGGAACATTCCCTCAAAATAAGATTCCCGGAATGTCCCCATCTCTAGTTGTGGATGAGAAACTTAAGGGATAATGAATCTTCAAACACTCGTCAGAACTAAGGTCAGAACAGCAGAAAGACGAGAAAAATTGGCCGTGGTTATCGCCTATCTTCGTTGAGTAGAGGCAGCAGTAGCACTGACGTTGCCACTGCTGCTGCAGATCTGTCTGATAGTCCATAGCGGTCACAAACTTTAGCCAGGGTAGGAAGTTTGACAAAATTTTTTGTACACTGGATTTTTCTCTTGATACTGTCATAGGAAGTTGAAGGCAATTCATGATCAATTTCTATATCTGTCGATGACTTTCGTTTTCTTGATAAATTGATGTTGCTTTCATGTTGGATGGATTGTTGTAGTTCTTTCCGTTGCATATCTTTTTCCGTTCTGCTGGCCTTATTTATCAGCTTTGAGGTTTCCATTATGTCAATTTTCCCAGTAACCACTTTTCTAAGCCCCCTCTGATCTATCAAAAAAATCTGTTCATTTTTAGGTACTTTTTTTTCCTTTTCGCAAGAACATTGGTCAAAAAATTCGCATTTGCATGCGCTGATATCAAACAGGCAAGTATTCTCGGTTTGATTTTTTTTTCAATTTTTAACAGCCGGTAGAGGGCAGAAGACGTGATTTAATCAAAAAATTTTGAATAAACTTTTTTATCAACATTACTAAAGGTAACTTATTGGTAGGTATTCCAAATCGATTTTCAAAAAAAAAATGTTTTCATTTTCTAAGGGCTGGTAGAGGGCAGAAGATGTGATTTTATTAAAAAGTTGTAGTAACACTTTTTTATCAACATTACCAAAGGCAACTTTTCGTAGGTATTCCAAGTCGATATTTTTTTAAAATTTTGATATTTACGATCCACTCTATTACATGCTTTTTTTTAGAAAAATATTCCAGTGATAACCCAAATGCACGTTCCTGGCGATTCTGACGACACTTTTTTAGCATTAAAATATGTATATAGCACTCATGGTAAGTCTTACCATCCAAATTTCATTCGAATCGCTAAAAGCACTTAGAAAAAAATTATAATAAATAAAAAGAATCTTAATTTTACGTAAGTAATCACCCCACGAGAGTTGGCACATGTTTTGTGAAACCCTGTAATAGTCGGCCTATTGAAAAAATGCACATACGACAACGCGAGTTCTTTATGATTTTAATTTTTTGATTATTTTTTTATTATCTACTTCTATTACTGCAACTCATACTGATTGAATAATCTTCCTAATTTATTGTATTATCTACAACAATCGTCGTATGCTATGGTCAAGTGCTAAACTTATTCTGTGCTCTTATATGGAATGGAATTCTGAACCATGAAAGTGACTTCAGTGTAGAAGATTGAAGTCTTTGAAATGTGGTTATTTCTTCGGATGCTGAAGAGACTCTGGACGGAGCACACGACAACTGACTCTGTATTACATCGCATGACCCAAGAGAGAGAACTTCTATGTATATAAAGAAAAAAATAAAAAAAATGAAATCAAAAACATTCTCAGGAACGACAAAAACCATCTACTACACCTTATCATCAAAGGTAAATTTGAAAGAAAGCAAGGTCCAGACAAAGAACAGATGTGGTTGTAGATAGTGATGTGCAGGTCGGAACGTGCCTCAGGGAACGTGCCCATGTTCCGGGAACGTTCCTCTAAGGTCGGGAAAGTGACTGAAATTCGGGAAAGTTGTATTTTGATGCGAGTTGAAATATTCCTCGGAACATTTCCCACTTTTCGGGAACTTTTCTTAAATTTGGGGAAAGTAATCAAAACATTGGAAAAGTTGTAAACAGGCCACGCCACAAATAAAAAGAAGAAGAGAAACTAGGTTATAAACATAACCTAAATTTGTTTCTTTTATCGACTTGTGTTGCTTCTGTTGTTATTTATATATTATTTTGTTGTCATTAAATATATTTTGAAAGTTATATTTTCTTAACATCACTTTTCTGCTTTGGGGAATATTTTTCATTGGGGAAAGTTTCCAATTTTTCATAACATTAAAAAAATTTTCCATTCCCATTACCAACCATTACTATCCCGATTTGGGGAACGTTCCTGGGAACGTTCCCAGGAACATTCCCTCAGAATAAGATTCCCGGAATGTCCCCATCTCTAGTTGTGGATGAGAAACTTAAGGGATAATGAATCTTCAAACACTCGTCAGAACTAAGGTCAGAACAGCAGAAAGACGAGAAAAATTGGCCGTGGTTATCGCCTATCTTCGTTGAGTAGAGGCATCTGGAAGAATTATTCTTAAGAAAGGGGGGGGGGATCTACAATTATGTCAATTATTATACCAACAATTATTATATTGACTTATTAGAGATTAAATTGATTGATTGATTGACCCTTTTTAGACCAACAGAATTGTCAATCTAAGGCTATCTTATTTTATTAAAAAAATAATGTCATTTTTCTAGTTAAAAGGGTAGGTAAAAAAACGGCACCTAATTATGGATTATGTACCCAAATATTGAGCTTTATCAAACTAGGAATATAATTACTTTTTATAAAATACTACAGGAATTTTGGTCAAATTTAAAAAGTAACTTAAGTTACTAGCAAATATCACAAAATCACGTGCCGAAATCTGCACCTGCGCAATCATCGTGTGTAGGCAAGGATCATCGGCATCATATCTTGGTCCAGAGCCAGGACGAATACCCAAATTACTGTCCTCCATTCACGCAGTTGTGCAGCTCTGAACTGTTCAAGAACGAAGTTCGGAACTGTTTTAGAACTGTTCCGCGCCATATGGAGGCACCAGGCTATCGAGCACAGCTCCTTTCAGAACCGTTCTCGAGTAGCCCAGTATGGCCCGTAGTGCACTAAAACTCAGGATCAGGGAAAAGCAGAATGTCCACTGGAGAAACAGACAGGGGCACAGGCACAGCAATGCCTGTATCCAAGGACCTAGCTCTAAAACCGCAAAAGAACTGCTAATGCTTAGCAGGAATAAAGTACGGATCATAGACTAATGTCACGTACTAGGTACGGAATGACTGTCAAGTGTTACCTGAACAAGCTCAACATGTATCAAGGAATCTTTGCTGCAAACTCTGCGATAAAGATCCTGAAACAGCGGAGCATATAATATGTCACTGCGAGGCTCTGGATTGCAAGCGATACTTTTTATTTGGGCAAGCATCCTATCAAGGACCTGCATAAGTTAGTGCAGAACACAGGGATAGGAGAATGGGTGCAGATATAGAAAGAGGACAAACACAAGAGGCCTCACAGGTCACAGTGTTTCCGGCAGAGGACGGCCCCTTGTTATTGAAAAAAAAAATCACCATTTGTCCAGAGCCCGTACATAAGTATCTTGAAAAAATAGGCCGTTACAGAACATACACTCTGCATCTTCTGAGTCAGGCTTCCTGTTCTATTATGGTATCGGACTCACTGTTTGTCTCAAAATGTATTTCTCCTTCATCGTCTGAATCAATTAGACTTTCCCTATTCCATATTTAAACCCCACAGGCTGTCCATATTCGAAAATTTCAAAGTAATCAAAACGTATATCAGATTTTTTACTAAACACATTCAGACACGAAAAGCCCTCTTAAACATTAAAACATGTATCAATGCATGGTGATAATATAAAATATCATTTGGTAATCAAACATCGAGAAATACTTATTTTTTGAGTAACTTTAAACACCTGCATGTGAGTATAATGATGGAAAGAGATTAAAGATCTGCTGTACTGTCTTTGGCGATTAGGTATATTCATTTCTCTCCGAGAAATGACTGTATTCCATTTTAGGGATACTATTCCATATTTGGTTACTTTCCTCTAATTAATTTAAAAATTATATTTATTTTTTTTTTCTCACGAAGAGGCAATAAATTTGGGGGTTTGCGTGCACATGTGCACTTATTGGGTAATAACCTGTCTTTATGTAATGGAAAATTAGCAATAAACATTAGTATTCATGTAAAAACCCTATACAACATAGTCCGACTATTTTCATGACGTCGTAAATAGTAGTTTCCGGCTTCGCGCGGGTTGTGATGCAAAAATCTTGCGTATTTTATCTCGTCATAATTTTCAAACAATAAAATCATTTTCCTGGTATATTTTATTAGATCTTTGAATATCCACCGGCTAGACTAATTTTATGTCAAAAAACACCCACATAAATAGTATAGTTTCCGTTCAGTAAAATCTTTCAAAACAACAGATTTTCGTTCCCCTCAATAAAGTTACCTCGTAAAAATTGACACAAGGTTACATTAACCTTCGTTGAGTATATTAACACCAGTTTTTAAATTGTTTTGCGATTTCAAAATACCTACATTCATATCGTTATTTAAGACTAAATATGGTCAGAAAACACCAAAAAAGGAGACAGGCACTATACAGTCAGCCATGGAAAGATCCTAACCTTATTTTTGGCATAAACAAACAAAATTTCACCTTACTTTACTGCATTATTTCTCATAGAAATACAAAATAAGATATAATTTCACAATAAACTGTAATTAAGAGAGTTTTAATATTAATCTCAGCATCATAATGACCCAAATTTCGGAATATTTAAATCAGACAAGCAATTAAGAGAGAAAAATAAAAGATGACTTAACTATTTTGTCTATTTTTAAACACCTACTAGATTTTGATATCTTTATTTCTGTATAAAATAACTTTTCAACATGATCTCACGTTTCTAAGATATAAAAACAAGTTTAGATTGAACATTATCTCCTGTAGAATTACCTGAATCATTACATTCTGATGTCATTAACTTTTTTCTTTATTTTACTTTGCAAAATCATGAATTTTTGGAGAAAATTTGCGTATTTTCGAGTAAAAAAACATTACTCATCAATAAATAAATAATTACGATTGTAATAACTTTGCTGTTTAATTTGTTTAACAATTTTGCAACTTACATGAGACATTAACGAGTTTTTAGCGAAAAATGTAACATTTTTGGGCGGGAACATACACGAGAACTTTACTCATCAGTAAATAAACAACAATAATAAGTTATTATCGATCTACAGTTTATTTTTTAACAATTTTGCGTTAATTATCTATGTTCGTCCAAGGGCAACGTAAAATACATGGCGCAATCGTTGAGAATTTAGCCTAGCCCTTGAAAATCGATAATTATGTGCGTTTAAACATATTAATTCGTCCTTATCTATTCGTTATCGGATATATTTAAGCCTCAGGGGTACAGGGACATCACACAATAACAATAAATAATAACGTTACCTAGATGACGCATAAAACGCTCTCCTCCTTCCTCCTAACCTATAAATCTTCGTGACAAATGGAAACAGCTGAACTGGGTCACTTTGATCACCACATTTTAACTGAGAAAACTAACGTACACAAAAATATAACGAAAAAACAACTAAAACCTATCAATTTCTTCAGTCTTTTCTTGTTAAAAGCAAGGCACACTGTGACGCGACGTATATTTTAAAGCGACCAACCGATTGAAAGAGTATTTTTATTCGAATTGGGATCGCAGTGAGCCAGTCAAGAAAAACAGAGAATAGCGATCGTTCAAGGCCACGTGCTTCAGTCTTGTATGTATTTTGTGTGGTGGTGGACAAGGAAATACACTGAAAATTCGTTTTTGTTTATGTTAAGCAGATTACTAGGATGCGTTGTGGAGTTGTAATTCGCATATTTTACTGGTTGTTAAACTGTCCAACTGTCCGACTGAATAAATAAACAAATGTCTATTTTGAAGCTGCAATCTGATATATGATGAAAAATGAAATATATTGCAAATCATTTTCTGCTATTTTATTAGTGCATGTGTGATTGTGAAGATATATTAAATTGATATTATTATTTATACAAGGTACTAAGGTACGTATACTATTATAGGTATTTTAGAATAGGCAGGAGGTAGGTATCTATATACCGTGAATGATCAAAAAGTTTTATTGTCAAGAAGTCTTTGACTTCTATAGTTGAAAAAATCCTATTGTAATTCTTGTAAGAATTATTTATACTATATCTGACATATATCATATCATCAAGAAACTTTTAATGTAAGCTCTCATAGAATTTGTTTATCTGTTATTATAGAAAAAAAATACTGTTTGATAAAAAAGTTTGAAATAAACCCTTTTGGCCGTTTACAGAATGATAAAAAAACGGCGTCAGTGAGGGCTATGAAATGAAGATCCCTGTCATTTTTTACCTATATTGTAAAATTATATGGTAAATGTCATCGATACGTCATTTCCAAGCCAACTGAACGCCGTTTTTTTTTCGATCCTACAGTATTTCTATACCACCGGTGCAGCTGTTTTTTTTTATAAGTAACGTTCCAGCAAGGGTTCCGGGTACGTCGACCAATTTTTGCTTGAGCAACAAAGTTAAGCGACGTTAGACGATGTGACTGTTTGGACAGATGACTGTCTTAAAAATCCATCGATCCATTATCTGAATGTAAGAATGTAAAATTCATAGAGACATTCATGCTGGTTATCTATAAGACGATTTAGAAAATTTACGACAGACCTTGGTTACAAAGACAAAAGGACTGTCAAAGCCATGTGTTGACTGACGAAGCCATGTGCAGATTTTCTGAATCAAAAAAAACGGCAGAATACATTTTATGTCAGTGAGTTAGTCTGGTAAATATGCGGTTAAGCTACGTTTACACGATGCAAGTTTTGCTTATGCAAGAACTTGATTGCAAGTACTTGCTTAATGTAAACTGTGTTTCAAGTAATTGCTCAACTGATTGTACAAGAAAAATTACTTTGCAACTAAAGTTGATCGACGGTCTACTTTTCTTGCACGCTAGTACTTGCAGAGCGAAAATTTTACATGTAAACACGTTGTCAAGTTCTTGCAGTAGCAGTTGTACGAAAAAATGGCCCCAAGCAGGTTGTCTCACGACCAAATTATGAGGTTTTTAACAATTTACGAAAAGCACGAATGTTTGTAGATCGTTAGAGTACACCTTAGTGTACACTATAGAAATAAAATTATGAGATGCTGCCTCTGAAAGAGTTTTGAAATAAACAGTTTTTCCTCAGATTTATCCGTGGTTTTACCCATACTCTTGTTTTTTGATTTTTTTCTAACAAAGTACGCAATTCATCACTTAACGTATGACATAAAATATTTACACCACATTTAACAATCTCTGTGGTATCCATAGTTCTTGCTCAATAACTTGACTAGTGTAAACATACAATTTTAAAATGTTCAGTTGCAAGTACTCGCAAACAAGTAATTGCGCAAGCAAAACTTGCATCGTATAAACGCCGCTTTATTGCAGTTGTGTGCAAGTACACTTTTTGAAAAGGATAGGAATGGAGAAAGTAACCAAGAGATCAAAAGAGGGCCACAGTAGATCTGGAAAAGTCACAGTGGAAGAGCCCAATCCAAAAATCTAATGTAATCATCTGATTGGATGGACCTCATTTCAATTATGGTTACAAAATACGGATTAAGGCTATTTTCAATATACTCGAAAACCTTGGCTTTAAGCGAGTCCCTTTTTATTAAAAAGTGCGGTTTTCTTTCAAAAAATAATTTAAAAAAGATTACTTACAAAACCTTCCTCTCTAACGGTACTAAAACTACCCTTTTCAATTAAACAAATATTTTTTCGATATCACCAATTCATTTAGGAGCAAATGTTATGCCTAAATTTATTCCTAAATTTTTTTCTTGTATTTGAAGCTCATTATATCACGCTCTGCATGGCGAGGTGGTGCGACATTTTAAATTTAGAAAAACAAAACTTCTGGGTGCGGAAAACTTGTCTATGATAGACCCGAGTATTTTACTCTTATGAAAAAAATTATTGGACTTCATTTTTCACCTCCCCAAGGTCAAATAATGTATGAAGGGCAAAAGGCCGACGGGGAGGTGGATAATGAAACCAATTCGTTTTATTTCATTAGGAAAAATGTATTATCTTCATCAATCGAACCTCTACAACAGTCAGGCATCTTTCTTGATTTTTTTTTTAATTAAAATACGTCAGAAGTAAAAGTTTTGAAAATATTAGAAATTGTAGTTACTACTACTTACTCTGTTAGAGAATAGCTTACAAAGGCCACTACAATGGATTGTCTGCCAGTTCCATGCCGATGAACTCCCTTTAAGGCATTTAGTACAGCATTTGGATGGGACCACAACTGGCCTTCGAGGCTTTCAAGGACCCATTACCCATTGGAAAAGCATTGGCCAATTGTGAAAAGCCTCCCTTTGTTACCTTTACAAGAATTGAATATTCCATTCCAGATATGCCTACTAGCGATCTAAGTTCGGATCAGAAGTATATGTACGATATATCTCGAGTAATCATGAGTGGTACTTGGATGGAAAGCATAACAAAGCGCGACCCTGGACATCTAAATCACTCCAGATGGTCTACGAGTAACAGAATTCTAAGACTGTATGCTTTTACTGAAGACCCGTCTACTAGTTTAGTTACATTAGCGACGTTCATAATGAAAGTTTATGCACCGATGTGGTTCAAAATCAAACTTCATTCTTCATGCATTTATGGACACAAGCATATTTTTGAAATCATCAGATTATGTAATTACTTACCAGAGGATCTAAAAAATATAGTCCAATCTGTCATTCAGAGAAATGGTTACTTCGGACACCCTGAAAACATATTGCTAGCAATGATTTGAGATGAAAGAATCTATATTAGGAAACTTGTCTACTATAGAATCTTAAAAGTACGCAATAATGAAGATAATTCAATCCATAGTAACGGCGTTCGCAGGTTTATTATTCCCCGGTTCAACTTTGAATGCAAGGAGTATATTGAGTTGATAGATTGGCAGAATATTTGTATACCACGAACCTCCTGTTACTAGAGGTTTATCTGAAGATCACTTGAAGAAAATTGTGGAAAATCCCGATTCTTCTCCAATTTCCTCGTCAGGGGTTTGCCTTGTCACACACAAGCAGTTGAGAGAGCAGTTAAACTCGTCACTCAAGCATCCAGCTGGGTTGGTGACAAAAAAAGAAGAGATGGATTATTAGAAACACTTTAGACTCCAGAGCAAAAATGCCAAAGTTCGAAACCAAGAAAGATTTTAGTTATTAATAATATTTTTACGTCTTTTTAATATTTTTAAACTAATATAATTTTTGCGAGTAAACAAAAGTGTTTGAGACTATAGTGGATTTTTCTTGACCTAATTCAACTCAAGGAGTGGGGAGAATTGATTAATTGATTGGATCTATCACCTCTTCATAAAGAAAGCTTGTTAATATTGATAAAATGAAACAAATAAAAAAATGCATCATCCTCTCACCAAAACTTAACAGGCGTTTTTAATTTTCGATTTTTCTTTCAAACCAATTTTGGACCTGTGGGGGTGGACGGGGATAAAGCAAAAATCTAAAAAAAAACCCAAGTAGCATTTTCACGACTTGCGACCACATGTTTACTAAACACAACGTTGGATTAGTTACAAAAAATAGTTAGCTCCCTACCTTAGGTATTAAAGTAAATTTAAACGTTTTAATAACGTTGTGCCGACGTTGGACTTGTACTACAGCAAAGTAGAAGCTTCTGCGACGTCGAATAAACGTTGTCTTCTAACCTTTTTTGCTTAAGTGATCTTTAGAACGTAGCTACAACGTTGGACAATATAGAGTTTTCCGACGTCAGTTTCAGGACCTATTCCAACGTTAGGCAAACGTCGTCTGTTTTACTAATTCCAACGTTGTTTAGATTTCCTTATTCTTACGTTGGTAGGACGTCGGGTCACTACCTTTTTGCAACTGTATTGAACCATAACCTTAAATCTTAAATTTTCACTTCATTGTTGTGTTCAGTCAGACAGTTCAGTGCTGTTTTTGTTTTTATAAAAAAAAATTAATTAAAATGGGACATAAGAAAGGTACATATAAAACTAAATTTAAATATACATCGACATATATTACCGATAGTTTATCCAATCCCTCGTTTATTTAGATTATAGAGGGCGGCACAAGCTAGACTCTAGGATGACTAAATTAGGCAATCTTGCGACTAGTATACTACCTGTTAAGGCCAAACTGCGACTTTATTAGACCAGTATGCGACTACTCGAACTACTCCATCTTAATCTCCAAAACAACAAAGTGCAAGCCGCCATGTTGTTAAATAAGAAAATGTTTCGTTTCTAAAATAGCAATTCCTGCTTTTTGAATACATTAACTTGAAATATTTGACCCTAAAAAACACGCGGAAACAATTTTTTCGACTGCGAATGAATTATTCTCATTTTACTAAAAAAAAATTCAAGAAAATGTTTAAAACTTCTTTAATTTTAAGGCCCATTAGTATTTTTCAAAGTAGAAACAATACATTTATCAATAAAGTTGTTTGCGTTTAACTTTTTTGCCTTGGGTAACGAGTTACAGAGTCGGTTAAAGTGTTTCAATAATTATGATCTTCAAACATCCTCCACACTTAAATACTTTTGTTTTGTTTTCCTTCACTGCCATCTGACATATGTCTCTAACTAAACCATAAAAATAATATTTTTACTATAATTATCCCAATTTAGGATAAAACGCGACTTAGACGCCATATTAGTTTTGTATTTCTGTGAATTAGGATTTTAAACAACGTTGCAGATTGTACTAAATTAGGCTTCTAGCCAACGTCGGTATCCAACGTCGTTTCGACCCAAAAATTATTCTCCAAACTAGTGCAGACTAGGGTTGGCACGAGGTTGTGCCGACGTTGCGCCCCGACGTTTGGTCGCGTGACACAACGTTGTCTCGACGTCCAAATGCTGCTTGGGACTGCATCATCATTCTCTTACCAAAACACAACTTTATTCATACAGGCGTTTTCAATTTTCGATTTTTTTTGTTGTAATAAATTTTAGACCTGTTGTGAGTGATGGGGGTGGAAGGGGGTGGAATAAAAATCTAAAAAAACTGCATTATCGTCTTATCAAAACACAACTTCCCCGCGTACAGGCGTTTTCAATTTTCGATTTTTTTTAATAAATTTTGGACCTGTTGGGGGGTGGAAGGGGGTGGAATAAAAATGTGAAAAAAAATCTGCATTATCATTTTACCTTTCATTTTACTAAAACACAACTTTCCCGCATACAGGGGTTTTCAATTTCCAAAAAAAAAAGAATTCCCCTATACCGACGCACCACCCTAAATGGCGATCGAGTCTTAAATTAGTACAAATATTTTTAATGGTCGTATATAATTTAAATTTTTTTTTGGAATTTTGTTTAGTTTTTCATTAAAAAACATAATTTCTTAAATATGTGGCAACATAGGTAGTATATTAAATTTACAAGAAAGAAAACCCAGAAAAGATCCAGTGATTTTCAAAATTTAAGCAAAAATATTTTTTTTAAGTAAAATAACTCGATTATTTTGGACTTATTTGAAAAACGGCAAAGAGAAAATATGTTTCTTTTATCGAGATCTACCAGCCCTGATTGCCCTTATTTAAGACTCGCTCTGTATGTCAAATTCCTATAATTAGCATGACAAGAGGTAAATAAAAAAACATTTCGTTTTGTTAACACCTATATATTTCATGTAACACTTTGTGTACACATATATAGCCTGTTCCTTACAAAACTTCAAAACAGCCTCACTGAAACAGACTATATATCGGGAGATCCGACATTTTGTAATATTTTTTTTATATAAATATTATAAATAAATCAAACATATGTATAATAAACTATATAAGCACACAAAAACATTTTATATAAAAATCATTATGTATATTATATATAAACTACAAAAAAAAACAGGAAAAACTAATATATTTTTTTAATTTTTTTGTCAAAAATCAAAAACACATTACTTTTAGATCGCCCGGTATATTGTTACATTGATGTGTCCGAACATTTTACTTTAGAACTTAAATTGGATCGGGAGAGGAACAACCAGTCTTATTTTAGGTTAATTTTTCTATATCTCTCGAAGTTAGGGCAAGGGGAGGGATTAACATACAGGGTGGTCAACGCTAAATCCTAATTTGTCACTTGTCTCTTTTTAAAATAAGAATATTTACATCCATAGACATAAAATTATGTATAAAACAGCATCTAAAGTTTTTAAACACATTTAATATGCTTTAAGATGTACCCTAAAATATAAACACCCTGTATATAGTTAGCAGGTCGGCTAAATAGAGAGTATATACATCAAGCTTTGTAGAATAAACCTAGTTTAAAAAATAACAGTCCAATTTAAGATTTAATGCAAAAGGTTCTTTTTTTTAATATTAACATTCCATTTATGTATTAACATAACCTAACTGTTCTTACATTAGTCTAATATGTACAGGTCTTACATGCTATTTAAAGCATTTGGTGTCGGATTAATGCTTGAGAAAAATACAGGAAGAAAAACTAGTCAAAAAAATGCTTGAAACTTTGTTTTTCAATTCAAATTGTAGTAAACTTCGTTGTTCGATTTCATATTAACTATTTTTTGAAAAAAATTCTTATAAAGACAGATGACAGATTTAAAATATTAATATACGAGTGTCCCAGAAATAAGTGCAAGTGTTTTAACTGGTAATATAGTTCGACCCCAGAAACACGCCCATGAGTTTTGTTGAAAATATTATATATTTTTGACATTTCCCGGAAAATATTGAAAAACTTTTGAGTGCCGCTTGTTAAGTTTCCGAAAATTTATTTATAGTGCTTCGAGAGAATGCAATGTTGCCATCTCCTATGTGTATGTATCTACATTCTGTATGTTTATAAGTATGTTTACATTTTTAAAATTACTCAAAACAAAAATACTTAAATTAATTTTATTCACTATAGATTTTTAAATCATTGTAGACTACTGTTAAGTATGATGCAACGTCTTTTATATTTTAAATATCTTTTTTACAGTTTAGTAAACTGAAATAATGAAACTAGTGAACAATTATAGCAGCTTTTCAACAGTTCAGAATCAGCGCCCTCTATTAGATCTGTACATCGTAAACGTTTAACCTACATTTAAACAGGTCAGCTGATTGAATTTTTAGGTTATCCAATTCATTTGAGATTTTACTCACAACAGTAAACCTCTGACAAAACTAAAAAAATAGGCAAATGTAAAATAAGCCTGTGTAAAAATCAGGGTTAGAAAAAATCATGATTTTTTTTAAAAAATTCTACTCGGAGTAAAATGTATTTTGTGCCTCCCTGTTTCTGCTAGTCCGTCAAACGTAAAACCTCGTCAAAAGAAGTATAATTTTTACTCCTTACACAATACACTACTGTTCGGAAATAGTCGAGAATGAAATTAGTATTATCCATTGTCAAAGTGTAAAATACTCCACATCCAGGTCGAAATGTCGGTAGAAATTAGGAAAGAACTAGAAGATAAATTGATGAAGGCAGAAGTTATCTTGATCAATATACAGCTGTTTCAAAAAAGATATAAAACAGCATATTTTCTGACAACGATTTGAAGATATAGTCTAACATGAAAAGAAACTTTTTCTGCACTAGAGGTTGCGAGTGAAATGTATTCGAACAGCGTTTTTTGTCACTTGTACATACATTTCACAATAAATCCCTGCCCTTTAGAAGTCTAATGGATTCACACGAAATTACTTCCAAAATCGGTCCAACATTTTAATTGACGAGTAGATAATACCTATTCGTCAATTAAAATATTACATATTATGTAGTAGATATATGTGTTATACAAATTATTTTTATATAGTTTTATAACATTTACAATTATTTTTCGATTTATTAAAGTATTTAAACTTAAACGTTACAATAGCAAATGTAATATTTTATTTAATGAATAGATATAGGGTATATCTGCTTTAGAAATATTTCTTATAGTTTTCTAGGATACGTTTTTATAACTTTTACAGTTATGGGGGTGCAAGGGATATTGAAGCGATACATATAGCCTAGCTTACCCAAAGTATCGTCGCAGTCCTCACTGTGTCATAGCCATCCCATGCTACAGTTGCAGCCAAACTGTGCGGCAGCGTAACCGTCACAGTTTAACCTTTTTACGCAGCTTACACTCATCAAAGATGGAACATTCGAGTAGGACAAAATCATCGTCCGGAGGTAAAATACCCCCTCGATCGGATCTCCGGGGGGGGGGGTGCCTACTCGAGCGTATCATCGGAGAACTAAACATCGTCAATGTTTCACGTTTGCGGCGTGGAACGTACGCACTCTACTGGACAGGACAAACTCCAATCGACCAGAGAGAAGAACAGCACTGGTCTCACAGGAACTTCACCGACTAAATATAGATGTTGCCGCTCTTAGCGAAACCCGCTTTGCGGATGAAGGTAGTCCCACCGAGGAGCATTACACCTTCTTTTGGAAGGGTCACCCGGCAACACACAGGAGAATTCATGGCGTAGGCATTGCAATCAAAAACGAAATCGCCACAAAATTAACAGAGGTACCTATTGGTGTCTTCGAACGTCTTATGACCCTAAGGTACCATATCAGACAAAACTTACGTCAACATCATAAGTGCCTACGCTCCTACTCTAGACGCTAAAATTGAGGATAAGGATAAATTTTACCAAGCTCTGCAAAATATACTCCAACAAATTCCAAAGCACGAACGAATCATTTTGCTAGGTGACTTTAATGCCCGTGTCGGCAAACAACAGGAAATATGGCCTGACGTATTGGGAAAGCATGGAATGGGAAATGTAAATAGCAATGGTGAACGCTTATTAACAACATGCACAGAGTATAATCTTTGCATCACCAATACGTGGTTCATGCTGAAGGACAAATTTAAAGGTACCTGGAAACATCCGAGATCAGGCCATTGGCACCAATTGGACCAATGGACCACGTAATCGTTCGAAGGACGCATCTAAAAGATGTCAGTCTCACAAAAGCCAGAGTAGATGCCGAATGCGACACTGACCACCGACTTTTAATATCAAAAATGAAAATCCAGTTAAAACCCAAACATCCACACTGTAAAAAGCAAAGCTATATGACCAAATTGAACGTACGGGGTCTAGAGGACAACGATACCGCCGACGCCCTCCGGGAAGCCATCAAAGAATCACTTCCACCGGTAACTTCAATCTCAATCGTGGATGCTGAACATGGCTGGACACAACTAAGAGATGCGATTCACAAAACCAGCGAAGCAGTACTGGGAAAATCCAACAAAAAGAAACAACCAGACTGGTTTAACGAAAATCAACCGCATATGCAGGCTTTGTTGGAACAAAAACATAGAGCACATCAAGCAGTCACTGCAAATCCACACAATCCAAGACTAGCTGACAACTTTAAGGCAGCCAACAACACGCTCCGAAGAAACCTGCGCCAACTAAAGGATAACTGGTGGTCGCAAAAAGCTAGTCAGATTCAGGAGTATGCCACGCATCACGACTATCGTAAATTCTTCGAGGCTGTAAAAGAAGTATACGGTCCAACTAAGAAGGCAAGATGCCCAATCATGGCACAAAATAGCGAACTTCTAAAAGAGGAAGAGCAAATCAGAAACCGCTGGAAAGAGCATTACAGCCATATCCTTAACCAAGAAAATAACCCCAATATGGAAGCACTCAACATAATACCTCAGTGTAACAGCCTCGATGTATTAGACATTCCAATAACAGAACAGGAAATAAAGGACTCCATAAAACAGCTTAAAAACAACAAATCAGCTGGCTGTGACGCGATTCCGGCGAAAATCTATAAGTGTGCAAGTAAAGAACTTATTGGTCATCTTAAGGCTTTCTTTGATGTCATATGGGAAAGCGGAGAGGTACCTCAGGACTTTTGCAACGCGAATATAGTGAATATATTTAAGAACAAAAGAAGTGCATCAGACTGCGGAAACTACCGAGAAATTTCACTACTGGCTATCGGAGGAAAACAAAAAAAAACAAAAAAAAACAAAAAATTCTTGCAAAAATTATGTCAAACCGCCTGCACCCACATATAGAAAAAATCCTCCCAGAATCGCAAACGGGTTTTCGCACCAACCGCGTTACCGTCGATTCCATATTCTCCATCCGGCAACTACAGGAAAAAGTAAAAGAGCAGCAGTCTAAACTTTACGTTGCATTCATCGATCTAACAAAAGCCTTCGACTCTGTGAACAGAGATGCACTTTGGGCAATTATGAAAAAGTTCCGAGTACCCATCAAATTTCTTAGTGTGTAAAAGCCTCCATAACAACAACAAATCAAGAGAGTCATATCATGGATCACTGAGCGATCCCTTCCTAACAAACACAGGCGTTAGGCAGGGATGTGTCTTAGCACCTCTCCTATTCAATATATTCATGGCAGCGCTCTCCATTATAGTGGACAGCAAACTGCAGGAGAGAGGTTTGGGCATTAGATACAGATACGACGGCGGTCTGTTCAACATAAAAAGACTCAGGGCAAAACACGTACAAAATTCATCACAGAACTTCAATACGCTGATGACTGTGCTCTAGTTGCAAATACGTTACAGCAATTGCAAGAAATGTTGACCACATATACATGGGCATACGAGGCCTTGGGACTTAAGCTGAACATCAATAAAACTAAAATCATGTGCACTCCCCCGGAAGATCACAACAATGCTATAAAAATCGGAGATGAACTGTTGGAATATGTAGCGGAATTCAATTACCTCGGCAGTTTGATTTCGGAAAAGACCAATATCGACTCAGAAATTCAGCACAGGATTAGCAGCGCCTCAAGAGCATTCTGGAAATTAAAAGACAGGGTTTTCTACAATCATGACTTGAGCACAAAAACAAAACTTGCGGTGTACCGAGCGATAATAATTCCCACCATGTTATATGGAAGCGAAACCTGGGTGCCGTACCGCCGACACATGAACGCATTAAACAAGTTGCAACAGAGACATCTTAGACAACTCTTAAGAATAAAATGGTTCCATCGCGTCTCAAACGTATCGGTCCTTGAAAAAGCTAACTGCGAGAGTGTTGAAGTCATGATTACAAAGTCCCGCTTAAGATGGGCTGGTCACGTATGCAGAATGCAAGAAAACCGCATACCAAAATCTCTGCTTTACGGTGAGCTTGTAGACGGTAAGAGGAGGCCGGGTGGACAACTCAAAAGGTTCAAGGATATTTTCCACGAAAACTTAAAGGGAATTAACAAGCAGAATGAGTGGGAAGAGGCAGCTCACAATAGAACGGAATGGAGAAGAATTGTAAAGTCAGTTAAGAGCGACAACCAAAAAGTAAAGATGCAACAAAGCAATGAGATTTTTGAATGTCTGGAGTGCGGTAGACAGATAACATCACGTATCGGGCTTTTCAGTCACAGAAAAGCTCATGAAAGAGAACGCCTTGCGTGACCCTCTTCTGATGCGTGTCAAATACTCGTCAGCGAGTAATGGCGGAATACAGTTATTTTTCGATTTATTGTAAAGTTTTAAAAGAGTTGATTTTTTTTATTTAAATCACATGATTAAAATTAAAAAAATCACTTGATTTAAATCATGACAACCCTGGTAAAAATACTTTTATTAATCAAATATAAATATCAATTATTTTGGTGTTTATTCACATAAACAAGAGTGTGAGATAGAAAAACAGAGGAGTTTAAATTCTCAAAAAAGAATCCTAATAATTCAGAGAGCATATAAATGTATTTGGGGCCAAATACACGTGTAAGTATAGAGCTGTAAAGAATCGCAGTGAGAAGATGTTTTGTTAAGTGTAAAGTTGCGGCTTTAGACAAAGTGACAAAACGATGCTCTAATTACATCAATCCGCTATCTATCAGAGTCCCGTTTTCAAATGTTAGGTAAGTTTTTTACTTTTAATCGGCATTTCCAAGTCGTTTTTAAATCTTTCTAGTTTGTGTGTCAACACTGGGCGTCGAACAAGCTAAGATTCTGGTAATTGCTTGGTATTTGTGGCCGATTATTGATTGCTGCCGGCGGCTCTCAAAATGTTGCCATTATTTTTTTTTAAATTTTCAAAGTTAAATAGCTCGATTATTCTCAATTTATTTTAAATATGGTAAAGAAAAAATATGTTTCTTTCGGCTAGATCTACCACCCCTTAAAATACTAAAGTACTTATTTCTGGGACACCTTGTATAAATTAGTAATTATTTAAATTATTATTTTTAATGTTTGTCTTCCTGTACCTTTGCAAAAATAAATTAAGTTAAAAACAAATAACAATATACTTTTCGTAATACTAAATCAATACAATAAATATGAATAGTTTTTGAGATTATTTTGTATAACATAGTACGAAAATTAATTATAGGACTAGGTATAGGACTTTGAAGCAAGTCATAGAAAGCACAACCCAAAATATTATTGTACAATTTTTTTATCTTCATTCGTTGAGCGAAAATTGAAGCACAAAGAGAACAACCTCATAAAATTTTATATACAGGGTGGCCTAACATATATAGAATTTAAAACGATTAATTTTGCCTTTTAAAGAAATAAAAAGTGACAATAAATTATTGTAAAAAAATTGAAAACTTTCATGTATTTCGAAATTTTGTCATTCAAAAACACTTTTTACTTTTTAGGACACCCTGTATTTTTATAGTCACCAACACAAACAATAACAAATTACGTCATAATTTCCTTTTGTATTTTTTATATATACTGAATGAGCAATCTCGGCATTTAAGAATAATATAATATCCGTCAGCTTTAAAAAGAAAGCTTCATACTAAAATTATAGGTACATAAATTCTTTAATATACAGGGCCTTCAAATATATATCACACGCAACCTTAATAACGGTTAAGCCTACTCTTAAACCCCGCATAACAATCCTTTTTGCTCCGTTCGAATATACAGGGGAACGTCGAAAACTAACTAACTCGATTACCCTGTAGAATTTATCTTTTCTTATCGCTTATTAATATTTTAGGGAAAATATATTTACGTGCTTGATTTTGCTTAGTGTTTATAGGGTATTTGGATGGGGTTTGAAATATCATTATTTTAGGGCAGAAAAAGAAGAAGTCATACTCAAAACGTTCAAAAAACTGGAGAAAAGAGTCAGTTTAATAGTATTTATACAGAATGGGGACAATATTAGCGGTTTTGTCTATCGCTGATGTTCTGGAAAATGGTCTTGAATATAAAAGAATTTTGAAATACTTTGGGGTTAGATTAAATGAAGCATATTTTAATATAACAACACAAAATTATTCAGTATATATTAACCACATTATAATTTTTAACATCGAACGCTACTGATCAACCGGAAGTCACGTCCGAGAACTATTATTCTGTGGTAAGGTCAGCCATATTGACAGTGCACCACAGTGTTTGGTTTGGTTGGTTGCCAGAATTGAACTTCCTTCAATATGAAGGACTTTACAATCAAATTTCGTCGATTGAAGGGCTGAAGTATTTTTATCTTCTTAAAAAGAGGGCAATATGAAGGTTTCTAGCAGTTTTACACAATGGTTAAAATATGTATATCTATCTATCTATTCAGCCTCTTCGGTCCATAGTTGGACATAGGCCTCCCCCAATCTCTTCCACTCTTCCCTCTCTGGGATCGCCGCGCTCATCTATCTTGTGCCTGCATGTTTCCTCAGATCGTCGCCCATCTCATCTGAGGTCTTCTTTTAGTTTTTCTATTCTCCCAGAGCCTCCAGTTTACGATGCATTTGTTCCATCGATCATCCTTCTGGCAAACTTCCATTTCAATTTTGCTACTTCACTTCTCACATCCCTTACTTTAGTTTTTCCACTGATCCACTCATTCCTTTTTCTATCTGCCAGCCTTACATGTAGCATTTGTCTTTCCATAGATCTTTGAGAGTTTGTTACCTTATCCATATTTTATTTTGTCAGTGTCCAGGTCAGGGATCCGTAAGTAAGTACAGGGATACACATTGATTATATACTTTGGTTTTGAGGTACTGTGGATATCCTTTGTTTTTTAATATGTAGCTTAATTTTCCAAATGCTGCCCAGGCCAGTCTTACTCGTCTCTTTATTTCAGCTGTTTGGTTTTCTTTTTTCAGTTTAATCATTTGTCCCAGATATATATACTCTTCAACTTGTTCTATTTTTTCTTGGTTTATTCTGGTTGTTATGTAGAAATGTAAAAATATGTAGTAGGAGTACTTATTGTGTAGTATTTATTGTTTTTCCTACATCTATTTTTTCACTTTAACGGTGTTTAATTAAGGATGCCTCAGTTTAAAGCAATGTTGCTGTCAAAAAGTCCACAATTCGAAAGATTTTAACATTTAACAAAAAATTAATAGACACATTTCTATCTTTCAACACGTCTTATTAGACACATTCCATAACTAAAACGGTAACGGTAAACGGATCTAATAAGTCAGCTGATCATGGTGTCTTGCACGATTAATAATTATTCTCGATTCAAGCAATCATTGTGAGCAATAAATATTTTGAAACATACTTTATAATACTGCTGTCGAGTATCTATCACAGCATTTTTGATCGTGTTATTTTTTTATTAAAAAGTTTGTTTAAACACATCGGTGTCCGAAAATTACTAGAAATGATGTTTTTAAAAAAATTCTCCTAATTATAAAGTAGGTAAAATACACGAAATTTGGCGATTTTTCACAAGATCTGGAATTTTTTGTGAAGTTGAAGGAATATGAAGATTTTTTAAGGCTCCGTTAAAGAAATTCGCTTGCAAATTTCTGGCAACACTAGTTCGCCAAGTTCTTTGATATACTGCTTCCACAACCTCTTCATTCCATGGCCCAAGCCTTTGCTAAAAGTTATAAATACAATATATGAACAATTTCGATACATAAAACAAATATTTTAGACACTCTTGTGTTTTTATATTGTAGTTTTAATGTTTGATAAAGACTTTTATAATGTCACCTGTCAAGAATTTCAGCAGTCTAGGTATATTTTTAATCATATCATTCTTCGAAGCGTTTGATGTTGTGATATGCTCCTTCCTTAATCTTTTTATTCAAAGGTTCATTGTGAACACTAATGACATTAGTCTGTTATTTTAGTTTCAAGATCTAACCTGCACTCTCATTTAAAGTCTGAACTTAAACAATGACTCTTTATTTTTTGTTTTTGAACTATTTTGAGTAAAAAATCTTCTTTTTCTTGTATATTATACGTAAAAACTAATCAAATAGCCAACCAACTTTGCAAAACAATTTTTTTAACAAAAATGTCTTACTATTATGCTAAAAGTGTAACCTACACTACTACTTAGAGAATTACATCTCTTTTTAAAAAAAATTACATGTTTTGTCATATGAACTCAAACTTGAAAGTGAAATAAAAGTAAGGTTAACAGTTAGTGGTTTCAATTTGTTAGCTTAAGATCTAAGAAAATGGATGAGATATCCTACTGATGCTTACATTCACATATGTAATTTTCCTTATATCGAAGTATCTACTATAGAAACAGAAATTTATCAAAAAGTCTTATAGAAATGTCTCCACAGTATACGTAAAATTATTTTTGAGTATTTTTAAAAGCGTGTCTCATATATGATTACCGCTCGTAATTGGTAATCTTACAAGATACCTGTGCTTATACCATTTAAATTAAAGATAATATCGCCTGTAACATTCCAAATAAAATGTTTGTTTAATGTTAAAGCCCCCATAGACGATCAGTTTTTTAGCACAGGCTGACTGCCCAGGCCAGTTTGCGCAATTTAACTTGTACTGCTGCAAAAACACAGAAGTCTTCTCAAGAAATGAACAAGCCACAAAGGTAAAGATATTATACACTATACAGGCAACCTGTGCAAAAAACTCAACGTCTGTGAGGATCTTTAGATCTTTAGACATATCTAATTTTTTTTCTATAATTAAGCAAAACATATTTGCATTTACTTGTACTTTACAATAGAAAATATGAAGAGTAATCCTAGATCATATATTATTCTTACGTGGATAAGTGTCGCATGGAAACTGTCGCAAACATATCAACGACTTCCATTTATCTTCTTTTTTTGTTGCACAAGTGGTGCAACCTATATTATCCTTGTTGAGGGCCTATCGTCCACGCGCCAAATTTGAACAGTAATTTTAAAAATTTAATTTGTAAAATGCATATATTTGAAAAATATATTTATATTATTATATTTGAAAAATATATGCATTTTACAAATACTAATTAGAAAGTACTTAAAATATAAGTACTTTCTAAACCGTATAAAATTGTGATTATTTTAGAAATACGTGCAACTATGAATGCGCATGCGCAAAGTAAGGTCCTCGGGAAAGACAAACCTATTGAACGTTTCATAAGTGCAATAAAGAAGGTTTGAAAATGGCATGTCGTGATGTTGGGGACATATTTCTTAATGCTAAACTTATGGCGTTTATTTATCCACGCAAGTATATGTAATCTAGGAGAGTAATACTCCTAACACACTCTTCTATGAAACCAAGTATCTAACAAAGTATAAAGTAGCATAGAACCCGAAGAAAGCATCATAGTAGCCTTTGAAAGCTTGTTTTGGCATATATATCCCTGCATATCGATAATAAAACAGTGACATAAAAACTTTTCGAAAAATTAATATATCGAAGTTATCATCGACTGTCATTTCAAATGCCACTGAGATGCAGTTCTTTTTTTCAATTATGTCGTATAATATAATATAAGTTGTATAAAATGTCTTTTTTAGCGAGTGGGGGTCTTTTTTTAATTCGATATGCCTTCATTACTGTCTCTCATTTTTATATATAAACCATAACCCAGTCAACTAGACCCGATTTTTTTAGTACTCTCTCCATCTAACAATTGATCTCGCCAGTGCTCTTGCTGACGTATTTGATACCGTAGCCGCCATTTTGGACTACGCCGTTCTCGTCTATGTTGGCGTATCTTTTCGCTTGTTTCGGCGTCATCACCGATTTGGCAAGCGCGCCTGCATCGAGGGAAACCCCCGATTTCACCGAAGTCGGGACGTTTTTTACCATGAAATTGTTGTTGTGGCCCGTACCGGTGCCGGTGGCTCCGTTGTCTAATGAGAGCAACTTATCTACCTAATAAATAGAAAAAAATGTTAAATACCTACTGCTAAAAATAATTATTTTCTAAAATAAAAGTTATATAGGTTGGCTACTTTTTATTTCTCGCCAATTTGTAGAAAACTAGCGCCCTCTGTGACTGAAAGTCAAATTAAAATTCTACTTTTACACCACTCCTTGTATTCTTTACGCTATATCTATATTCGATATCAATTAAACTTTTAGTTACTTAATCGAGGGCGTGATTTTTAAATTCATTGTTGCCAACCATGGACATATTCGGCGCCGGGCTGACTAACTGGAATTTAAATTTCCCGCTGGGGATTCAGGTGGTAGCTCTGCTGTAAAAAATGCCACATTTATTTATTTATTTTCTAACATTGTCATTCGTTCTGACACTTTAGGGTGCATCCACACTATCCTAGAAACGGCGTATCGGCGTAACGGCGTAACGACCTTGAATAAATTTCCAGTAATTCTATTGGCTAAAAAATTCATCTGTCAGAAATTTTATCTGTCAAATTCATCTGTATTAAAAATTTCAGCCAATAGAATTACTGGAAATCTATTCAAGGTCGTTACGCCGTTACGCCGATATGCCATTTCTAGGATAGTGTGGTTACACTCTTAGTTTTGTATTACTATTTTTTGGTTTAAATAATTGTGCTGTGGTATTTTAAGTTAATTTTTTTTACAACCAGCAGTCGAACATTGTTCGTTTTAGAACCTTATTTTGTGCAAAGTGTACAAGATAGCTTATAATAGTCTTAAAAAACTCATCGCAACTTTATTAGAATATTTTGAACGGGAAAGCGGTAGTAACGGCCCTTTATGTTCCTTAACTGCTGTTAAGAAGGTGAGTTTGTTGATGTTAATAATAACTGTTTATATATTTATAATTAATTTATTTTTGTTTCCTAAAACATTTTGATTAAAAGAAAATATGTAAAAGTGCGCAACGCTGTGCCGGTAAAGCTTAATCACGTGACTAAAGTTTATTTGATATGAACTATGTATATTAACACATCGGTATACCGATCTGGTCATCGAAACTGCGTGGTTTCGATTTTAAGGTGTGAGACAGTGGTGCAGACAGCTTAAATGAAAAATCGAATGTATTAAAAATAGACAAAAGTTTGGTTAATACATTTTTTCTATGCCGGATTGTGCATCAAAATTTCAAACCGCACAAGTAGGTGTTTACAATAGTATATTATTGAACGAGCAATTTATGCTAGCCATTATTCACGCAGGTTTGCGTCACGAGCCGTAGGCGAAAGGCAAGAGTGAATAATGGCTATAAATCGCGAGTTGAATACTATACTTTGTCCACGGCGATTATAATAATTATGAGGAGTGTTTGAATTTGTATTTTTAATGTTAGTGTTACTATTAATTATTGTATTCATGTTTTAGGGGAAAATATCACTACCTACTTAAAATTTGGTAATTTCAAACGTCAAAATTAACTAAAAGATAATAAAAACGTCAATATCATCAATTGCTATGCATCGAGAGTCGCAGTCATCTCGAACTATTCTATTTTCAAATATTTGGGGAGTTTATTATTAGATGTGTTTTACGACATACCTGTATATTAGTACTTTTTTCTACCACCTTTATTAAAATAAATTTGTTGAAAAATCATAGATCGTACCACCAGCAGCTGACTTTTTGTTGTTTTGTGTAACTAAAGTTGGTAATTTGTGTTTTATTTATCGTTATATATGTATTTGAATTTTATTGATGCTGCTTCAAGTTTTTTGCAATAAAACATACTTCTACCAACTTTAGTTGAGTACAGTTGTTGTTGGAGAACGATAAATTGGAGTACAAGCATCTGACTTTTTGTTGGTTTGTGTAACTAAAGTTGGTAATTTTTATTTATTTAAAGTTATATATGTATTTGAATTTCATTGATATTATTTCAAGTTCTTTGCATGAAAATATCGTACCAACATTCTTTAGTCAATCAGGAGATCGATTTTTGTTCCGTTGCAATGGCAACTAAATATATTAATAACACGGATTCGGAAAACGAATTTATGCCTTTAGCAATCCTCCAGTCTAGAAAGTTTTTATAGACAGATATGTAATGATCCTGGTGATGTTAGACTTGTGTGGTAGCAATCCAAGATTTGTTTGGTTTGGCCGCCTCTGCTATCTCTGGTGGTATACAGAGCTCATTATAATTCTCATAATTCATTTTTTGATTTTAAACGAGTTCTTGATATGCCACTTAATAATCACTACCTACTTAACATGTGACAGTTTTAAACGTCAAAATTAATAAAAAGAAAAGATAAGAAAGACGTCAAATCATCCATGCCGCGTATCCGGATGTTGTGAGTGTCACGGTCAGGGCCGGCGGAAGGGAAATATTGAGACCGGGCGAGAACACTGTCTGGCGCCCCCTCCCCCCCACCCCTGATGGCTATTATAACTACCTCTTTCTTTCAATAGTATACTTTAACTACAACTATGCATATTTATGCTACTTTAGCAATAAATTTTCAAAGACACTTCAAAATTCTTCTCTTCATTCAATTTTAATCTGCGGTTGTTGTTTTTTCTGTACCGAGTGAGTCTTGAAAGTGACTCATCCCTATAACTTTTTTATTATTTTTTTTTGATAAAAAAAAACGAGTTTTGGTACATTATTAAATGACATAAATTAGGATTGATTGACGTATTCAATTGTTTTTGGTCACTTCCTGTTTCACCGGAAATGACTAAAACTTTTGATTTTTAAATGGCACTTCAGTATATTTCTACTTTATTCGATAGAAAATGACACTCAGAGTAGAATGACATATCATATGTCAACTTTTGACATTTTTGTCAAAAAAAAATATATTTTAAATTTCAATCTAGAGTGCTATGACTCTGTTAAGACTCTGTTAAAAACACTAATTTTTAAATAAGGAGACTTGGAAAAATAGATTTGATCGTCTAATGTAATGTGATCGTCGTGTCTTATCCTGGCCGGTTAAAAGATGTCTTAATCGTATTTTTAATAATATCTCAATTTTTTCAAATGGAACAAGGTTGGCTCATTAGCATATTTGGAAAAGGCATTTTCTTAAGAATAATTTAGTACCACACATTTTGTATTTCGAGTCAAGTTGTCGTTATGAATCGCATGTTACAATTTCAAATAAAGCATATGCGTAAATGTCAAAAAATTGACATATGTCATAGAGTAGAAATATACCGAGGCTGGCATTTGGGGTGGCATTTAAAAATTAAAAGTTGTAGTAATTTCCGGTGAAACAGGAAGTGACCAAAAACAAATGAATACTACGTCAATTAATCCTAATTTATGTCGTATACCCACATCCCAACTCTCGTTTTATTCATCTGAAAAAATAAACAAGTTATAGGGGGTGTGTCACTTTTGAGAAGCACCCGGTATATAGAGTGATAAGAAATAGAATTCCAACTTCGGCAGTCTCGTTCTGGTATAAGTGATGTTTGAAAACATCAGTATTTAGTTGCAAGCAGTTTTTATTATTTTCCTATAAGAATTTAAGAAATTTTTCTTTTCTTTTTCACAGTAAATTATTTCGTGCAGAATCAGTATATGATCAGATACAGTTTTGTCGGCTTTAAAATGAGGTTCAGCTAGTGTTTGAGATGCATTCCTTTGCCTTGCTCCAATGAGAAAATTCTACGATGCTACTACAGGCTACTACCATTTTCCATGTATTACCACCGTTATTACTACATATTCAATCCGGAACAATCAAAACTACCGAAAGATTGATATTTTCCCCACTACTGTTAATAATTTTTTTTTAAATTAATGAAGCAAACTTTATAAGTTTTTTTTTATAATAAGGATATCGGAATCCTCTTGAGCTTCTTGCGAATGAATATTTGCCTCATATAATTTTAGAGCATATCAGCCATTAATAACAAATAAAGGATGTGGGTAGTAGAAATAGTGCGATTTTGAGCAGTCAGTCTAAAACTGTCAATTGCTATATTGCTGGCTATATTTTTTTATTTTGTTTTGTTAAAGATTCTTCCACGAAAATGAATTGGTAAATCCCAGTTTCGAATAGAGTACCCAAAAAACATACAAAATAGAAGAAATCAAAAGTATTTTTTGAGCATAATTTCAGTAAACTATAATAGGATAGGTCTAGGATATAGTAGTGTTTATAATGTTTAATCAGATATAGTAGTGTTTATAATGTTTAGTCAGATATTTTCCCTGTGTGGTGTAGTAACTGCTGATATTTTAATGTGAAAATTGATAGTACCGATTAATTATTATTGATCTGGTTATTCGTTACTATATGTTCAGATGACTGTTTTTGAGTATTTTAGTTGCTGTCGTGGCGCCCCTTCCATCCAGCGCCCTGGGCGGCCGCCCGGGTCGCCCGGCCCTTCCGCCGGCCCTGGTCACGTTGGCATAGCAACAAATGTAAAGTAAATGCAAAGTGTGATTTATCATAATTCACTGTTATCAGCTGTTACATTTCACTCTGTTACAAATATGGGCACCATATTCCTTCTGCTAGGAAGTAGAATATTGATTTATTATTCAGTGGTCGTGGACAAACTTTATTTTTCACAATTAGTTACTCATTTTACTACAGCTGTAATAGATTTGTAAACATCACCATGCATGAACATTATTGAATAGCTTAGATATATTATCGTCATTTATTATTTTATTTCTCCTACGAACCGGCAGCACTGTATGCGCCTTTTTATTTCGTCTCTCTGTCCACTGATCGTATATATTTATCTCTGTCGTGTGCATTAAAGTACAGACTAAGGAAGTAAAGTGACCAGGGCTAGTATAAAACACCTACGCTCACAGGATTCGAGTATTTAAGTTCTAAGTCAATCCATTCTGAAGCAGCGAACATAGTCAAAACATTATATCGCTAAGGAAACATCATTTGTAGTGACCAAACATCACTGAATGATAAAATTAATAATAATCTTTTTAACAGAAATAGACCTACACTCTGATTATTCTCCTCATCCTTGTTGTTATCAACTAGAAGTGGTTGGGTCGATTTAGAGTTGGGCATTATGAATGACGTCTCCCAGTGATCGTTCGAACTGTCTGGAATCAACTTCTCCACGGAAGACGTTGATTCTATCGGATCCGGAGTGGTGGGAACCGTATGGTTAGGTACCAAATAGTCTGAAGCATTCGGTAACACCTACAAAAAATGGTATGTCTCAATAAAAAAAACAAAACTATACAGGGTTGTTCACCACATACGACTCAGAGTATTGTAGCTAAATGATTAGATTTTTACAAATTGTAAGTTTTGGGTTCGTTTAAGGATTATTAAGCTACAATTTAAAAATATTTTTACAAGATACAGAGTGTCCCAAATAAATAAAAAATATCAAAGTTGTATTTTTTTAAATGGAACACCCTGTATATTATTACATTTTTAGTTTCTACCATTAAAATAAAGGTAAATTTGATTAAGGTTTATTACACTTAAACCTTACCGTTTTTGAAATATTTTCAATTTTGTCAAATTGCAGTCAAAATTTTAAGGCTTCATTTCTCCAAGGGTAACAAAGTTTTTATTACTAAACATTTACTGAAGTTTATTTATTGATCAGTT
The DNA here is from genome assembly GCF_002938485.1 of Sitophilus oryzae. NCBI lineage: Eukaryota > Metazoa > Arthropoda > Insecta > Coleoptera > Curculionidae > Sitophilus > Sitophilus oryzae. The sequence continues at coordinate 294,513 of NW_022147208.1, forward strand.
ATTGTGTTGCAATAATAAAAATTATACTACCTTATAAAGAGGGTTTAAAATTTTATTTTAAATTTTAAATTACTGGTTTTAAACGGCAATAACTTGTTTAATTTAAATGGAACGCCCTGTATATTTTAGGAGAATCAGATGCATAAGTTAATTATCTATCAAATTGTATTATACCACTTTTTACCCATCCCTTCAAGTTTTCGTAGAAAATGCATTTTCTTATAATTTAGACCTCATTTATCAATATACCCATGGAATATTGACATTTTAGATTGTTTTTAAAGCAACACATGTACAAAATGTACAGGCTAGTAATATTATCGTTTTTAGCAAAACGATAATATTACTAGCCCATTTGTATGCAAAAAGACAACTATTTAAATCTTTATAAAAGAATATACCATTAATTAAATAAACCACCATTATTTCCGCCCAAATACTAATTAATTACATACTTAATTATGTTCGTTAATAAATTATTCTAAATAAATGTGGATTTGGAATCAGAAATCAATATAATAATAAGTTATAAAAATGGATGTCTCTGTTGTTATAAATAAGCATTTTTCAAAAAATGAAATATGATTTTTAAAGTGTTACTTTTTACCACACTGTCTAATACATATAAAAAATTAAGTTTTTTAGTATTTGGACCAATTACTATTAATCAACGCAAACAATCAATTAATGTAGTTTGAATACTGGAATCATATTAATTGGTCCTCTTTAACAAATATTTAAACAGTTTTTTTTATTTTTTAATGAAATAAACAAACTATATCGACAATATTAGTATCTGTACTCTTTAAAAATTTGGTACATGTTTAAAAATAATCTAAAATATCAGTATTCCATGGGTATATTGATAAATGAATTTAAAATTACACGAAAATACATTTTCTACGGAAACTTGGAGCGATAGGTAAAAAATGGCGTAATACAATTTGATGGACAATTAAATTGTGCATCTGAGTCTCATAAAATATACAGGGTGTTCTATTTAGATTAAACAAGTTATTGTCGTTTAAAGCTAGTAATTATTTAAAATAAAATTTTAGACACTCTGTATAAGGTAGTATAATTCTTATTATTGCAACACAATAACTGATCAATACATAAACTTCAGCAAATATTTAGTATTAAAAACTTTGATACCCTTGGAGAAATGAAGCCTTAAAATTTTGACTGCAATTACACAAAATTGAAAATATTTCAAAAACGGTAAGGTTTAAGTGTAATAAACCTTTATCAAATTTACCTTTATTTTAATGGTAGAAACTAAAAATGTAATAATATACAGGGTGTTCCATTTAAAAAAATACAACTTTGGTATTTTTTATTTATTTGGGACACTCTGTATCTTGTAAAAATATTTTTAAATTGTAGCTCTAATAGTCCTTCAACGAATACAAAACTTACAACTTGTAAAAATCTAATCGTTTAGCTACAATACTCCGTGTCGTATGTGGTGAACAACCCTGTATAAGACTAAGGAAAAAGTATTTCTATAAACTTGACAATACCGCGAAAGTGTTTTAATATGGCCGACTTGACTTCTGGTTGACCAGTAGCGTTTCAATCTTTTTATCATGTTAAAATATAAAGTAACGTGCACTCAAAAATTTGCTGGGTTTCTTTTACGTTGAGTCCAAAAATGTTAATAATAATTAAGGTATGTTGAAAAAATACATATTTCTTAAACAATAATTAAAATAACTATTTAATAAGAAATATACAGGGTGATTACCAGGGAAACCGCTAACAACTACAGTAAACACCAACACACTAAGAAAAAAATCCAGTGAATATGAACAGCTGCTGGACAGCAGGCTGCCTGATGAAGAAACAAACACACAACAGCTCATGGACACTGTACCAAACTGAAAAACTAGAAGCACAAATTAACGAACTAAATACAGCCAGGAATAAAGTGGGTCTCAAAGAGAACTTAGCAAAAACTAAAGTAATGTACAACGAACTAGTGGACAGAAAAGACATACCAATAAATAACACAACACTGGAAATAGTAGAAGACTACATATTTTTGGGACAACTAATAGACAGCTCGGGATCTCTACTACCAGAAATCAACAGAAGAATTAAGTTAGCATGAAAAACTTATGGAAGAAACTCAATCATATTCAAATCTAGAATGCCACTTTATCTAAAGAAGAAAACATTCGACCAATGTGTACTACCAGTCATGACCTATGCATGCGAAACCTGGACACTTAAAACGGACATCATAAGGAAACTGCAGGTCGCACAACGCTCAATGGAACGAAATATGCTGGGAATAACCAAGAGAGACCATTAAAGAATAGAGTGGATACGACAAAAGACCCAGGTAATAGATGTTATCCACAGAGTTAAATCCCTCAAGTGACAATGGGCAGGACACCTGGCAAAAAGGACGGTCAACAGATGGATCACAAAAATTACAGCATGAAACCCACGAGGAATTAAGAGACCTAAAGAAGACCGAACCTGAGAAACGCCATACTTGGAAATGTCTCCAAAAAATCCTATATGGGTATTTCGCCACTGCAAGAAAATCTACAAAATAAAATAGTTATTTTTTGTAAACACTGCTGGGCGTTAATCCAAACGGAAACTACTTGTTAGCAGTTAGGTTTACAGATATACAACTTTGCCTAGCGAACAAAAAAATGCTTAACGTTTCGGAAAGTTTATCTATTTCCGTCGTCGGAAGCAAAAAAATACAAAGAACAAAGAAAAAACTATTTAAAATATTTAAATTCAAGTATTGGAAATGGTTGAATAAGCTGAAAATGATGATGATGATACAAGGTAAGGCTCAAATAAATGCACATATTTTAGAAGTGGTATATTTCGATTCCAGGAATATTTGTGAAACTTTCTAGCAAAAAAAACGTTGTTTTTTAAAAAATGTTTGTTGAATTTTTTGTTCAATTTTCAGTTAAAAACATATCTTGATAATATGCCAACATAGGGAGTACGAAAACCCAGAAAAAATCCGGTGGTTCTGAAAATTGAAGCAAAGTATCATTTTTTTTAATTTCCAAAGTAAACAACCATAGACGTTGATTTACAATAATCTCACTATAAACCAAGTCCTGACAAAATGTATTTCTGAATTTTTGTTTTTTTTTGACACTTTGTATAAAATCAGTCATAAAATACACAAATAAAAAATAATCACCGAAAAGCAAAACAAACGCATCTGAAGAGAAAAGTCAAACAAAAGTAACTATAAAGGTGTTTCAAAATGACGACCACAAACTTCCATTTCTTGTGCCAATTTTTTTTTTCGTTAGCGTATTTAGCTTCTTCTGTAGCATTTTAATTCAATGTTATACCTACATAAATTAAAATTAAAAGATCATTTTTAAGATTACCTGTAGACAATTCTCGTTAGAGTCGCTAGGTCTAATCACTGTAGTGTCTCTTTCACTGGACACCGCCCTGTAGAACATAGGCAACGGTGCGTTGATCACATCAGGATCTTGAGCACAGTATCCTAACCTCTCCATTATCGTGGAAAAACTAGGCCTGTCTTCCGGTTGGGGGTGCCAACAGGACGCCATTATACCGTATATTGGACCTAGAAATAAATAATACACCAATAAAAAATCACCCAACAAAAAAAAGAAATATAACCTGGGCAATTTTCTGGTCTATCTAAACGACCTCCCTGAATAACTAGGTCCATAACCTCCCTGTTAGTGCATCCAGTGTATGGCATAAAGCCCATTTTCATTATTTCCCAAAGGAGGATACCGAAAGACCAAACATCTGTCTTGGAACTGAAAATACCTTCCAGAAATGCTTCTGGAGGCATCCATTTCACTGGAAGCATGGCTTTACCGTCCTTTCTATAGTAATCCGCTCTGCAAATAAACAGCATTTAGTTTTGGATATGAAAAAAAAAAACATAGAAATATAGAGTCTGACAAAAGGATCTGAAACAACGGAGCAACAGTAATGCAGATTTCTAAAAACATCGCAGATTTCATTCAAAAAATATCCAGAGGCGTGTTTTTTATAAAAATATATTAGGAATTTCTTTAATATTTTCCAGTAAACTATAGTAATATTTATTAGAAAGCGTGTACTATTTATGCACAAATCAAATTAAGTTAAAGGTATAGAATACAATACAATATCTCCGCCACTGGATATTTCAATACTAGTCACTACTTCCACTGTTTTCAAGGATGGGCATAAAGTTGAGTGTAACACTGGCCAATATGAACACGTTATGCGCATGTCCATCGCCTGGCAACGAAACGTGCGAGAATTTCGACCAATCAGTTTAGTTGTTAGGAATGGTATCATTCGCTTTCTCAGCGTTGCCGGCTTGTCCCAAACGGATGATATCGTAGGAAATGTTTACCTTTTATGATAGACCAATGGATGAAATCAGATGAGAACGTTGATTTTTTTGCCTGCATTCTTTTCGCTGCTTCAGATCCTTTTTTAGACCATACCAACAGGTATGGTAGGCTATTAAGATCGAAAAAAAAAGTTTTTTTAATTTCACTCAAAATGAGTTATTTGGGTCATAAATGACCTAAATACAAAATATTTTCATGGTGTCTGTCTGTCTGTCTGTCTCTCTGTCTGTCTGTCCGTCTGTAACACGATAACTCAAAAACCGCTAAACCGATTTTAACCAAATTTGGCACAAAAATACTGTGGCACCAGAGAATCTGGCCATTAGTTTTTGGTGGGGGTGGGGGGTTGGTAAGGGTGTATGGGAGGGGGTTAAAAATTTTAAAAAATCGTAACTCCAAAATTTCAATAGCTAGCGAAACGCGGTTTTCAATTTAAGATTAGGAATAATATTTGCAACAAAATTTGTAATAACATAAAAATCAGTCAAAGTCGCAGTTTTTGAGATAATTGAAACTAAAATAACTGCATACCAACTTTTTATTAACTTATTTTAGTATGGGCGGCTATACGTGCCTCCCGGCGCCAATTTTTTTAGATACTAACCTATAGATATCTCTAGACATTCCAAAGTCAGCTATCTTGGTAACACGCCCAGGACCTTTGGTGGTTAACAGACAGTTCCTAGCGGCTATGTCTCTATGAATAAAGCGTTTTTCTTCTAGGTAACTACATCCTCTAGCGACATCTATCGCTATAAGCAACAGATCTTTCATTGTTATCGGACTAGGTCGATCCTAAACACAAAAAACAAACAAATATATTTCTACATAACCTAAAAATCATTAAAACTCACTGGTTTAGGCCTGGATTCCCTCAAAAAGTTCTTGAGATCTCCCCCGGTAAGAAGTTCCAGTATAATAAACTTAGGATGCTTGTCAAAACATACACCAATGAAATGAACTATGTTGGGATGATCGAACTTGGACATTATCAGTGCCTCGGTGATGAAATCGTCTTCTGCTGGCTTAGTTGTCATTTCCTGCAGGGTTTTGACAGCTACAGGCATTTCAACGGTATCTCCCGGTCTTTGACGGTAGAAGCCTTGGTAGACTTCACCAAAAGCACCCTGACCAAGAGCCCTAATGAAAAAAAAACGTTATTACAGGAATTAACATAAGCATACAGGGTGGCCCATCGAAAACGTTCCGCAAGGCATAACGGCCAGGGTAATTTCCAGGGTAATTTTTTTTTCAGAAAATTCAAAAACACGACAATTTTGTTGGTGATGGGGACAATTTTTGACCCAAAAATGATTGCAAATTCTTCAACCTTCAAGCGGGGGTGTCATCCCCCATTTTTTTTTCAAATGGGAAGGGGGGTCAAGTGGTACCGCAGTGAAAAGGGCTTTCTATTCTCTATACTTTCCCTCTTCTTTTTTGAAAATCGGTCGAGTCATTGAGAAAATATGAAGGATTGAAATTTGAAAAGTTTATTTAAACATTTATCAGAGTAAAAGGACAAATTCCCGTATATTAACTATATACATTGAGATACACTCCAACTCAAAATGTATATAAACAACTTTGGTGTAGTTAACTGAATATATTTAAAGCCAAAAATTGTGGTATATAATTTTTTGATTCTGAATTATGCTATTATAAATTTTTGATACAGAAACAAATACACATTTTAAATCAAAAGCAATAAATCTTTAAATAAAAATAATGTGACAAAAAATCTTTGTAGTTTAATGAAATAATATAATAATCATGTTCGATTATGGTTAATAAACTTTTTTGATGAATAAGGGGCAACCTAGCAATTGTCTGCACCTGGTTTGTGTATCTTGGGTACCTTCGTTTTAATGTAATAACAATATATAGTTTATTCACATCATACAATTACAATAATTATTACAACGATTGATCATAAATCAGCATAACTGTAACTTATATGAACTCAAAATTACTAACAATGTACGGCAAATAAACAAAAACAACATACTAAAATGTATGATTGCGCGTAGGTTGTAGGTTTTGTATACTGTTTGTTTATTTATACTATTTATCTATGAGAATTAACACGTAACCGACAAAACTAACTATATCAAAGATATTTACTTACTTTACTAAACGTAATTGATCTCTCGGTATATGCTGAAGATCAGTAATTGTAGTAATGACACCGCCAAACTCATAAGTAGGGTTATATTGAGCTGTCATGCTTCCAGAGGCTTGTCTGAGCCTGCTGAGTTGCAGGTCAGGAACGGGACAGCCTTTTCTTCGTAACAAGCCGGAAACTTGTTGCTGGTACCTGTTATCTGAAAATACTAGTTAATTTTAGTTGTTAACTGATATATTTGTGATGGGAACTCGATGGGGGTTATGTCAAAGTGAAGACTTTGATGATTGCAGTATAAAAGAAACTTACATAGCACGAAGCAGACCACGGCAAAGGCTACGGTGAGGCAAAAAACTGTTACAATGAGAACAACGACGAACCATGGTGGGTACTGTGATTCCATTTGGATTTGTATCGCTGAAAAATTAATAATATAAAAATTGTGAATTGTGACAATGTGAATTCATGTTAAGTAAAACAAGTATAGGGACAGTCTTCTTCAAATGTGAATATATATTTATTTGAGAAAGTCAATGTGCTGAATTTTACACAATATATGATAGATATACAGTACGTAGATCCGTTCTGTAGCTAAGGGGGCATTTGTAAAGTGTAAGCGAAATTCTCTTTTAGCAAGCAATTCGTAGGCGTACTATAAATATCTTAAATAAACATTACTTATAAAAAAAATCAAAGATACCTGATTAGTTTTATTTTTTTCAACGGTTTTCTACGTAAATGAGATATAATCTTTATATAAATTAAAAAATTTAAAAGAAAAACAATAAAAAGTTAATAAAATCACGGAACTATTTTACCGATAACGACTGCACTGTTCTCCAAGCTCGGTATACTACCGTTCTCGTAAAAAAAATAGACGATGCATCAAATCAATAAAACTTCGACAAATTTGCAAGTGGCCAATGTAATGAGTAAGCAGAGTGTGTTTTTTGTGGACCCTCAGCCGCGTGTATTTAGGTGGCGATCTATAAAATATATTGATGTTTATTTACATATGTTTTATAGTAAATTGGCCCTACTCCAATATTGTGTCTGCATTCTTGAAGTTCCTTTCATAGACCCACATCCAGTAGACGTACATTAAAAAATATGTTTAATAGTTTTTAGTATTAAAATTTTTGGTTTGGGTATTGATTAATTTGGTTGCCAGTTGAGTATTGACTTAAACTAGAAGAAATTGTACATGAACTAGCCAACTAGGGTGGGGCAACAGCTACCATCCACTGCGACCTTTTCAGATCCTTAGGTTACATTCTCCAGACCTATTATTTTCAAAAAGTCTAGCAACTTAGAGACCGAATCCTCCAAGCTCAGACAAAGAAACATTTAAATATCCAAGAGAGATTGCTGAGTTAAGTGGGATACAAAACCAAAAAAAAATGAACGGAGAAGAACTGCTTCTTGATCTAACTAAGTATAGCCTGAGTATTACTATAATTCTTTTAAAAAACACTTATAAGAAGACTCAAGTACAAACTAACCCTGTACAAAATTAGTTATGTTATGTAGTAATATAGAGATTCACAGCAGACTACAGGTGTGTTAAAAAACTGTTTTGGTGTATTCTGTGGTAGGTAAGTCAATTAGTGAAGAAATGATACAAAATCTGGTACAATTGTACAAAAATAATTAAGCCAAGTATACTGAAAAACAGATCATTAAAAACTTTTCATGATTGTAGGTCATTGGCACTGATATAAAAAACTATTCATTATTAAAAAATATCAAAAAAAGAAACTGGTAGGGCATGAAAATAATACTTATACATGACTTACGTATGCAAGATTTCTTATTTTCTGCTAGTCTCCACGTTTTAGGACAGACGCAGGTTACTTCCGATCGTTTTTCGTCCAGTGCTAAACATTGGTAGTCGCAATCGCAGCCTTCTATTCCCGGGATGATTACAACGTATCCCGAGCCTACGTTGTGGCCTACGTATGACGTAGACAGTCCTTGCTCCGTCCTGTAGGGGTTCACGAAGGATATTCCACCGTCGCCATTGGTAGAGTTGGCATTACCACCAGCATAGCCACCACCACCTATTAGAATTTTATGAATTACTTTACCACTAGTTTAAAAAAAGTTGAATATCCAGTACCTCCTCCATTTTTACAACCTCCTCCTCCACCTCCAAATCCTCCATCTCCTCGACCATCAGTGGAATTGTAACAAGCTTTTCCTCCAATGCCTCCCATGAGCAATGAACCTCCCATAGCTGCTTGGTGAATTGAGTTAACCAGACCTGGATACATCATCCACCCACCACCCGATCCAGCAGATCTACATAAATACATTAATTTTAGCACAGCTAGTAAATAAATTGAACTGTAATTCAAATACAGGAAGTTCTAATAAGTATAAGTTACCATTTTTTGTATTAAATATTCTTAAAAATAGTAACTTAACTTACATAATAGATATACTAGGAGTTCAATATGATAGATTGTAATACTATGATTTGTATCTGTATATTAGTGGTGGGCAAAACTGTTATTTTTAGATAACAGTTGAAACTGTTATAGTTATTTATAAAAAACAGCTTAAAAATAACAAGTTTCTTTATTTTATTGCTAAATATCTGAAAGTAATAAGTAATATCCTTGATTATGCAATTGTATAATATATACAGTATGTCCCCGGATTGTCTTTATAAAAGGAAAAACTTTTTTATTGTTGACATTTTGAGAAAAACGCGTTCTTCATAAAAAATTTTGCTTCTTCTTCGAAATCGAAATTATGTTACCATAGAAACGCCTTTTTATTTTTAGAATTCAGAAAAAATTCAACCACATATTTGGAAAAGTATAAACGGGATTAACAATAGAACAAGTAAACATTTTTATGGAGAATACATTTTTCTAAAAATGACAATAATAAAAAAGTTTTTCCTCTTATAAAGACAGTCCGGGGACATACTGTATAAACAAGGGTAATATCTAATTATTAGTATTTCAAGAGATTAATTTTTCTTAGTGCGATTCCAAATAATTTGAAGTCTGTATAATTTAGCCTTTACTTGTTTTAGAAGTTGAAAAGTAATATCTTTATTTAGTGTATTTTTAGTATCTATTGTTTGCTGTATCATTATCTCTGAATAGTAATTTTTTTTTGAAAAGCTTTAAATGGCAGCAAAAGCAACGAATATACATTATTTAAAATTAATATTATCCTCAATGTGTTTGCTACCTTTCAAACAGTCTTTTCTTAACATAGTGTTTTTATTCTTATCACCATCTATAACAGTAATAGTGTTAGACAGTGGTGAAAAATACCGATGGTAATATATTTTGTATGGTTATACAAAAAAAACTATTACGTTACAACTATTGCAATAATTTAAGACTTAGAAAAACTCAATTTTTTTTCTAAAGCATTTCTTTAGAAAAATATACATATTACTAAATAATTAACTAAATTGTTATTTCCATTTTTTATTAAGTACTTCTCATTATTATAATAAATAAATTAATCACTAAATTTCTAAGCACCACTCACAATTTCTTAAATTAAATCTTAGTAAAATTGTCTTTGAAGAGTTTTAAAATGTAGCAAAACCAATGAAAGTATATATTTAAAGATATTAATAAAAAGTAACTGAAACTTAATAACTAAGTACTGAAACATACAGCGCCATATCTCGACCTCCGCCCGTTATGCTCGTAACAGGTTGAAAAAGAACTGATGCGTTAATTCTCCAACCTGTTTCGAACCTCAATCGACAATCGACCGATGCAGCAGCGTTACTTTCCCACTCCGATTACCTCGACCGCAGCTGGTTATACTCGTAACAGGATAAAAAACATAGTATCTAAAATGACTGCTTATTTTCTATACGTTATTCTCCAACTCGTTGCGAGCCTCCATCGACGATCGACCGATGCAGCAGCGTTACTTTCCCACTCCTGTTATCTCGACCGCCAGGCGTTATGCCCGCAACTGTTTCAAAAAAGCTGCTTGTTTTATATCCTATTATTTTTAAGCTGTTGCAAGCCACGACCATCGACCGATGCAGCAGCTACGTTCGCCGTAGCGCATTCCTCACTCCGTTGTATCTCGGCGCCGCAGCGCCGCCTGTACTGATGGTTGTCGAAATAACATGTTTTCCATACTATAGTAAACGCCACGAATGTTTGGGAGTGATTCATCGCTTGATGAAGTTAGAATCCACACGCGCGCTATCTTTTTTAGATTAAAAACGTAAATTTTTACCGCAGACGTAGGTTTTTAAAGGCCCGGTCTAATCATCAGCTTGCGCTCCTCCTACTTATTCTAAAATGTTAGTGTGATTGACAAAGACGATACTATATCGCGTTTCTTTGACTGATTCGTTTTTGTGCGTCAGTCCATTGGTGTGCCTGCAGTGCGACCAACGGGGCATTCCATTTTATATTTATAACCAAATATATGTTTTGACAAGACTTTGACAGTTAAAATAACAAATTACAACAGATTATATATTGATTATTCTATGACTTGAAACACCACGGCACTGGAATTAAGTTTTATGTGACCTTGAACGGATTAATTCACATGGTAGCGATCGATGAATCACTCCCAAACATTCGTGGCGTTTACTTTAGTTGTTTTTTGGAATTGCTTCGAGCCGTATAGAATTTCGTGGCGGTGCAGAGCCCCGACTTCGTTTCACGAGCGGTCGATCTCTACATGTCGTTATTTTATATCTGTTATTTTTTAGAAGTAGTAACGGTTACGTTATGTTATTTCTAAATAATTGTTATAAAATATCAGATAGTTAAATAACAACCCATTACTACCCTATATGCATATAATAGCAGCACCAATATACCTCACAGCATGAGCAAGCAATATTAAAAACTGTAATAATTATCCGTTTATGACATTTTTAGCTACTGTAAATCCCGGAATTAACATATCGAAATTTGCATATGAATTTTGACTAAGTATGTTAATTAGTATTGAAGCAATAATGTAATTTCCTACAAGAATGTTTGCCTGTCATCATATAAAACATGAATATATTTGAAAGCAGTTAAACTTTTAGTTACGTAATCGAGGGCGCGATTTTTAAATTCATTGTTGCCAACCATGGAGATATTCGGCGCCGGGCTGACTAACTGGAATTTTAATATTGCGCTGGGGATTCAGGTGGTAGCTCTGCTGTAAAAAATGTCAAGCTGCCGCATTTATTTATTTATTTCCTGACATTGTCATTCGTTTTGACACTTTAGTTTTGTATTACGAGTTTTTGGTTTAAATAAATAGTGTTGTGATACTTTAAGCTCAAAAATGTTTACTAGCAGACCTTGCAATCGAACATTGTTCTTTTAGAACCTTTTTTAGTGAGAAGTGTACAAGATAGCTTAATAGTCGTAAAAAACTCATCGTAACTTTATTACAATATTTTGAACGGGTAAGAGGTAGTAATGGCCCTTTATGTCCCTTAAGTGTTGTTAAGAAGGTGCGTTTTGTTGATGTAAATAATAACTGTTTATATATTGATAATTAATTTATTTTTGTTTCCTAAAATATTTTGATTAAAAGAAAATATATAAAAGTGGGCAACGCTGTACCGGTCAGCCTTAATAATCATAAAACATTTTGATCATATATTTAAGCATTTCTTACTTCAGTTCTGACATTTTTCCAGTATAAGGCCTCACAGAAAGCTGTATTTCTTGCCCATGATGTCCATTATCATCAATAAATCTACTCAAACCCAATCCACCTCCACCCGCAGCTACAGCGATGGGTATTCGGTCTTTGGTTCGATTTCTCTGCAAACAATTATTAAATATAAGTAAAAAAACTTTCAACATTTAGCGATTCTTACCATAAAAACAAAAGTACCACCTCCGCCTCCTCCTCCAGTATCGTTAATGTCGTACGAAAGTATATCTCGTACTTTGTTGGGTACTTTGGCAGTTTGTATCGTGGAACAGTTACTTGTTTGACCAAGAATCTATAATAAAATATAGTATAAAATGATAACAAAAAAGCACTCTAGTCTATCAATAAAATATATATAAATAGAAAATAAAAGTGTGTGAATTAAAATGTATTTAAATAAAAATTGCAACTAAATGCTTATTTTTAGATAGAAGTGACTAAAAATGCTATTATCGACTACCTACTATTCAGAATCTAGTTAGGTAGATTGAATATTTCAGAAGAGTAAATTGTGGATTGTATGGAAGAGGAGAATTAATCAATCACCGCGACCATATAGATCTCTTGAGTTATCTAAGCTCATACCCACACTCATCATACAGTCCCAGAGCAGCTTTGACAAAAGCCAGTATCTGAGACGGTTTTACAGAGGTTAGTTCTCCATCTCAGATATCAGTTTATGGCACGCATGGTTTTGTCTTCTTCGCGCACTCACTGCTGAGGTGTTCTGACATTTCCCCATTCTCCCCACAGAATCTGCATTCGCCGTTGTTTCTTAGCTGCAATCTACGAGTACTGAGGTGTTCATTGAAGAAACAGTGAAAAGAAAACAGGAAATAGTGTCCTGTTAAAAACCCCATGACAATCCGAAGATTGCTCATACTTAAATCAAGGTTCTTTGATTTTTCTGGTTTGCAAATCTGAGAAATTTCTTTAAGTGTCTTGTATCGTTGGAGGATAGCAATTCCAGGTTATGGATGGAGTCTTCCAGGTTGAGTTGGTTTCCACTTGGGAAGCAGAATGGTTTTGGTCCAGCTAGTGAAGTGTTCTTATTACCTTCTATTCCTTGATGGACTGGTACCTAGTGTAGTAGAACTTTATTTTCTTGCTTAATTTGTTAAGCTTCTCTAGGCATTCTTTCACCAACTTCGAATTGATGGTTACTGAGCTGATCTCTCTTAAGGCTACTTCAGTATCGCATAAGATGGCTATTTCTTGTTTCCGATAGTTAGATAGATCCGAGAGATTTCTGCCTAATGGTGCACTGCCTCTGTGGTGCACTGTAGTGCTCATTTTTGGAGGAGTAACTAAACTAATATTCGACAAACTCCTCTGCTGCTACGTGGTAAAATCATAATTAATGAGACATCAGTGAACACCGTGTAAGTTTTTAAATAGTAAGTATTGTAGTAGATTTTGAGATTACATTTTTTTATATATATAAAAGACATACCTTTATACAAGCGCTGGTTCCTTCCTGTCCTACCAGCATAAATATCTCCTGGCCCCTCTTCAACTCCAGTACTGTTCGTACCAGTGCACCTCTTGATGAACCCATACCCATACTACCTTTACCACCACCAGCACCAGCCAGGATAAAGCTAAAACATTTAAGATTAGAATATGTCGATCATATGCTAAAGTATTATGATAATATTTTTTGTAGTCAATTAGAATATCACTACATTAAGATGATATGAAAAAAACACCAACAATGAACTCTTGAGAAGAAACCTAAACAATACTAACTGATTGTATATTATATTGAATTTTTCATTTAAGTGATCACGTTATGAAATAATTTCTAGTTTTAAGTATTGGTTACAGTGTGTTGATTTATATTAGTAAATATTGTAAAACTTTTCTATATTTACTTATTTTTCTGAGATATCGAAGTACTTACGTATAGTAACCCTCCCTGGGTACAATCCATTTTTGCACCCCACTAACGCCAGCATCGTGTAGTACCGTGACATTTGTGATGGAACTGGCGTAAGTTCTGCTACAGTTGGAATGGCTTGGGCCGTACCTACCCTTCGCATTACACGTTGTAATTTTGTAATCTAAAAAATAAAAATGCCTCATAATATAATAATAAAATATTAATCCAAATCAATGCTTTTTGTTGTTGGTTGATGGTCGCTTGAGCGAGTCTACGTTAGAGTTGAAAAATATTAAAAGTATACTGGGTGTTTCTCAAGGTTTTTAACACGGCCATGGCATTCTATATTGAAATTTAAAATACACTTTTTTAAACGAGAATGTCAAAAGTTAACATATGTATATGATATGTCATTCTATTCAGGGTGTTATTTTTATATTAATTCTTATACTAATTCTGATTGAATAAAGTAAAAAAATACCGAGGGTGCCATTTAAAAACCAAAAGCTGTAGTCAATCTCGGTGAAACAGGAAGTGACCAATTTAATTTTTTAATTTAATTTTATTCAAAATGAGTTGTTTGGGTCATAAATGATCTAAATACAAAATATTTTCATGGTGTCTATCTGTCTGTCTGTCCGTCTGTCTGTAACACGATAACTCAAAAACCGCTAAACTGATTTTGACCAAATTTGGCACAAAAATACTGTGGCACCCGAGAATCTGACCATTAGTTTTTGGTGGGGGGTGGGGGTTGGTAAGGGGGTATGGGAGGGGGTTAAAAATTTTAAAAAATCGTAACTCCAAAATTACAGTAGCTAGCGAAACGCGGTTTTCAATTTAAGATTAGGAATAATATTTCCAACTTTGAATAAGAAGACTAAGGAAGGAGCATATCAAAAATCTTAGGTACACCGCGATGGGCCTCAAATATGGCCGACTTAAATTCCGGTTTATCAGTGTCGTTCTAATTTTATTTAAAAAATGTAAAACTATGATGTAGGGTAGACGTGGGGTAGACTCAATAATTTGTTGTTTTATTTTACGTTGTGAATAAATGTTGGTAGTTATTAAAATTGTTATAAAAATATATAATTCTAATAAAAATAGATAAGTTATAATAATTATTTATAACCATAAACATCCGATACGCTACTGAAGCAGGTAGACTGATAAATCCACAAAATTTCAAATCAAATTCAAATGTGTCAAATGAATCGTCAAACAGAACTGTCAAGGATCCCCACCCTAGAGAGCTTTTTCCGCCCACCATGCATGAATATATGGATAGCATTATGCTCCTTCCTTAGTCTTCTTATTCAAAGATTTCCAACAAAATTTGTAATAACATCAAAATCAGTCAAAGTCCCAGTTTTTGAGATAAAAAAAATTGGAAAAATTCCTTTACTTTGAAACTAAAAGGACTGCCTACCAACTTTTTATTAACAAATTATAGTATGGGCGGCTATACGTGCCTCCCGGCGCCATTTTTTTTCGATTATACAGTACTTATATTTATACCTACCAAATCTCGTTTATTTATTTGAAAAAATTAAAAAGTTATAGGGGTGAGCCACTTTTGAGAAACACCCGGTATATGATACAGTAAAATCCAGAAATCAGTGAATGTTAACAATTATAAGTAAAATTACGCATTCATTGGTTTACTGATACTACACCAGTAAAAGTTCCAACATTTTTGGCTGTTCTCGTAGTTCAGTTTTAAAACGTTAAATTAGTAAATATAAATTTTAATTTGCCTCTTACATGTTTTGTTCTTGAAATCGTCCACAGTCTCCTTGACTGGAGTTACATCTAATTTCGGATTCCAGTAATTGTAGCCCTGTAACTCCTCCTCAGGTATATTAATTCCGAAACATTCCGGACTTAGAGATATGTCGTCCACGGCCAAATCGCTCAGGTATCTGTAACCTTTCTTCGCCTCAAAATGCATAAAATATCTGCAATGTTTCAAGGAAAAGATATTATCAACATGTGGGCGGAAGTGTTGTGTATACATATCAGAAAGAGTTCCATATCTAGCTTATATTTATAGAATAAGGACAGACATGTACAATAAATACAGAGTGTCTCATTATTCCGTGGACATAGAACTACTAAGTATTTTTGGGATCAAAATAAGTTCATTGGTGACAATTTACCTCTATACAAAAGTGCTTCGTTTGTCCGTTAGATGGTATAAAACCATAAAAAATAACATTTTTAAGACATTTTAAGAACCGTTATTCCGATTTGAATGAGATTAGGGGTTTTGCTAAGCGCTTTAAGATTTAACTTTCACAAAATCAAAGAAAGCAGGGGAAGAGTGGAAATTACCCCTGTGTGTGTAAGACACAACTTAATGGGCAAGTTCGTGACAAAGCTGATTTGATTTTCCCTTATGTTTCAAGTGCAGTACGGTAGAGCCATCACTCGTTCTGCGGCCAACGCATAAAATACTTGTTTTCTCTAATTCGGTCAGCAAAGGCATATCGAAGACGGTGTGGAACCAAAAGCGACAGTGATGCCATATTAAAATGTGTAATATCTGTAATACGTTTGACGAAAATATTTTTGGATGAAAAATCCGCGTTTATGTATTGAAAATTTATTTGTGATAAACATAAATATCTCGTATAATCGAAAAAAGTCGTTTATTTTATTTTGCTTGAAAATGACGATCCACTCTGTCGACTGAAAGCAGAACTACGGTACAGTATTATTTATCCGCTGCGCTGTAAACGACTGTCAGCGCGCAGCGGCGCAGAGCTAAACTAAATCGCGAACACTCTGACTGCAACGCCAGTTATACATCGGACATCTTTTGTGCCACGACATTGTCCATAAAGTTGCGCATTTCCTTATTTCTTCAATCAACGGTATAAAAATTGATATTTGACAATAAGCTTCATAAATTTTAAATTAATTAAGGTTCGGCCTTATTTTTGATCGATGCTCTCTAACGGACAAATAAAGCACTTTTGTATAGAGGTAAATTGTGTGCAATTAACTTATTTTGATCCCAAAAAACGTAGTTGTTCTATGTTCACGGAATATTCGAACTCCCTGTATATTTTGCAGGTTTGCTTTACAAAAAAAAACCGATTTTTTTTAGTTTTTTCAGAAGGACCAAAAATGTAGTAAATACTCTAGAAGGACCATTTTATGAAGGAAGAAAATCAGCGGTCGGTGGATTTGGAAAATATTTCTACTAAAATTTATGGTAGGGGTGGAGATAGTTTACAAGTTACCCTATGATTTTGATCTTGATTTTTGTGAAAGTCAAATGTTAAAGCGCTTAGCAAAACATAAATAACCCAAATCTAATTTAAATCGGAATAAAGGTTCTTAAAATATCTTAAAAAAATGTGTTTATTTTTTTTTAAGTTTGATACCCTCTAACGGACAAACGAAGCACTTTTGTATAGATGTAAATTGTGTCTCCAAAAATACATAGTAGTTCTATGTAAAAGTAAAGTAAAGATTTCAGTTAACGTATCCTTTTGTTGCCAGGGCTAATCTGGACGGGTCCTACTTTGTTTACGCGGAATCCGAACCGCGGTCCTCGGCCATATCATGGTCAGTGACCTACCGATTTAGAAAGTGTCTAAATTAACTCTTACGAGATATCCGATCTCATCCGGCCTCGAACCGGCGTGAATGAACAGTGTGTATCAATAGATTTTACACTTTTCCCTTGGACAACAGCACGATACAGAGTTTCGAACCGGTCATCCGTCCATCCACCAGTATCGCCTTACGTCGTTTAACTTCTGTGTTCTAATGGGAACCGGTGTTTCAACGTAGCTAGGCCGTTGCCCTAGTAGTTCTATGCCCACGAAATATTGGGACACCTTGTATATGGCTTTAAGAAAATTTGTATTACCTGTGAGTGATGTTGGGAAGTATAAACACTTGTCTAATCCATTGGTCTCCATGATCCTCCATGTAACTCCAGTAAATTTTCGTAGTTTTGTTGTCAGTGGGCGTAATTTCATTAACTTGCAGAAGAATACCGCTTTTATGTTTGCCAGTTTTGTGCAAATAAAACCGTATCTACAAGGGAAAATGAGCATTTTTACTTAGGTTAAAAAACGATACACAGTCCTCATCATATATAACTTTTTTTATTTATTCATTTAGGTGAAATATGACTTGGGCGATAGTTTTTGAAAAAGTTTTTTCTTTTCTAATTTTGCTTAAATATACCCATTTTCAGTTATCTAGATGAAACAATTTTTTTCATCATTTTTAACCAATAGCAGCCGATTCTCGTGATAGGAACAAAAATAACTGATAGGAATCCGTTTGTCATTCAATTATTTATCTAGTACTCATATATTTAGTTCAATGTTTTAAATAAACTAATAGTAATAATAGTTTTCTATGAAGAGTTAAATATTATTGTAAAAATATTGGCTTGCGTGATGGAAACTATAAATAATTCTTCCATATATCGAGCTGACATCATTTCTATACATTTTTTATCTCCAATTATCCAATTTAAGTTTAAATTTTCTTTAAAAAGCAGGCCGGCTACAATAATAAGTTAGTTAAACAATTTTTTATAATACTTTCATTGTAGGGAGAAAAACTTGATAAGCGCGAATATCTTAATTTTAGGATTTTACAATATTATAGTAGGTCTAACTAGTCCCTACAAAATGTACAAACTCTGCAGGGCAATAAGTTGTTAAATCCTGTGATATATACCTAGTAAAAGTATAGAATACACGAAAAGAATCTGATAACGACTCGCCGTCCAGTGCTCTCCTGTAAAATTAGTAAAATGGCGCTTATCATGTTTTTCACCTTCAATTTGATTAGAGACCATATAGGGGCAATATCTAACCAAACAATTCTATAAGTAGGCTATGAAAAATACATTTTGACATTTAATATTATGCAAATAAGTTCCCACTATGTACAAATATGAATTTTATAATGCCATCTCCATAAAGGCTCATCACTTTTTGTCTAATTTTTACAACTAAATTTATTTTTCTTCAAAAGCTATTAACAGACTCAATAAATTTAACTGAATATATGATCGCTGTATGTACAACGAACTAGTAGACAGAAAAGACATTCTAATAGATAACACAAAACTGGAAATAGTAGAAAAATACATATATTTGGGACAACCAATACACAGCTCGGGATCTCTCCTACCGGAAATCAACAGAAGAATGAGTTAGCATGGAGTACTTATGAAAGAAACTCAGTCATATTCAAATCTAGAATGTCACACTATCTAAAAAAGAAAACATTTGAGCAATGTGTACTACCAGTCATGACCTATGCATGCGAAACCTGGACCCTTAAAACGCACATGATAAGGAAACTGCAGGTCGTACAACGCTCAATGGAACAAACTATGCTGGGAATAACCAAGAGAGACCGTAAAAGAATAGAGTGGATATGACAAAAGGTCCAGGTAATAGATGTCATCCCGAGAATCAAATCCCTCAAGTGGCAATGGGCAGGCACCTGGCAAGAGGGACGGACAACAGATGGACCACAGAAATTACAGCATGGTACCCACGAGGAATTACAAGACCTAGAGAAAGACCAAACTTGAGATGGGACCATGATATTAGGAAATTAGCAGGGATAACATTGTTGCCTATTGATGGCTATGCGGGTCTAACTATAAAGAGGGTATCTAAATACGTGTGTGTATGTAAATATCTAATATCATTGGACATGGTTGAATCAGCTGAAGATGATGATGATGATGATGATGATCGTTAGGTAAATATTTGATTAATAAACGAACTACCATCATATATTTTTGCTTCTACTACGAGAATCGCCTGCTTTTGGTCAAAAATTACACAATTTTATTAAGCATCTAGATGGTTGAAAATTGGTACACTTATGTAAAATTTAAAAAAATGTGTGTGCACTATGTGCGCATATTTGAAGTGATACTTCTTACTAACAGCTATTAAGTTGAAGGATTTGAAGGACATGTTTGAAAAAGTATATTTTGAAATGTTGAAAAAAGTAATAAATTAAAAATTAATAAAAAAATTGTATTAAAATATCATTATCCTTGATAAACACGGACTGCTCCATGACTGCTCACAAATACACGTCACTACATTTTTCTGAGCCGTGGGCTGTAGATGGCACAGATCGTTATCACTTTTCGTCTCGCTAGCTGGTATTGACAATAAAGGCATTTATTTATTTATTTTTATTTATTTATGTCACGGCTTTGAATTTTTACTCTCGGCGCGTGTAAAGAAGTTTCACTTTAAAAAGAAACAACTTTTTCAAACAAATTTTTTCGAAATTCTGCCAGCTAACCCATTATTTAGCCCTTTGCATAGATAAAAGAAACAAATTTAGATTGGAAAGTGCCCATAAGGACAATGTATTTGGCGCTATACTTACAACGGTTGCTCGCCAAAGCGTTTGATAATTTCGGAGCGGTTCGGCTTTTTCCGGAATTATATTGCCAAATATTTTTTATTTAAATTTATTATTTTCTTTTAATGTTTTTAATAAAATACAGTGTATTCCATATAAGAAACTTTATTTTTTGGAGATGTATGAAATACCTATGAATTCATTGGAAACCGACGTTATGCCACGATCCACGATGTTTTTTGCAGTTCACAGTTCACACAGCTTTAAGTTTTTAATGCCACTTTCCCACAATTATCAAGGATTTGGGTAAATAAAATTTAAATTAAACTCACAACATAGCAATAATTACTTTGAAAATGGACGCTTTAAACACTTTCCGGTATTTTTTCAATGAAGGCGGTTTAAATTTCGAAAGATTTTATACTTTTTGAAGATTCTGACTTTGACAAGAGAAAAATATTTCTGTTCTTGTTTGCGGTTGTTCTCAGCAACCGCTATAGCAGCGGCCTACAATGAATGCGCTCCAAAACAATTATAAGTTAAGTTTTGGCGGCAAGTCGAGCGTTCCAATCTAAACTTGTTTCCTTTATCTATGGCCATACATTTGTTACTTTAAATGTCAAATTTGACAGTTGCCCGGGGAAAACAGGCATCCCTTTCTTAAGTTACTTTTAATACAAATCAAAGCAGAAACTATCGCCGAGGTCAAATTTCACCTAAGTCGATAAATAAAAAACACTGATGACTTGATGGCACCGTATGAAACTCTGTAGGGACTTCTAATACAAGCCAAAAAAGGAACACTCTGTAAAATTTGATGCTATACTTACGGCACAAGTGTTGAAATACTTCGACGACGAATTCCCGTGCACATTGGGCGGTGGATTGAACACCACACTTTTCAACACTGCCTGACTAGCGAACTGTTCCTTTAACATGTCCACGTACAAGTAGTTCCCCGTGGAATTCATGTAGGTGTGGTCGAAATTGGGACCGGTGAAGTTCTTCGGCGTGGATCCGTTATGCCTGGTCCATTTCAGGATGTTAGTGTCGGCGTTGGTCCAGCCGCACCAATCCTCCTCGAAAGTACATCGGGATCCATAAGGCATTAAGTCTAGAGTAAAAAAGAAAAATGTTTCGCGTTTAATACAGTACAAGGTGTCCCACTAAGAATACAGATGATGGTTTATAATGGGTACATATCCTAAAAATATTTTGTTGTATACAGGGTGTCACAAAAGTTATGATAAAGTTTTTATTTTTTTTTAATTACACCTCCTTTGTACTGTACAGAGTGTCCCACTAAGAATAGCTCTCGGTTGTATATCAGAAAGTATTGGCCGTAGGGCCTGCGCAAAAAAATATTTATGACTAGCTTGATTTTCATGCATCAGTTATCCGACGATACGATGATACAATATTAATTTTATTAGTTGAATTTAAAGACTTCGATTGGTTAGAATTATTAGAATATTTAAATTTAAATTTAAATTTAAATATTAAAAAATGAATCTAATGCATAGGTATGGCATTCTGTTTATATTTTAACCATCGAAATTTTGATTAAAATCGAATTATTCAGGGTGGCGCGTCATATACTACGGGATTTTTGCAAAAAGAAGAGAAGTTTGTATTAAAGTGAAATTTTGTGAGCTTATGTAAGCCAATTTAAAGTATTTTCTAAAATTATATAGAGTTCTACAGGGTGTCCCCAAAAAAGTTACACCTCAAAGTTGTATTTTTTATACTGGAACACCCTATATATTAATTGATTTTCGGATTCTAGTAAAAAAATAAAGGCGAGTTTCATTAGAAAAGTATATGACTGAAAAATGAATACCTTAAAATTTTGATGTATTCTAAAGTTAAATATATTTTGTTCTAGTGGGCCGATTTTAATGATTTTTTAAGCAGTTTATAGCCAAATTATTTTACTTTTTAGTATCTCTTTGTAAATTAAAATTAAAACTCTCCATCTGCTAATTATACGAGGGAAAAGAGAATGTTGATATTTTGGTGAAAGTTTGAAACACCCTGTAGAATATGTTAAAACAGCAAGAAATTTAAAAGTAATTTTATCATCTAGATTCATCCTTTCTAGATAGTTTGTTTTTTGGTTCATCTCGTTAGCTTTATTTTTGTTGGAGATATTCGCTTTTGAAGAAGACGCTAACATTTTTTCGTAACTTACATTAAGATCATGCGTTTGCTATTGGTCCTACTCAACAGATCTAGTATGTTCTGGTCCCGAAGCAGGCCTTCTTGACATACGATTTCATTTGGTCTTCTTATAGTCATATATATAGTATACTCTATGGTATTAAGGTATTTTTGGAACCGGAATTTTACAGATAATTCACTGAACTAAACAAAGATATTTAAACTCGGGAGATACAACGATCTATTCATAAAACGCTCTAAAACTTCATCACACATTGGTTTGCGAAAATCAACGAGTGCGAAAGAGAATGGACAAAAAAGGGAATAGGGTATCGGCGATACGGCAACAATGTAGTAGTTTACAAAGATTAGTCTGTTGAGGTCGTTAATTTCCAGTGGCGTGCAGATTGACCGACAGTATTTTAAGAAAATAAAAAAAAATAAAACATCAATATTTGAGTGTGTTAATATGATAAGTAAAACCCGCCCCAAACACTTTATTTCGAAATAATAAGCAAAAACTGTTTTAGCAAATGTTTCAAGCGTTAATTTACAAAAAAACGTGTCCATTGAGGGGAATCATTGTTTTGTATCTTGTTTTTCGAGAAATAAAAATGAATATTTAATTTGTCAACAGAAAAAACAAAAATAATTCGGATAAGGCGGATTTTGTTGCAGTATGGTAAGATGCATATTACGGGTGTTGATACAATATGATCAAGAAAAAACGGCGTCAGCGATGGCTATAAAATGAAGAACGCTGTGCTTTGGGAAATGTTATCGATCATTTCCTAGCCAATTTTTTTCGATCATACGGTATTTGCATCCTAACTTGATTTACTTGAAGTCAGCAAAATTCTATTTTTCGGTACACCTCAGTTGTCGATAGAATAACTACAAAGGGGCGAACCGAAGTAGGTACCTAGATTAGATTTTATTCTTATAAGATAAGAAAGAACGTTCAATATATAAAGTAAAAAAATCAAGTTCAAAAATAAAAGTTCGTAATTGTATAAATTACTAGGTACCTAACGGTTTATAGAACTTATTCTTAAATTAAATTATTCTTAATTTATTGGTAACCATTTGGTATTATAAACCAATAAATAAAGGTAATATGTTCTTTATTATTTTAGGTACCGCCTCTGTATTTAGAAACAAGAATATAATAATATCCCAAGTAGCATTTGGACGTTATCTAACGTCGGGTATACGTCGCGTCCAATAAACCCGACGTCGGGTACCAACGTCGGTTCGACCGCCTGACGACCCTTATTTGCACCTAAATGGGGAATACAGATTCGGGTCGCTTCGACGTCGGTATCTGACCTAATAGGGAATGTAATTCTACCAATTACCAACGTCATATTACGTTGGATTTTAGTCACTTAAAATTCGTCGCTAAGCACTTACGTTACGTTTGGTTTCATATTCGCTACCAAGAATAGATAAAAACGTAACCAAACTACCTAATTACAAATGGATTCATAATCACTCTTGAATATAACTACAAGTGCCTACCTAATTTCATATTATAATAATTCTGAATCATTAATCCAGACATCAGTTTTGTCAACGGAAGTCAGTTTTTTTTATATATCTGATTAAAATACTCCGGAAAACAACGAGCGCCTTCAAAATTAGGTAGATTTATGAAATAAAAATATCTATAAAAAAGTAACTCGCAAAATATTTTTTTTATTTTCTAGCTGGTTTAATCATAAAACTGTACTGTGGTTCCCCCCAAACTCAACCTTATCAATATTATTCTACTAGAAATCGGAATGTGAATATAAATTTTAAAAACAAAAAACGATTTTAAAATGGCTGACAAACGGATACTTGTTAAGAATGGCGGATTCCTGTGTCCGACTTAATATGAACTACCAATATACCAATTCCAACCGGGTCTCCAATATTAGTCGTCTCACACGACCGAAGTCATCAAACCGGACGGCCGGCAATCGTATTATGACGTATATAATTCCAACGTACGCCACGTAACCTCACTTTGCGTATCAGTGATTTGTAGATTTGTGCAACTATATTTTAGTTTTTGTTTTCTCCTTAAAAAAAATGGGCAGCCACTTTTTTAAGATAGTATATATACAAAATTTAAAAGAATTGGAACCAGTACCTCCCATGTGGGAGGAGGATGGGGTCTGCTGGTTTCCTAAGCTAAAAAATGAAATTAACATGCACCAGTGTAATGCAGCATCTCTTCCGGATAAAAAGCATTCGTGGGCGGAGGCAAGACATTATTACTACTATTATTATTTTATTTATTAGCTTTCTGTAAAATGTAGATGAATGTCTAAATGCCTTTTTGGTGTTTTTTTAGGCATAATAAAAAAATTAAGTTTGTTTAAAAAAACTTTTTATTAGGTTATGTTCATGATGTTCAATAGGCCGCAAATGCTACTTAATTGGTTGTATTTACGGACGTAAACAGAGATACGTAAATTAGGTTATAAATATGAACATAAAATACAACAAAATATAATTGGACGTTACTTTAGGGATTATCAGTGGAACGTATCCTATTCGGACAACGGGTAGACGTCGGACTAGTTCAAGTATATGTACGTCGTGCAAGTCAACGTGGGAACGACGTTGGGAAGTTAATAAAAATGGTACGTTGTTATTTTGTACGTCGACAGATCGTTGGATTTACCGACTCGTATCCAACGACGTCGCTTTTAATAGGAAAGCGACGTCACCGGTCGTATCACCAGCACCCGACCTAAATTTGCACAAAGTCTGACGTCGCTTCAGGTCAGATTTAGTTCAAGTCAGATAGATGCTACTTGGGATACCTAACCCTACTTACCGATGAAAAGTTAAATGTAGATTTAAATATTCCACTCTCTTACACACAACACACGAATGTACCATATTTTCCAAATAATGTTTACACAAGTTCACAAAATATCACAAAAATGTTAAAAACCACAATTAAGCAGTAAAAATACACAAAACACCTACCGGCGGAATGGCAATATCGCACTAGCAGCTGCTTTGAATATTCATTCTGACTCGATTTCCGTTTTACTTTTCTATTGTTAATCTAAGGTTTTACTACGTCGTAAATTCCTAAGAGTGACGTTGCCAAACTGCTGGTTTTTTTTAAAGAAAGACTACTTTGATATTTTATTCCATTAAAAAATTAAAAATAATAAAGTAATTAAGTATTAAATAAAAAAGTTGACGTTAGCAAATTAATGTACTTGATATAAATATAGAAATATAACGAAATTATTTATTTCTTCATAATTGATTGTGGTGTTAGTCGAATATTAATTTTTACGAGTTTCACGATTCACGATTATAATCGATTCACGATTATAATCGTTTCACGATTTTGAAAGTCACGATTTTGAGAAACTTTAAGACTTCCTGATTCATTCAGTTCAGCTGACCCAATCCTCTCAGGAAATAATATTACTTTTTAGCGTTTCTTGCATATATACTTTTCTTTACATTGTAGAAAGAAATTCTATCTTTTCTGCTACAGAAGCAACCTCCTCGTGTACACATATTTTTAACTGAATGAACAGCGGTCGCCATTAAAACTGCAGCATTTTTAGGTTATTACATAATTTATCATACGAAATCCTTTTCCCCATACTTATTTACATTTACATCTTGTGCCGATAATGCTATGACTCAAAGAAAAAAACCTAGGCAGTGTATATAATATATATAAGTAAATCTGGCAAATGCATATAAGTAAATCTGGCAAACGTTTTTGGGGTAAGAGAGACGGGAAAATAAGGATAAAATAATGTCTGATAATGGAAAAACGTAAACAATTGTACCGGGGTGGATGGGGAAGTGGAAACCGGCCCGGGAAAAACAGCCCAAGTAGCATTTTCACGACTTACGACCACATGTTTACTAAACACAACGTTGGATTAGTTACAAAAAATAGTGTCAAGAAAAATGGCGCATCCGCCAGAAATTAAAAATGGCCACTGGCTGGCTCCGTATAACCGTAACGTATCCGCCAGAAATTAAAAAGACTCTTTTTTCAGGCGCCACCTTAGTCAAGCCGAGAAGTAAGGGAATCAGACAATAGAATTGTCTGGTATGGAGAAGTACGCTTTCCGAGAATCGGGAAATTGAGGAAGCAGTCAATAGAGAGGCAAGCTGGTTTTACCGTCAACTGAGATACAGTTTTAAAATTTGAATATACCGCGTGGAAATTAATTTGGTGAAGGAATCTTATAAATAGTTAGTCGGTTGTGTAAGTTATAAGTTAGTAATTGTGTATAAAGCGAGAAAATAAATTCGTTAGGCATTTTATCGAGTTTAAATTAGTGGACCCACGGAATCCGTAACAATTGGTGTCGGAAGTGCGATTCAAGAGGATTTTGAGAAGAAATTAAGTGGATTAGAAGATTTTGGTATTCCAAATTGGCGCATTTCTATATACAAGGGAGCAAGCGAAGAAAATGGAGGAAGTAAGCAAATTATTGGGCGATTTTATGGAGAATATGAGAAGAGAGAAAGAAGAGGAACAAGACCGTTCACAGAAATAATTTCTATGGAAAATCAAGAAAAAAAAAATGTTAGAAAGTTTAGAAGCGCGTCAAAAAGAAAACAAGAAGAACAGGGACCGGCAAGACAAAATTTTCGAAGATTTGAAAATTCAACGACAACAAGACAAACAAGAAGAACAGGACCGGCTTTAGAGAAAATTCTAAGATTTCAAAGTTCAACGAGAGCATGACAAACAAGAAGAACAGGACTGGTTTGAAAATATTGAAAATCAAGAAATTAGATAAGAACGGTTGCTGAGAAAAATTGTTGAAGATTTAGAAGTGCGTCGCCAGAAAGAAAGATTAGAAGATCAAAACCGACTTAAGAAGAACTTTGAAGAACTGGAAAAAAGGCAAGACATCCACCTTCAAGAAGCCGTAGAAGATCTTGAGGAACGCCTTCAGCAGAAAATGGAAAAATTAGAGATGGACCTAACCAAGACCAAGGTACAAGTAAAGACACCTGGCGTTCATGGAACTGCGAACCCCAAGGCCCCGACCTACGATGAACAAACCACCTGGATGATGTACCACCGCCAGTTCGAAGCAGCCGCCGCTGCCAACGGATGGACTGATCAGGAGAAAGCAGCGGCACTTTTCATCGCGCTGCGCGGCCCTGCCCTGGAACTGCTGTAAACTATTCCTGCAGCCCAACAGCAGGAATACCAAACTTTGGCCGCTGCACTGGACAGAAGATATGGCGACCAACATCGACGTCAACTTTACCAGGCACAGATTAAGACACGCCTGCAGAGGTCCAGAGAGAGTCTGCAGGAATTTGAAGCAGACTTACGACGGCTGGTACACCTAGCATACCCAGAAGCACAGGAAGGATTTAGGGAGGAACACGCTGCTCAGTGCTTTATCAGCGGACTGAGGGACAAAGAATTACAGAGGGCGCTGCAAATATCCCGATTTTCCACCAGCAGCGAAGCACTGGCCAGGGCGCTGGAAATCGAAACTGCTTTTAGCACCATCCCTAGACCGAAGATAAGATCAGAAACGGTCGAGGAACAGCCCGGAAGTTCTAACATACGTTTGGAGGAGAAGTTTAGTAAACTATGTGAATTACTAGTGAACAAGAGAGGCAACAACACCCAGACAGAGAGCTACGGAAGATCCCAGGACATAATTTGCTATAGATGTGGCAGGAAAGGCCACATCAAACGGGATTGCCGCGTTCAATGCGATCCCGTTCACTCTTCAGAGAACGTGGTAGGCAATCTTGGTGGAAAATCCAAAAATCAGTCAATATCGCTATAAGAGTATTGACTGGGGAGAACAGGGCCCCTAGGATTTTTTCCATTAGGAGTCTGGGAAGAACCGCCGACAGTTTAGTGATCGACGAGAAGGTCAATGGTAGAAGAATCCGAATGACAGTGACACTGGCGCTATGGTATCGTTGGTGCAGACTAACTCAGTGCAAGGATAGAAGATGATGCCTCTTAGAAAAAGATTGTATTTACGTACAGTTAAGGGGGAAATGGCCGTTGTACAGGGAGAGGCTATCGTCGAACTGAAGTTAGGAAATTTGAAGTTTAAGCATAGCGTCTTAGTGGCTGATATTGAAGATGACTTCATCTTGGGCATGTATGTGATTCGTCAACATGGCTTTTCGTTCGATCACCAGAGAAATATCTTAAATATTGCTAATAAAGAGTTCATGTTATCTCCAGACGAGGGACCAGGTAGAATGGATGTCAGATCAGCGGAAACTGTGGTGATACCTGGTAATACCGAGAAAATCGTATTCGGTAAAGCGGAGAAAATCGCTGGGTGATGTGTTGGACTGGTACAAAGTAGCGACAACAAACAAGATAGGTACTTAGTAGGAAAGACATTGATGAACACTGACAAGAATATACCGATCAAAATTGCGAATGTTTTCCCGAATTGTGTCAAGATCCAAAAATGTGACAAGATAGCCATCTGCGAACCTGTAAGAAGCGTCACCCGATGTGATGAAGTGTCGTCAACTGTTACACAAAAGGCATCCCAAAAAACACTTAGAATGTTTTCAGCATGGATCACAACACCTGAGGAGAAACAGAAGGCTAAACAGTTCCTGCTAAAGCATGGCAGTATCTTTGAGAAGAACAACTGTGGAAGAACGGATTTTGAGAAGCACCGGATTAATACAGGTCATGCCCAGCCGATTCGACAACGTCCTAGAAGGGTGCCCCTTCCAAACAACAAGAAATGGAGACAATGGTAGATAAGATGCTTGAAGATGGAGTTATTGAAGAATCATCGAGTCCATAGTCATCTCCTGTTGTTTTGGTGACGAAAAAAGATGGTAGTACACGATTATGCGTGGACTATCGGAAGCTAAGAAGGACAGCTACCCACTGCCACGCATAGACGACACGTTAACCACACTCTCAGGTTCGTGCTGGTTCTCCACACTCGACTTAAAGAGTGGATACTGGCAAGTGTTGGTCTGGAGGAGGACGATAAAGAAAAGACGGTTTTTTCTACAGGAAACGGACTATCCCAATTCAAGGTCATGCCGTTTGGTTTATGCAATGCTCCAGCCACTTTCGAACGTCCCATGGAGGTGGTGTTAAGAAGATTAACTTGGAAAACGTGCTTGGTTTACCTCGATGATGTATTGATTATGGGAAGAACTTTTGAGGAGCATTTGCGAAATCTAGAAGAAGTCTTCGGCCGCATAAGGAATGCTCACCTGTACTTGAACCCGAAGAAGTGTAGCTTATTCCAGCGACAAGTGGAATTATTGGGTCATGTAGTCTCGACAGACGGAATTTACACCGACCAGAAGAAAATCGCTGCAATCAGGGATTGGCCTAAACCTCGGCGACAAACAGAGTATGAAAGTTTTCGGTCATAACCTATTGAGAAGATTTGTCAATGGATTTGCCAATATAGCTGCACCTTACATAGACTTACAGATGATGAAGTCGGCTACGAACGGAACACCGATTCGCATACCTCGTTATTCAGCGCCTTTGCGTTCAAGTCCCATTCAGCCTACCCGTAAATAAGGAGGTATATTGGATACCGACGCCAGCAATATCGGCATAGGCGCAGTGCTATCACAAGTGCAAGATGACGAAGAACGAGTGATAGAATATTACAGTCGAGATCTATCCAAACCAGAAAGGAATTACTGCGTTACCGGAAGGAGCTGCTAGCAACTGTGAAGGCAGTTGATCATTTTCATAAATATCTATACGGCCAAGAATTTTTAATTAGGACAGATCATGCGGCTCCCAAGTGGCTTATGGAGATGAAACAACCTGAAGGTCAAAGCACGATGGCTCGAGAAGCTCCAACAGTATCACTTTACCATCCAACATCGCGCTGGAAAAATGCATGGTAACGCAGACGGTTTGTCCAGAAGACCCTGTCAAACCGATTGTAAGCACTGTAAAACGGAACAACGTGAAGGCACTGTCACGATAAGGAGTTTTAAACTTGAAGCTGATGAACAGTGGACGATGACACAATTGAGGAAAGATCAAATCGAAGATCCAGACATCGGAGCAATACTACGGCTCAAGGAAGGTAACGGCGAGAGATCACCGTGGCAGGATATTGAGGACAGAGGGCTCGTTTTAAAAGCTCTCTGGGCTCAGTGGAATTCACTGGTGATTGATAATGGATTGTTAAAGCGCGCTTGGGAAAGTGCGGATGGCAGGACACTAACAACTCAGTTACTAGTACCAAGGAAGAAAGTTACCCAGGTATTGAAGAAATTCACGGTAAAACTGGATTCATCTTGGAGTAAAGAAGACCTTGAGCAAGCTGAGAGATCGTTTTACTGGGTGGATTATTGCGAAGATGTCAAGAAATGATGTCGACAATGTAAAACTTGTGCATCCAGCCAAGGACCACTCGCTCCAGGGGAAAAAAATGAAAAATATAACGTTGGACCCTCAAGAATTGAAAGAATCGCTGATTACTGGTACTCCATTCCCTGAAACGCACATGGGCAACAAGTACGTTTTAGCGGCGATGGATTATTTCATTAAATGGCCAGAAGTTTTGCCATTCCAAACCAAGAAGAATCGACTGTAGCCGAAGCATTAGCTCAATAAATAAGTTCTCTCAGTGGATTTGGAATTCCCTTAGAGCCTCACACTGACCAAGGAAGGAACTCCGAGTCAAGATTCGTTCCAGAAGATGTGCGGATCTGCTTCAAGTATCGCCAAGATCTGTGACAACAGCCTTTACATCCAGTCTGATGGATGGTCGAGATTCAATACATTCACTGGAAGAACATCTCTCGAAATGGTGCGGATCAAAGAGAGATTGGGGATCAACACATTACCCGCTGTTCCCACGGCGCATAGAAGTGCAGTTCTCAACACCACCGGACTTTCACCAACGAAGATTTTATTTGGTCGAGAATCACGGTTGCCTTGTGACTTGGTGTTCTGATCACCAGACGACGGCACCACAAACGTAGAGGACTACGCGGACGAACTGAAGGAAAGGTTAATGGAAAGCAACACGTAACCGGAAGCAATACCGAT